>NC_048540.1:9328614-9928614 GCF_902806685.2 Maniola hyperantus | reverse complement strand
CACTTGGCCGGTTTTTATTAATAGTGTTACCTACTTACAAATGTTACTCAGCGTTTCTCTTTGTAGCAGCCTATCTAATAAAATGGCTTCTAAAAAGGGGTTATTCCCGTTGAGTCACACCCCCGTGTGTAACACTGTGACACAAGGTACCCAAAATTTCAAAACATTCCCGTTGAGTAACACTGTTACACAACGGGAATGTTTTGAACTTGTTGGCACCTTGTGTCACACCTACATAAATACATATTATTGCGCGTGTATCAAGTATTAACTGATTGTGCACTTTTCCGGGATGTTATTTATTTATAAATCCAAGATGGCGGACATGATTTTTTTTTTCAAAAAATTGACATGGGTGTCGTTTTCAGGGTTTTCGAGGGTGCTGAATTTGATGATGACATTTATTCTGAAATCCAAGATGGCGGACATGTTTTTTTTTCAAAAAATTGACATGGGTGTCGTTTTCAGGGTTTTCGAGGGTGCTGAATTTGATGATGACATTTATTCTGTAATCCAAGATGGCGGACATGAATTTTTTTTCAAAAAATTGACATGGGTGTCGTTTTCAGGGTTTTCGAGGGTGCTGAATTTGATGATGACATTTATTCTGAAATCCAAGATGGCGGACATGATTTTTTTTTTCAAAAAATTGACATGGGTGTCGTTTTCAGGGTTTTCGAGGGTGCTGAATTTGATAATGACATTTATTCTGAAATCCAAGATGGCGGGCATGAATTTTTTTTCAAAAAATTGACATGGGTGTCGCTTTCAGGGTTTTCGAGGGTGCTGAATTTGATGATGACATTTATTCTGAAATCCAAGATGGCGGACTTGATTTTTTTTTCAAAAAGTTGACATGGGTGTCGTTTTCAGGGTTTTCGAGGGTGCTGAATGTGATGATGACATTTATTCTGAAATCCAAGATGGCGGACATGATTTTTTTTTCAAAAAATTGACATGGGTGTCGTTTTCAGGGTTTTCGAGGGTGCTGAATTTGATGATGACATTTATTCTGAAATCCAAGATGGCGGACATGATTTTTTTTTCAAAAAATTGACATGGGTGACGTTTTCAGGGTTTTCGAGGGTGCTGAATTTGATGATGACATTTATTCTGAAATCCAAGATGGCGGACATGATTTTTTTTTCAAAAAGTTGACATGGGTGTCGTTTTCAGGGTTTTCGAGGGTGCTGAATTTGATGATGACATTTATTCTGAAATACAAGATGGCGGGCATGAATTTTTTTTCAAAAAATTGACATGGGTGTCGTTTTCAGGGTTTTCGAGGGTGCTGAATTTGATGATGACATTTATTCTGAAATCCAAGATGGCGGACATGATTTTTTTTTTCAAAAAGTTGACATGGGTGTCGTTTTCAGGGTTTTCGAGGGTGCTGAATTTGATGATGACATTTATTCTGAAATCCAAGATGGCGGGCATGAATTTTTTTTCAAAAAATTGACATGGGTGTCGTTTTCAGGGTTTTCGAGGGTGCTGAATTTGATGATGACATTTATTCTGAAATCCAAGATGGCGGACTTGATTTTTTTTTCAAAAAGTTGACATGGGTGTCGTTTTCAGGGTTTTCGAGGGTGCTGAATTTGATGATGACATTTATTCTGAAATCCAAGATGGCGGACATGATTTTTTTTCAAAAAATTGACATGGGTGTCGTTTTCAGGGTTTTCGAGGGTGCTGAATTTGATGATGGCATTTATTCTAATATCCAAGATGGCGGACATGATTTTTTTCAAAAAATTTACATGGGTGTCGTTTTCAGGGTTTTCGAGGGTGCTGAATTTGATGATGACATTTATTCTGAAATCCAAGATGGCGGACATGATTTTTTTTTCAAAAAATTGACATGGGTGTCGTTTTCAGGGTTTTCGAGGGTGCTGAATTTGATGATAACATTTATTCTGAAATCCAAGATAGCGGACATGAATTTTTTTACAAAAAATTGACATGGGTGTCGTTTTCAGGGTTTTCGAGGGTGCTGAATTTGATGATGACATTTATTCTGTAATCCAAGATGGCGGACATGAATTTTTTTTCAAAAAATTGACATGGGTGTCGTTTTCAGGGTTTTCGAGGGTGCTGAATTTGATGATGACATTTATTCTGAAATCCAAGATGGCGGACATGATTTTTTTTTTCAAAAAATTGACATGGGTATCGTTTTCAGGGTTTTCGAGGGTGCTGAATTTGATGATGACATTTATTCTGAAATCCAAGATGGCGGACATGTTTTTTTTTTCAAAAAATTGACATGGGTGTCGTTTTCAGGGTTTTCGAGGGTGCTGAATTTGATGATGACATTTATTCTGAAATCCAAGATGGCGGACATGTTTTTTTTTTTTTCAAAAAGTTGACATGGGTGTCGCTTTCAGGGTTTTCGAGGGTGCTGAATTTGATGATGACATTTATTCTGAAATCCAAGATGGCGGACATGATTTTTTTTTTCAAAAAATTGACGGGTATCGTTTTCAGGGTTTTCGAGGGTGCTGAATTTGATGATGACATTTATTCTGAAATCCAAGATGGCGGACATGATATTTTTTTCAAAAAATTGACATGGGTGTCGTTTTCAGGGTTTTCGAGGGTGCTGAATTTGATGATGACATTTATTCTGAAATCCAAGATGGCGGACATGTTTTTTTTTTTTCAAAAAGTTGACATGGGTGTCGTTTTCAGGGTTTTCGAGGGTGCTGAATTTGATGATGACATTTATTCTGAAATCCAAGATGGCGGACATGATTTTTTTTTTCAAAAAGTTGACATGGGTGTCGTTTTCAGGGTTTTCGAGGGTGCTGAATTTGATGATGACATTTATTCTGAAATCCAAGATGGCGGACATGAATTTTTTTTTAAAAAATTGACATGGGTGTCGTTTTCAGGGTTTTCGAGGGTGCTGAATTTGATGATGACATTTATTCTGAAATCCAAGATGGCGGACATGATTTTTTTTCAAAAAATTGACATGGGTGTCGTTTTCAGGGTTTTCGAGGGTGCTGAATTTGATGATGACATTTATTCTGAAATCCAAGATGGCGGACATGATTTTTTTTTTCAAAAAATTGACATGGGTGTCGTTTTCAGGGTTTTCGAGGGTGCTGAATTTGATGACATTTATTCTGAAATACAAGATGGCGGACATGATTTTTTTTCAAAAAAAATGACATGGAAATTATGATAATCGTCTTCAAAAATATAACGTAGCTCGTAGCTTTAGTTTTAAGTTTGCGTAATAATTATCACCACTATATCTTAGAAATCCAACATCTGACCATCAAAAAGAGTTATTTATTACCTATTTTGAATAAATCATTTGACTTTGTGTTTAACATTTGCATAACAGAACGCATTAAAAATGTTTTATTTTTGAACGCATCCATAATTATTTACATTCCTAGAGAAGTCCATGCTTTTTCTAAACTTTTAATCGATTTTATTTCATAATCGAAATAGATCCAATCGCATGTTAACCGTATAAACTGATGTTAAATATTAAACTAAGACAAGCTACTAACATAACCTGGTGTTACAAAACCCTGAAAACGACACCCATGTCAATTTTTTGAAAAAAAAAATCATGTCCGCCATCTTGGATTTCAGAATAAATGTCATCATCAAATTCAGCACCCTCGAAAACCCTGAAAACGACACCCATGTCAATTTTTTGAAAAAAAAAACCATGTCCGCCATCTTGGATTTCAGAATAAATGTCATCATCAAATTCAGCACCCTCGAAAACCCTGAAAACGACACCCATGTCAATTTTTTGAAAAAAAAATCATGTCCGCCATCTTGGATTACAGAATAAATGTCATCATCAAATTCAGCACCCTCGAAAACCCTGAAAACGACACCCATGTCAATTTTTTGAAAAAAAAAATAATGTCCGCCATCTTGGATTTCAGAATAAATGTCATCATCAAATTCAGCACCCTCGAAAACCCTGAAAACGACACCCATGTCAATTTTTTGAAAAAAAAATCATGTCCGCCATCTTGGATTACAGAATAAATGTCATCATCAAATTCAGCACCCTCGAAAACCCTGAAAACGACACCCATGTCAATTTTTTGAAAAAAAAAATAATGTCCGCCATCTTGGATTTCAGAATAAATGTCATCATCAAATTCAGCACCCTCGAAAACCCTGAAAACGACACCCATGTCAATTTTTTGTAAAAAAATTCATGTCTGCCATCTTGGATTTCAGAATAAATGTCATCATCAAATTCAGCACCCTCGAAAACCCTGAAAACGACACCCATGTCAATTTTTTGAAAAAAAAATCATGTCCGCCATCTTGGATTTCAGAATAAATGTCATCATCAAATTCAGCACCCTCGAAAACCCTGAAAACGACACCCATGTAAATTTTTTGAAAAAAATCATGTCCGCCATCTTGAATTTCAGAATAAATGTCATCAAATTCAGCACCCTCGAAAACCCTGAAAACGACACCCATGTTAATTTTTTGTAAAAAAATTCATGTTTGCCATCTTGGATTTCAGAATAAATGTCATCATCAAATTCAGCACCCTCGAAAACCCTGAAAACGACACCCATGTCAATTTTTTGTAAAAAAATTCATGTTTGCCATTTTGGATTTCAGAATAAATGTCATCATCAAATTCAGCACCCTCGAAAACCCTGAAAACGATACCCATGTCAATTTATTGAAAAAAAAAAATCATGTCCGCCATCTTGGATTTCAGAATAAATGTCATCATCTAATTCAGCACCCTCGAAAACCCTGAAAACGACACCCATGTCAATTTTTTGAAAAAAAAATTCATGTCCGCCATCTTGGATTACAGAATAAATGTCATCATCAAATTCAGCACCCTCGAAAACGACACCCATGTCAATTTTTTGAAAAAAAAAATCATGTCCGCCATCTTGGATTTCAGAATAAATGTCATCATCAAATTCAGCACCCTCGAAAACCCTGAAAACGACACCCATGTCAATTTTTTGTAAAAAAATTCATGTCTGCCATCTTGGATTTCAGAATAAATGTCATCATCAAATTCAGCACCCTCGAAAACCCTGAAAACGACACCCATGTCAATTTTTTGAAAAAAAAAATCATGTCCGCCATCTTGGATTTCAGAATAAATGTCATCATCAAATTCAGCACCCTCGAAAACCCTGAAAACGACACCCATGTAAATTTTTTGAAAAAAATCATGTCCGCCATCTTGAATTTCAGAATAAATGTCATCATCAAATTCAGCACCCTCGAAAACCCTGAAAACGACACCCATGTTAATTTTTTGTAAAAAAATTCATGTTTGCCATCTTGGATTTCAGAATAAATGTCATCATCAAATTCAGCACCCTCGAAAACCCTGAAAACGATACCCATGTCAATTTTTTGAAAAAAAAAATCATGTCCGCCATCTTGGATTTCAGAATAAATGTCATCATCAAATTCAGCACCCTCGAAAACCCTGAAAACGACACCCATGTCAATTTTTTGAAAAAAAATTCATGTCCGCCATCTTGGATTTCAGAATAAATGTCATCATCAAATTCAGCACCCTCGAAAACCCTGAAAACGACACCCATGTCAATTTTTTGAAAAAAAAAAATCATGTCCGCCATCTTGGATTTATAAATAAATAACATCCCGGAAAAGTGCACAATCAGTTAATACTTGATACACGCGCAATAATATGTATTTATGTAGGTGTGACACAAGGTGCCAACAAGTTCAAAAAATTCCCGTTGTGTAACAGTGTTACTCAACGGGAATGTTTTGAAATTTTTGGTACCTTGTGTCACAGTGTTACACACGGGGGTGTGACTCAACGGGAATAACCCCTAAAAAGCTGTATATGATAATATTAAACTCAAAGGACTTAACGTATCACCTGGTGACATAATCTGCTATTTATCGTTATTAAAATCTACGACCTCCATAAACGAATCAGATTAAGCACTAGTCAGTTATGACATATGAATTTTTATGTAGGTACCTATATTAAAAATCTATTTTATTATGTAAAGGAGATCAATTTTTAGGATACCGTACCCAAAGGGTAAAACGGGACTCTATTACTAAGACTCAGCTGTGCGTCCGTCTGTCCGTCTGTCACCAGGCTGTATAGTCAGACAGTTGAAATTTTCACAGATGATGTATTTCTGTTGCCGCTATAATACAAATACTAAAAAAATAGAATAAAATAAATATTTAAGGGGGGCTCCCATACAACAAACGTGATTTTTTTTGCTTGTTTTTGCATTTTATTGATAACGACAACAGGTAGACGCTTGAAATATTCAGAATATTTCGTTATACCTATATTCACTTTAAAAATAAATAATGAAATTAAAATAAAACAAATATTTGGCTCCCATACAACAAACGTGAATTGTTTGCCATTTGTATAGATAATGGTACGGAACACCTCGTGCGCGAATCCGACACGCACTTGGCCGGTTTCTTGGGTCTTTTTCTGAAAGTGCCGTCCAAATCCTACACTTTCTAGATTTACTTTCTATATTCAAGATTCTAATTCGTGTAGCTTTTTTATAATTTAGGTAGCTCCAAAGTGCATTGGAGACCGTTGGAGATGTACCTACTTACCTACCGAATTTAAATTATTTTAGTGGAAATATTGTACCTTTTTTTTCATTTCCGTTCAAATACTATTTCAATTTCTAAACGGAAGCTGCAACCTACATGACTTAGCGATGAAAACTTGTACCTACATTTAAATTTATTTTCATCCAGCCCCTTGAGTTGTCACTAGCGGCTTTTTTTAATATTTTAAATATTAAAACATAAAAGTATGTATGTAGAACAACTAAACAAAGAATTAAAGAATATTTATTTTCTGTGGTGAATGTAGCGATGCTTAGAAATAAACGTGATCTCACCAGGAAGCTCTCACATACAATAGGACAAGGGAAGGACGGAAAGGCCAACGACTTCTGTAGAAACAAACAAATCTCTTCAGGATTTCGGATATCTAAGGATGCACACATGTTCCCCATTAATCTGTATCTTTTGCTTTTTAAAATTATTATATAATAATCTGATGCATACGAGTAAGACACGATTAATTATAGTGTCGTCGCCGGCGCAAAGCGGTTGTTTCAAATGTTATCTTCGTTATTTTTGGGTTTAACGTACCGTACGACCTAGGTATTATATATAAATTTTGGAGAGATACCTAATTACAATAATGTATAAACGTAAGAGGGGTAGTGGGAGAGGGCTACAAGTATCGGGGAAATATTTTTAAAACAGATCGACAGGACAAGCTTCAGTTGGCCTTGGCATCAGCAAATCTAACTAACTAACAGAGATATCTGATGCACTTAAGGAACAAACTGCCCAAGAACATAGTGAGATAAAGATATTATTGTTTAATTAGCGGCATTCCGAACCAGTGGTAAATTAAAACTACCTGACTATTCATAAGCACTTTTAAAAAGTTTACATGAATAAAAAAAACATTCTATTCTATTCTATTCTAAAAACAAATTTGACAAAAATCATCAACCCATCGCCCACTCACTACCGAGCACGGGTCTCTTCTCAGAACAAGAAGAGATAAGCTTTAAATGTTAGATATATTTAACCTAACCTTACCAGCGGAAACTTATTTAAATTAAAATCATTTTCGATAAATAGTATCACATCATTAGAACTGACAAGAAGTTCTAGCACCTGGAAGTGCAGTAGCGTGTTGGCTCGCCTCCAGTCCTACTGAACTATGACAAACTGTGCTCCAAATCAAATCTGTGCTGCGCTGCAAATACAACTGCATACAATGTAACTGCAGCAAAATTGTCTGACGTTTTTCGTAGTTCCTTATCAAATCACAATTTTTTTTGCTTGTAAGACTATTTTTTTAACTTCACAACATAATCCCTCATAATTTATACAAAAACTCGTATTGCAACTATTATGCACAGTAAGGTCATCGCACCCCAATTAATATGAATTTTCCTTTCCCTTTCTTACCACCTCCTGCGACATTCTTGAAATCGACAGGTACATCAAACAAAAACCGGCCAAGTGCGAGTCAGGCTCGCACAACGAAGGTTCCGTACAACAGTCGTATTTTTTCGACATTTTGCACGATAACTCAAAAAATTTAATGCATAAAAATAAATAAAAATCTGTTTTAGAATGTACAAGTGAAGACCTTTCATATTATACCCCACTTGATATAGTTATCATACTTCGAAAATTGAAAATACTAATTATTAGTTTATGACCGCAATTTTTTTTTTGTGTAATGTAACCACAAATTCCCGGTTTTCAGATTTTCCCCCTAATGCCAGCTATAAGACCTACCTACCTGCCAAATTTCATGATTCTAGGTCAACGGGAAGTACCCTGTAGGCTGTAGGTTTCTTGACAGACAGACGGACAGACAGACAGACAGACAGACAGACAGACAGACAACAAAGTGATCCTATAAGGGTTCCGTTTTTCCTTTTGAGGTACGGAACCCTAAAAAAGCTGACTGACTGAATGACTGACTAAATGACTGACTGACTGACTGACTGACGGATCTATCAACGTACAGCTCAAGCCACGACCTGAAATTTGGCATGCAGATAACTATTATGACGCAGGCATCCGCTATAAAAGGATTTTTGAAAATTCAATCACTAAAGGGGTAAAACAGGAGTTTGAAATTTGTATACTCCACGCGGACAAAGTCGCGGGCATAAGCTAGTACAGTATAATTATTATTATGCATTGCACATAATAATATAGGTTACACACATACTAACATATCAGATGATTGCTTCCGTCATCGTCTTTTAAGTATAGGTTTAGGAGAAACTAATAAACATAATACATTTCAATTAAACTGTATAATAATCGCATCAATGTTCGCTGGTCATGACTTTTGATGTCGCTCTTCGGCCTCTTTCGACACACAGTAAATCTTTTAACTGCGTGATCGAACATCAATTAACAAAAGTAATACACATCATGTAGAGTTAGTCGGCCATAACGAATCATGCCGGTTACGAAATGAGAACATATTTTTAAACTACTCAGTCAAAATATTGATATATACCTACATAAAACTTAATACTCATAGTAGCGACAGGTAAATACAACTTTCAAATATAAGATAACATGGAAGTTACAGCAAAAAACGGAAGACCCTTGATAAATGTTTAGAACAAGCAGTTTAAGGTTACAAATATAAGAGATCTAATCAGACCCTTTGACTGACAATATAATAGCGAGACGCAGCAGGATTATGCAACCAACCTCATAGGAGCAGACAGGGCTGATGAAAGGTTGACCTCGGTCGTGTGTGGGCGCAGTTCGACAGAGATAATCCGACTCGGGGTCCACGAACTGTACCGGAATGCAAATAAATAGATGCATATACCTAAGCAGGACGAGAGAGCACACCTGCCGGTGATCGGCGGAATAAACAATGCATGTCAACACGCGCTTCGAATAATGGATCGCGCCGTGCGTCTAGTCACGATTAAGTGCGTTTTTCTTCCGGATCTGTCTACTGCAGTTCTTACTATTGATAACGTTCAAGCTATTGAAACCGTTTGCTTTCCTAAATGTTTGTAAACTACCGGTGCCCTCGCCTTTTCTTTATTAGGTTGTCAAACGTTTGAAACACAACGACCTCATACCCTTTGATACCCAAGATATCCGAGAAAGAGCTCTCAATCGAAAGAGTTCACAAAATCATTTGCTGAATTCGATTCGATGGTAGAGCCTAATAAGTAAAACCATAACTATCTATCTGATATCAAGACTCTCTAAGAGACGGGCTTGACCAATGACGATTCACAAGGTGTACCTGCCTACTTGAATTAGAATATACGTAACACATTGATAGAACAATTTGCAATAAGCACTCTGCTGTACATTCTCTTCGAAATGCTGCACTCTATTTATTATTCTAGCGAGTGCTGATGATAATATTCAACAAAGGCTTGAAACACGGATATAAACAGATTTCAGTTCTTCAGATACAAAGCAGAAGTGAAATTGAATGGTAGGTTTATAATAAACCTGAACGTTACTTGTTGAACATGAATGAGGTATTTTTATCTCGTCTTGTAAACAAATTAAAGTCCTTTTATTAAATTTTAATAAATTATTATTTTCAAAGTTTACGACCACGGATGTTTATTATATAGGTACTCCCGTTATTTACATCGAAGCCTTCAATGAAGCATGCAATGAGAAGGGTCACATCACCTTGCTTGAACTTACCAATTTTCAAAGAAAAGATTTGGTTGAATTAGTGGATAAGTAGGTAAGATAGGAGCCGCAAAAAGAGCACACAAGGCACTGAAAATCAGAAAAAATAAATGCTAATGACGTCTGCAGAGGTTTGCGCTGACGTGCCTACTCTGAATTTCTCTAGTGCATCCATAAAGTTATGATAAACCATATCACTGAGTGCATCCAATGCTGCTGAAGTTACTTTTATTTAATATTTTCATTACTGAAAATGTACTTCTTGCAATTCCCACCTCCTATGGATCTTGCGGGCATAATTATTATGCGATCTATTGTGGAACATCAAATATTTTGAAGTTTTATCTTGTTTTACTTTTTTTAGATATGTGTGGAGCCGTGATATAGATATAGCCTGGTGGTTAAAACGTCCACTTCCTAACGGGAGAGAGGAGGTCACAAGTTCGATCCTGGGCACGCACCTCTAACTTTTCAAAGTTATGTTTTAAGCAATTAAATATCACTTGCTTTAACGGTAAAGAAAAACATAGTGGGGAAACCTGCATGCTTGAGAATTTTCAGTAATGTTCTCAAAAATGTGTGAAGTCTGCTTATCCGCAATTCCCAAACCCTTCTCATTCTGAGAGGAGACCCGTGCTCAGTAGTGGTCCGGCGATGGGTTGATAATGATGATGACTGTTTTTTGACTTGCAGGCAGGGCGATGTTAAGTGTGGTCGTGGCGGCATTCGCGTGCCTCTGCCTGGCGCGCGCTTCGCCGCCTGAAGCGCACGGACTTCGTAACTACGTTCTCAATACTCATACTTCTAAGGTAACCATATCCAAGATACACTCTTACGAACCGTCCAATGATTTTTCAATCCTTTGTACATACTTATGGTTATGGCGGTTTATTTATTTGATTTGATTACACGGAATTAAAACTCGAGTCCTCGCACTTAAAAAGCAACAGTGCATACCAATACGCCCTTAGATGTCAACACTCAACAAGAATTTAAATGATAAAATTAATAGATATAATAAGTTTCCATCACTTTTTGTAAACAGCAAGTTGTAAACATTTGCTATCCCTATATTCTCGTGTTTTCCTGTAGGACTTAACATTTTCACAATAATGACATAGATATTAGATATTCCATGAACATGATGTTAAACATCTATTTAAGTAGATACACAATCACATCATTGATGATAACATGATATTAATGTTGCAGGATTTAGTGAAAATATTAGCAAGCATTGACGAGCGGTTACACGTGTTAGATACCATAAGCGCAGTACAGGTGAAGCAGGCACGACGCCTAGACGTCATACAAGATAAGCTAGGTAATTTTTAAATATAGTAATTAATTTATAACATGTCATACTTCCATAAGTGCATGTTACTATGGGCCTGAAAAAAGCAAAAACTCAAAGTCGGCGACCGACGTAAAGATAAACGTATTCATAGTGTATTTATGTGGCCATATCAGAAAGAGGAGAAGGGGAGTCTGGGCGGCGCGGCGGTTAAAAATCAGTGTGTCCTTTAGACATACAGGCCTCCACCAACCTTTACCATTTCCGCCTTTTTCTCGCAGTTCTTGTCCACAGGGACCCTGCAACCATTTTTATATTATCGGACCACCTTTTCAATTGTCATCCGCTCTTCCTCTTGGTGTTATATCGTGGAATCCAATCTGTTGTGATTTTCGTCCTTTTTCCTGTTGGCTCTCTTAGCATGTGACTTGTTCAGCACCATTTTAGCTGTTTAATTTTCTTATTACCTGTTAGTGAACTCCCACAAGATATCAGATGTGTCACTAGGACCCTTGGATACAAGCAGTATCCATCGGGTCAGACGAAGGCAACTACGATGAACCACTTACATGCGTAAGAATGACGCGATAGTGTTTCCGTGTTTTAACAGAACACCACCTGCTACTAGAATCTGGACTCTGGCATACATTTGAAGTCCTGACCCAAATAATTTGTTTGTATTCAAAACCCGCGTATTCCTCAATCCACAACGATGATTCACTACATCCTTATTATGTCATATCCTATTTTAGATATCGTACGTTATGTCAACTTTCGCAATATTGCTTCCATTTATCATTTGCAATTGAACAAATAGGGGCATCGCTTAATCAACTGCTTGGACGAAGCAAATAGAAAGTAATGTACGAACTACGAATACAAACTATTTGATTCGTTCATTAAATTTTAATATTTAAATTTCAGATCGCATGGAAACTACGCTGTCATTGAGGCTAGAAAGAGCGCAGTTGGCGGCTGAAAGATTAGAACATAGAATCCACATGCTTCAGACAAGTGTGCAGGTTAACATCTTTGCGCGGATTCGTTCACTTATTTTTTTATATAGAATATACATAATAAAGAAAATAGAAAACACAAAATATACTATATAATAAATACATAAAATTTTATTTATTTCAGGCCTCAGTTAAGGAAAGCAGCGATAAAATAGAGAAAACACAAACAAAAACTGCAGAGATAGCACAAAATCTGACTAATCACATCAACACACATACGCATTTGCTGCAAAAGGTAATGAAACATCTATCTTCGCTTTAACCTTTGCAAAAGTACGACTGTTAGTCGTTCTGTTAGTCATACTGTACGTTATTTACTATTTACTGTGACAAACATTTAAGCAAACTCTGACGTTAAACTTAGTCATTGCTTTTTTTTAAATTTATAGACTAGCGCTTGGATGCAAGCATACCAGACTGCTGGAAAGCGATAATGTAGCCTAAGATGGAGCGCGCTTGCCTAAAAGATTGAGACTTAATATTGCTACTGATTGGATCATCCCTATGTTTACCTACGTATTTTTTTAGGTAAGTGGGGCTTACGCAGACACGTGGCGTCGAGGCCTTTTATTGGAATCAATGGTGCGAGACGGAATGTCATTGGTGAACGTGACACGACGGGAACTCGCCAACGGACTGAGGGCTTTGGCGAGGGGACAGCGAGAAGTACGCCTCACATCAGCAGACTTGGAAGCCACGTTTACTAAACGTCTTCGGGAAAATTCCTACAAAGTTGATATGAAGGTGCGTAAAGTAAGCCAGCTTCTTTGACAATATAAAACGTACATAATATAATAATCTAGCTATAATAGTTATCTAACATCACGCATTTAACTTCACGATGTGGCATTACAAATAAGGAAAGTAGGCGCATCTACCAAAATTCCTAGATGTAGAATTTCCTCCTATTGTTGAATCATTGTTTAAATCAAATGCGACAGTCCAAAATATCTAGAGGGATAAGAAACAGGTGCCTATTCTGGTTTATTATTATAAAACGTTCTACATAACTCAACTGAATTTATTTATACGTTTATTATTTAAACTTAACTAGGGACACCTACTTAAGTTTAAGTAGCGTGTCCTTTATTTAATCATGGTTTAAAATTTCGAACGCTAATCTGGCCTGAATTGGGCAAGCTAAAGTTTTTCCGTAGACAATCAGTCGTTTGATATTCATTAAACAAAAGCTACCCGTGGCATTCGGCTCTCAATATTGAATTACTTGTACAAGGTTTTGCATGGCTAATAGACATGTGTCCGCTATAGCTTAACTTAACTGAAAACCGCTGCCGTGCCTATAGCGTACCATAGCGTTATTGTCGTAGCTAGCAACGGTTTTCAGTTATCATCTATGACGAACCACCTGACAACGCAACACTGCCAACTGGCAACCGACAATGCATTGTTTGGTTTTTGGGTAACTAGTAACGCAATAATTATGCCTTCTCTTTCTTTCTTTCACCGAAAGCTGAGAAGGAGCGGTTATTGGCTACCGGCTTAGTAACTAAGAACTTGGTAAACCAAAGCCGACCTTATCTCTATTACGCTAAGGCTTAACTGTACAAGTACTTGTCCATTACACTTTGATCTATCATTCTATATACAGTTAGCCTTAGAGTAATAGAGATAAGGTCCTCTTTGGTTTATCAATCTTTATGAAATGTTTTTGGTTAACTGGACTGTGGCAAACTATTCGTGCAGGCGTCCACTATAGTTTGACCTATGTCAATGATCAAATTAAACTTTACTGCTATGAACTTAAGGTTGTGATTACTTCACGATATTCATGAAAGTAAAATTGGTTTTATTTTAGTGAATATGCGCGCGCTAGCTATACAGACGGTATTGATACGGCAGCTAGCTTAGTTACTACTACGGAAACCGCTGCGCGTTGCGCATATTAAATTAGTTGAAACACAACTCTGATACCGATATTCGGCAACGGTTAACAATATTGGTATTGAAACTAAGTAACTGTTGATTAACCGTTGCCGTAAATAGCCAATAACGCCCATCTTTAATGGCTAATAAGTTTAGAAACGACAATCATGCTTACTCGGTAGCTGAGAAATATGAAGGCTAAAGCGAGAGTGGGTAACAAGTTGCGACAGTGATATTGGCAACAGATAATATAATGAATACATTATCGCAGTTATTAAATTAAATTGACACCACCTCACATAATATTTAGAGCAAGATTCCACTGCCGCCAGACCTTCCTTAATTTCTGAGAAACAAAATGTGTGGGATAGAGTAGTGTTAGTGTGTACTATTAAGGTACGCATATCTGCTAGCTTATGCCATGGGGCAGTTTTTTTTTTATTTATCACTTATCAGCTACTGAAAGACCTTTTTAAAAGATATACTCACTTTTCTTAAAGTCTGACTGCTGATATTCATATATTACAGAATATTGTTAATAATAATTAATATTCAATACTGCCAGACACTTTCTGTTGGCGGTAATTTCCGCTAGGCGGTTTAAAGCTCGCAAAACATAACATAGTTTATCTTACTTCTAGTCTGAGTCGTAATTTTTATATTATACATAATACTAAGAAAATATGCATAAAAATCAGCACTCCAGACATTAAGAAAAGGAGTAATATTTTTACGTGCCTTTAGCGACTGATATCTTTAAATTGACCCGAGGTACTAGCTAGCAAATATGCGTACATTAAAAGTACACACTAGCATTACTCTATCCCCACACACTTTGTTTCTCAAAAAATAAGGAACGTCTGGCCACAGTGGGATCTTGGACTATATTATGAAAACACTTGCTTTAAAATCTATAGGTAGTTATAATATAGGTTTTTACTTTTATTAATTATTAGCATAGTTCACCATGTTATTATTGTACCTAAGTACTCCAAAAGAAATACCTATAGGTACCTACTTTAAATAGACGTAAACAATTTTACCCACCACTATAGCTATAGCCTTTGGTGGGCACAGAATAGTACTTTGGATCTTTAGGTCTTTGGTTTGGTTCCTCCCAGTTCCGATAGGAATTCGAGATTTAAAAGCTCTTATTTAGTTTTAAACTAAACTTGTCACAGATGAAGGAAGTGTTAGAAACGCAGAAGCGTTTCGTCGATTCCTGCCAACGTGTACAACTCGACGATCCGACTCACGTAGCGGATGTGCTGGACAAATTAATAGATTCGCTTATAAACAAGTAAGAAACTGTACCTGTCGCTTCGCGCTTCATAAAATATTTATTCTTTATTCGAAAGTCATAAAGTATCATCTAAGTGAATACGGGTTATCTTTATCATCAGGCCGCGGCCTCGACGACAGCGGTGGGCACAGGGCGATAATACAAAACGCATTCGCCGCCCTGTCGTGCACCCCGCTGTCGTACAGGGGGCTATTCCATAGATGAATGATTGGTTATTCACTAACTCAGTGATCTGCACTAAATGAAAGCGATTAAACTCATTTGACATTAATTTTCAATTCATTAAAGGTTTGCTACGAAATATTTTTTTACGTAGCTCAGTGAAGCAGCAATGTAGAACCAACGAATGTCAAATGAGCTGACGAATCATCCCGCAAGACTGCATCATATTATTATAATTATTGTATCATCGCATCGCTACCGAGTCCCGCCCCGCCAGTCGCCACCCGCTGTCGTCGGAGCAGCAGCCTCAAATATTAGTGCAATCGGTAGTAAAGAAAAATAAATTGAATTAAAAGGCCTACAACCTACAATTATTAGTAATCCATAGAGGTAGTATATGCGGAAAGGATATCATTAGTTTTACCTGTGAAATTTGAGTTTACAGATTTGCCTACTACAATTGAATAGGTAGCTATTCATGCCATGGAATAACAGTTTTCTTTTGTAACTTACAGGACGGCATCCACTTTTCGTGAGCTGCAAACTATTCAAGTCACTTTGAAGAACCATGATAACAAAGTTATGAAATTACTAAGCAATCGTCCAACACAGGTTAGTATAAAAATTAAGATCTAGTCAAAAATATTATATAATGGGACAATTTTGAAATAGTGAGATGGAAATAGGATTGCTAGGGAAGACAATTTACGCCTTACGAATTTCGTAAGGCCTTGACTTCGTCCTTATAGATTAGTTTTCCCTTAATCCTCTGGAAACACTTTAATTTTTAGGGATAAATTTTTTTTTACAAAAAAAATAAAAACCGACTTCGTTACACAAACACTAAAAATTGAAAAATAATTTAATTTATTACCGAATATATTATGTATACAAGAGTTAATATAGTTCCATAATAATACTTTTCGGTAATATATTCGGTAATAAATTAAATTATTTTTCAATTTTTAGTGTTTGTGTAACGAAGTCGGTTTTTATTTTTTTTGTAAAAAAAATTTATTTCACAATTTTTAGTGGCCCCATGGAATTATGCTATGACTGGTTAAAAATCTACTGTTTACTAAGCTATTACACTGATCGCGAGCAATTTACTCTTATCCGTTGAGGAGTTCCAGTATCTATCTTCGAAGATGTTCATCAGATCTTCACCAAATTGAAATGGGACCAACTTTGAAGTATACCCTTTCAAACAAAAAAAGAATTTTCAAAATCGGTCCAGGCGTTTTCGAGTAATCGGGGAACATACATTAAAAAAAAAATGAGAACCTCCTCCTTTTTTTGAAGTCGGTTAAAAAGTAGCATATTGTGTCCGTCTCCGGGATGCAAACTCTCTCTGCACTCAAAATCAGAATCAAGAAGACAGACACTTTCGCATTAGTATGTACTTATTTTAGAGACGGGTAAAGAGATGTGCTGCAATGTTTAAACTCGTCTTTGTACTGCCATATGCACTGACTTTGCTTTCATTGTATGTATGTTTATGTAACTTTGAGCTGTTTAAAAAAAATTAAGACGACAAGAGAATCATTCGTCCACACAAAGTAATTTAATTGTATTGCTGTAATTATTGATCTATCATTTTTATTATAGCAGACTGATGTTTCTTGTAAACGTCTCGAAAATGTGTTCCGTAATGCATCGCAAACTGCTTTCAATGAAAAAGAGCTACAGCAGCTGACAGAAAAGTTCATAGGATTAACTAATAGAGCCGACGCGGCGCTACAACGTATGGAATCGCGACTGCGCGACGACTCGCAGGAGCCAGTGCCGGCTTCCGACGTTACCGCCGCCGCCGATCAACTGCTACTCAAGCTCAATGGAATCAAGTAAGAACGATGATATGACAACTTCTGTACTAAGCCATACACGTTGAGTAAAAGAAATAAGGCCATACCCCCATCCAAGTTTGCATTTTTTTTCAATTCCTTCTAGTCGACGGTTGCGCGTACGGAATTACGGATACACACTGTTTGCTATTAGACCGGAATGTCTCTTATGCAAACGTTGGTATATTCAGGCATTAGACTGAACCGTAACCAAATTATTCAATTCAAGGCTTGACACCAGAAATTCTCACAGTGTTCATCGTTTCAAGGTTTTATTTTAATTTCTAGAGACATATTTTTGTAGCATCTAGGATTTTCACACTATAATGTAAATTTTAAGCAAGAAGATGTTTGATTGTCTTCAAATCTAAAATCCAATAGTTTGGAAATTAGAATAAAGACTTTTGTGTCATAACAATAATTTAATCAAAATACTAATATAATGATTGAGATAAGTGTTTATCAGATCATCAATAAGACAGTATAGTTTTTGTTAATTACAAAATCATTTGAATCAAAATATTATAAATATAATGATTGAGATATACAGCCGCACTCAGAGTCGCTAATCGTTACTTAAGATTGAGATAAAACGAGACAGATTTATGTGAGAGATATAGCTTTGTCTCGTTTTAACTAAACTTAAGTAACGATTAAGCGACTCTGAGTACGGCTGTTAGTGTTTATCAGTTCATCAATACGACAGTATAGTTTTTGTTAAATACAAAATTATTTTCAGAAGTGAAATGAGTACAGAAGATGATGACTTAGAAGATGGGGAAGATGCCAGTTTCTTTTACAATATGAACGATTTTATGGAGGAAGACCAAGAAATCTTGAGCAATGCTTCAGTCAGAAGCAAACACACGACCACTGAGAGCACGCCCGTCAAACCACATCGAAGACATCTGCACAAACATCCGTATGACCGTGGTCCATTGTAAAGAATAATAATATCCTAATCAATAAATATTATAGGTACATATTGTGTTTGTTTTGTTTACATTCAAATGTTAACTTCATCATTGTGAGCTGAAGATAAGAATGATTAGTCTAGGGTAGGTACTTATCCCACCGCCTACGAAAAAGCGACTAGCCACCGACTATTTTCTCGCTCAAATACGTAATCATCATCGTTATACCCATCGCCGGCTCATTACTGAGAATGGGTCGGAAATGAGACGGTTTGGCCAAGCTGCCAAGTACCAAGTTTGTACCGCGCTGGCCAAGTGCGTATTGGCACTATAAAAACGTACGATAGGTAGATGTATAATTCCATGTCAATAAATATAGCTACTAATAGCTGTTGATCGCTGTCACTGTCGGCGAGAACTCTCTCTCCACTAGTCTGTCGCAGCGACAAGAGCTTTCAAAGAAAAAAAAAACCGGCTAAGTGCAGCGTTCCGTAGTCAAAAGTTTGCTGGGTCCGCTAGTATAACAATAAATCAATCTAAACTAAATGAAACGAATAGGATTACGATCGATCACAAATACAATAAAACATTACATTATTATGCAACTCATAATATCTACGTACAATAATTAACCTCGAAAAACAAATATAACTTCTTAACATGTGAACCCTACTTAGCCATGATAGTTTTCCTTTAAAATTGATTATATATACTACTACTGTGAATTTTTTCACGTTCGTTCCTATATACTACCACTTGGCTGATAGAGGGGGGACACTTGACTATAATAAAATTAGCACTTTAAAACATCATATTTTACAAATCTATTGATTGACTGATCAATCATTGCACAGCCTAAACCACTGGGGTTAAAAACTGGTAATTATGAAAGTAGGTTTCTTTTATTAAGAAATAATTTTTGGACATTTTACCTGTGCCTCTAGTAAGGTCAAAAAGGGGTGAAAGTTTGTATGAAAATCCGTCGTTTTCCAAGGTATACGAAATTAAATTAAATTTGATATCTAAGCTTTTGGTTAAAAATATAGAATATGGTCACGGTTTTTGAAAAGTTACTTCCATAAAAGTTGGTATTTGGGCTTTCAGTTAAAAATGGATGGATTGATGGATTAAAAAAGAAATGGATGTTTAGGATTTTAGGAAATTCTACTTTCAAAATTCCACTCGAATGGTGGTTCAGCTAGTCTTATAATAGTTACTTACTTCAAGTTTCGCACTGCTTTGAAATATGGTCAGAGCCTTGTGTGTCAATTGTGCAAAACAGGAACTCAGGCTAGTGATCTTCTGACGAGCAGAGAATACTACATCTGGTTCTTCTGTCTCCAACTCCACTGAAACCACAATGCTACAATCAACAACTGTATATTGTTAGGGATTTATATACCATTATTGTGAAATATCTGTATACATATATGTATAAATGTCTATTTTAGTGGTATTTGTATGATTTAGCATGAAATTCTTGAATTTTACAGAAACTATTTGGTGTCATAATGAAGCAACCAGGAATCAGATCTAGATATTGAATATCTTGAGAAAGCATGCTTCATTTCTTATAGGTTTTGCAAAATAAAGGCACTAGATTCACAACCAAAGAGAGTGTATACATCAAGTGTTTATGTGTGTCCACCAACATGACACCTTGTTGCAGATTGTGGTGTCGGTGTTGTTCAGTGTCTGCGACATTGCCGTGTATAGAGGCCATGCGCTGCGTCTGACACAAGTGTACGAATTTAGAAACTGCGCGAAACTTTTAGCTAGACCAAGATGTCATGCACGTGGTCCGCGGAGGGAATAAAACCTTTGATTTCATATTATAAAGCGCTGCCAGAACTACGATGAGCTATGATGATACTGGAGTCTGGAACTATGATGACTATGTAGATATGGATGTATGTGTGACTATGTAGGTATGCAGATGACAATTTTTTATTCATTTATACTTTAATGCACACACAAAATAAGCATATAGACAAATAAACAAGAATCTTAATCCAATGGCTGCAGCGTGCAAAGGTGGTCTTATTGATAAAGCGAACTCTTCCAGACAACCTTTGAGGAAAGGAATCATCAAACCATCCACTAAATGAGGGTCTATATATATATATATTCAATCAATCAATACATATATATTACTTACTATAACATAGACTACGATGATTATCACATACCTACCTATACTGTTAGCAACTTCATATTTTTTAACAACTTTTTCTATTAATAGATAAGGGGTTAGATAATAAACAGACCCTGATTAAATAATGAACATGCTGGGAAGAAAAAAAAATTCTTCTTTTAGATAAGAATCTAATTTCATAGGTACATTGTTATGAGATACCTATGTAAGTAATTGTATGTTATAGAAGAATTGATTCGATTTTTATTTAATTATATTTTTCAATAAAGTTAAGCCTTTTAGATAAAGGTAGACCTAAGAGCGTTTAATTTTTCACCACAGATCACGTTTAACATAATTAATCAAAAACAACGAGGAAGTACATAACGAAGTTAAGAAGAAAAAAATAGCATTTTTTAACTTTTAATTCTAAAAATCACTATCCAAGGAACAGTCAACAAGACTTGTGTGGCATTCGATTAGCAAGGGTGGATAGTTCAGGGAGTAACGGTCGTTAAATACACTTTACGTACCTAAAGAAGTATCTAATTCGACACATGCTTTGTCGAATTCTTTTTCTAATATGTCTAACCATCGAAATCCAACACCTGTTGTCGCCATTTTCACAGTAAAACCTTAAAACTTATTGTTTTATTTATTTCTTGTTGATTAACAATTAACTGTCATTTCTGGTCGGTGCTGTCAAATAATGACCAATGAGAATGACATAATTTTAACGTTCTGAAATCTTTTTACCGCTAGTTCAGTGGTCACGGGTAACTTTAGAAATGTGTCAAAGTGTACTATCCATACTAATATTACAAATGCGAAAGTGTGTCTGTCTGTCTGCTAGCTTTTCACGGCCCAACAGTTTAACCGATTTTGATGAAATTTAAAGAGTTCCCACGGGATTTTTAAAAACCTAAATCCACACGGGTGAAGTCGCGGGCATCATCTAGTAATTTATAAGTCAATGGTGTCAAACTTTGAGGAGTCGTTCTTTGAATCCACAAGCGAGACCCCAAGCTGTGAGCCAGAAGCTTTTATTTCTGGTCGGTGGCCAGTAGGAGTTAGGACTACAAACTAGGTACTACTTATGTAACATTTGGATTTTTGGAAGGGTAAATAATACCGAACTAATATAAATACCTAACTGCTAATAAAATAAAAATACCTAGTCGATATAATACGTATTGAACGTCCCGCGTAGTGTGACCGATGACTAATCTATGTATTGAATCATATTTGTAAAGAACAACAATTTTATGGTAGAGCAGTTGCCCGTGTTATATTACGATAAAATTGGATACATAATTATTATGCTAAAATTCATCTAATCATAAACTTGGGAGTCTGAAGTAAATGTTTGTTGTGATATTTAAAACAGAATCGTAATTCCGTTTCCGGATTCAATATCAATGTACGGAAAGAGTATGATTTAATTAGTATCTTTTCTTGTATGTTGTTTAATTTAATATTTGGGAATGTGACAATACGATAAATGATATTATGTGAATTGTCAATACTGGTAACTAATTATTCATTGTAAAATTGTAAATTAAATACTGTCAATGTACGGAAAGGGTATGATTTGAATAGTATCTTTTCTTGTATGTTGTTTAATTTAATATTTAGGAATGTGACAATACGATAAATAATATTATGTGAATTGTCAATACTGGTAACTAATTATTCATTGTAAATTAAATACTGTCAATGCACTAAGAGTGACATTATACTAAGCTATTGTCAACATACAGTTGGCAATAGCTATTATGTGAAATAATAATGTTGTGTAAACTGACAATTTAAGTCGCTTATTATTATTATAAATTATTAATACGTAGACCATCAATGTCACTGATTTTATTATTGTAAATTGGGTGTGTCAACATACCTTTTGTCAACAAACCTAAAATAAATAATGATTAATATTAAGATCATGTGATAGTCGATATCCGCCTTGTTTGCGATGGCAGTGTTATAAAAGTACCCTACCTCGACAGAGAGGGGACAGTCTTGTATCGACAGCCCAGAGCAAACACAGCGGACCTTACTGAAGTTAAGTATTCTTATATTGTATTATAATGTAATGTAATCATTTGCCTTTTGTAGGTTACCTGTTGTAACTGTGTACCAAATATGTACCTACTACTTTACTCAACGTTCTAATGTTTTAAAAGATGTGTGTTATGGAGTTTCTTTGCCCTTTCTTCTCCATGACTAAACACCTTAGCGAAATGGGTGGTAGATTCATTTTAATATAAATAGATCAATGCTGAACAAATACAATTCAGTTATTATTCGACTTGGTTGGTTTTACTTCTGTATTTATCACCTACCCTCTTGTGCTATTTATTTTATACATTGAGATAAAAGTAAACACTAGGTTGTTAGCTTCTAAATTATTATAGAAGCCTGTTTATATGATTAGGATTCTTACTTTGAAATAATACAGCAGATGCTTTGCTTGATTTTTAATTACTTAGTATTGGCCTTACCTGACAAATAATTGATAAATGATAACTTTCATTAGTAATCATTGGATTTAATTTATCATCACTATTAAAGCCCACTGTCTTAACTTCTCTCTTCTTTTTACCATAAATCTCACATCAGAAGTGGGATACGATAATTCTTTTCTTGTCGAAATACTAATACTTTTCAAATGCTTTTAGCAATCGTGGATGCGGCTTCTCCTCGAAGCAACAGGCTACTGCCTGTCATCGGCAGCACTTGGTATTGGTGCCCGATGATCACAAAGCGATGGGCAACGCTGTTGTCAGCGGCACTTGGTGCTGGTGTGACACCGCTGATCGAAACGTCGCGTCGCTCCAATTGTGAAAGATAAGTGAAGTGTAATTATGTGCTGCTTTAAAGTGATCTTAAAACCACGTTTGTGGTATTGTTTCTATGAAAAAGTTTTTGTGAGGGTAATCATAAAAGATTTTAATTAGTTAGATAAACCACGTGTTGTGGTATAATTTATTTGGATAAGAATAAGTCTAGTTAGAGGTCAGATTGGCCGAACGGTTTTTGATAAAGTATATGTAGATGTGAAATCATTTAGAACGTTATGATATACCGAAACAAAAAGGTTTGCTTTTAAGAAATCGCACCGTACTTACAGCTCAAAACTTGAAGAAATTAACTTATTCTGATTAATTAAACTTAAACATAAACTATATTTATTTATTTTGCTTCTTAAAATAATTCAACTATTTGTCTTTTCTTAAAACAACACAAGAGATTATCCATTCGAACAATTTTGTCGTTCAACTAATTTCCTTTTCTTAAAACAACGCAAAGCACATTGCCTACTCAAGTATTTTTTTTCTACTCAGTGACGTTATTATAACATTTAACATTTTTTTTAATAAATAAGGATTAAGATTACCAAACTGTTTCCACATACAAAATAATAATAATAATAATACAACTACAAATTCTTTGAGATTTCTTACATTAATTTTATTCTTAACTCTATAATATTATTATAACTTCGCTTAAGAATAATTCCCCTTAAATATAGTTTGTTTTATTTAATCTTCTTTTGTCGAAATATCTCATTTCAAAGGTATTTTCTTTTTAATAAAATATTCTTATTGTTCCCACATATCAGCAATAAACTTTGAGGTTAGGTTGAACCTGATTTTATTTTATCTTATTATTTTGACAAACCAATCAAGTAAATTGGAACCTATTTTTTTTTCTATTGGTCATCCTACTAAAAATAATAATACGTCCTACATTTTATTTTAGGAAATACCTACGTTACAACGTGTTATTAATTTATTCCTGTTTTGAGTTTGTTTGATATACATACAAATCAAATAAAGAACATATTTATTCAAGCGGTAATAAAAAAAAACTGGAGATCATAGGAGTAAACCAAAACCTGTTTGTATGGCAACTCAATACACACAATCATCACAGATGCACAAAATGACTTAATACTACTCAATAAATGGTTTCAATAATATAACCTACTTACAATTAATACCTCAAAAAAAAAAAAAAAAACCATATGCTACATTACATAGTTACATATAAATATAACTACAATATATTTTCATACTAAATTCACATACATGACTATAAAAATAAAAATAAAATACAAACATATAAACATTTTTAAATATACGTGTCGCACTAGTGATGCAGTGCTGTCGTGACTCAGAGAATGACTTTTTCAGAATCGACGAAAAACTGATTATTCACTTCCTGTTATACATTATAAAAAAGTGCTTACTTTATAAGGTTTATAAATAATATTAACGCAATTATCATTTACTAATTATTTCAAAATTACAGGTAGTAACTGTAATTCGCAATTTTTGAGTTAAGACTGTATTGCTCAAAAAAAAAGTTTTCAGAAAGAGTAATTATTTTTAGTTGTATAGTTATTGCTGAAAATTTTTGAGTTACTATAAATAATGTTTGACTTTTTCCTTATGGTTTTGAGTATAATTTTGTAGTTACAACAATTATTTAATTTAGTTTTAAGTTTTATAGTTCCCTCCAAAAAAATAATTTTCACATTCAAGTTTGGACATTGATAAATAAAACCAGATAATCAAGAAAATTCGATCGGATAATCAGTTTTTATTTATAAAAAGTAATAATTTAATTTCAACAATTTCTGCCTTTTTCAACAAAAAAAAACCTTCCAAAACAATAAACAAAATTTGTCTTGAATACAAAAAAAAAACAGAGCCATCAAAATATTTTTTTTTAAACTTAAATAATCAGCTATTGTTGTAACTGCACAGTAATTGTACGTAGTCACTAAATTGGAGCTAGGCAAAATTAAATAATAGTATTTCTGTAATAATAGTATACTTAAACTAGTTTTACATCAGTCTGTTTCTAATAATTAGCATCAAAATGACAGCAATATTTTTTATTTAAGTACTTAAAATCAACCAGTCAAACTTCGCAAGTAAGATTCATAATAGGTCCTGGGAAACAAATTTTGTCGAGCAGTTCTTTCGTCTTTTAATATTTTTGTTTAATTGTTTATGCTGGTGTCAAAGCAACAGAAAAATAACGTTTGGTTTCCAGCTTCACATTAAAATTACTACCCCACTGGTCACAATTTAATTCACATTAAAATGACTTACTAAACCAATAAGGGTGTCTTAAGTGAAAATACTATTTTAAATTTCATTTCTGTGAATCTATAATAGTGTAATAACTAGAAATACACCTAGAAATATCTATTTAGGTTTAAATCAGCTATATTGTATTAACTCGAATTCATAGTTGAACTTTTACATACCTGATTCAACAATATCGTTCCAATTTGAATTAATGCGGTCTAAACAGTAAACTGTCACGTCCTTCTTCGTCGAATTTAGATGTAACTAAAGATGATGCAATATTGGTTAGGGTATCACGACAGTTAGTCAGTCACTCAAATTTGACATGTTTTGGGTTGCGACAGTGTGTCGTCGGTGCGATATATGTATACATTTATATATACTATAAACCCTATACTTACTATAATACATATGTAATACATACACATAGGTACAGATATTATTACTATTATACTACTACCAAGCCGTTTCTAGTAATCCGTGTTTTGCCAATTCTATTTCTACCCACTTTATTTTGTATAAAATCGCAGTGGATGTGTGGATAAGATACCTACTGTTTATTTGTTAAATTTCTCATGTAAATGAATTAATTTCTTAGTGAGAATAAAGTTCTTTAACCGTAATAGTAGTAACCGTATACATATTAACATTGGGGAACATTGTTTGGTAACAACAAAGAAAACATATTCTATTCTACTCTGATTTCGGTCTGACGTCTGGCTATCCTGGTTTTTATGACAGTAACATTGACATTGAATCATTGAATATCGTTTTGTGAATGGAGCAATCTTATTTTTTTTTATGTCGGTACTTTTGTTGCCGCTGTTCATTTAAGTTCACTGGCTGCATTTTTCTATTTTTCTATGTACTTCGGGAACGAAGTACTTATCAAGATGGCCGAATGGTAATAAAACATACTAATAATTTATGCTAAATGACAGAACAGAGGAAGAAAAAAAAAATATGCTCAATGGATACAAAATGTTAAGACTCACAATGTGACAAAATGTTAAGACTCCCGAATGTAGCAACCAAAAAAAAAAAAAAAAAAACAAAAAAAAAAATCCAATGATTATCCCCGAATGGGACAAATGTTATTATTCCCGTATGGAACGGATGTTATTATTCCCAAAGGGGACAATTTTTTATTCCCGTATGAAACGGATGTTATTATTCCCAAAGGGGACAATTTTTATTATTCAAACATATAAAACAAAGGGAGTTAGGTTAGTTAGGTCTGCCTGGCACTAATCATTGCCCTTTTCATTGGTCGGGTAATGTTAGACGGCTCGACTTGACAGTGCTGGTATTACACCATTGGTGTGATACATCTTATTGGTGATAATTCAGTAATGTCCTGGTACGAGACCCATTTATGGGGGCGGCAGACAGTTAGCTAGGTAGTTAGGCTGCCCGGCACTAATCATTACTAGACCCAAAAAAAAAAAAAAAAAACAAAACAAAAAAAAAAAGGGGTTAGTAATGTTAGACGGCTTGTTCGGACGGTACCAGTAAGTAGCGAGGTCTAGGTAATGACCTCTACTGGGCAAGAGTCTAGTACAAGACCCATTTATGGGGCGGCAGCGGTTAGGCCAGTTAGTTAGGCTGCCTGGCACTAATCATTACTAGTACCAATAAAATAAAAAAAATAAAAAGAGTTAAAAAATATTGGTTAGTAATGTTAGACGGCTTGTTCGGACGGTGCCAGTAAGTAGCGAGGTCTAGTAATAACCTCTACTGGGCAAGAGTCTAGTACAAGACCCATTTATGGGGAGGCAGCGGTTAGGCCAGTTAGTTAGGCTGCCCGGCACTAATCATTACTAGTACCAATAAAATAAAAAAAAAAGAGTTAAAAAATATTGGTTAGTAATGTTAGACGGCTTGTTCGGACGGTGCCAGTAAGTAGCGAGGTGTAGTAATGACCTCTACTGGGCAAGAGTCTAGTACAAGACCCATTTATGGGGGGGCAGCGGTTAGGCCAGTTAGTTAGGGCTGCCGGCACTAATCATTACTAGTACCAATAAAAAAAAAAAAGTTAAAAAATATTGGTTGGTAATGTTAGACGGCTTGTTCGGACGGTGCCAGTAAGTAGCGAGGTCTAGTAATGACCTCTACTGGGCAAGAGTCTAGTACAAGACCCCTTGCTTTATAAAACTAATAATAATAAAACAAAAACTATACATATTATACAAAATAAAATAAAATTAAACATTAAATTATGGGGCGCAGCCAGTTAGGGACAGTTAAACTAGGTAGCTGTAGCTTATAGATCATTTTAGCTTATAGATCTTCCTTAGCTTATAGATCTTTTTAGCTTACAGTAATTTTTTTTATTTAGCTCTTAGCTAGATTTTTTTTCTTTTCTTTCTAATTTCCCTATGTACTTCGGGAACGAAGTACTTGTCAGTATGGCCGTGTTATATTACGATAAAATTGGATACATAATTATTATGCTAAAATTCATCTAATCATAAACTTGGGAGTCTGAAGTAAATGTTTGTTGTGATATTTAAAACAGAATCGTAATTCCGTTTCCGGATTCAATATCAATGTACGGAAAGAGTATGATTTAATTAGTATCTTTTCTTGTATGTTGTTTAATTTAATATTTGGGAATGTGACAATACGATAAATGATATTATGTGAATTGTCAATACTGGTAACTAATTATTCATTGTAAAATTGTAAATTAAATACTGTCAATGTACGGAAAGGGTATGATTTGAATAGTATCTTTTCTTGTATGTTGTTTAATTTAATATTTAGGAATGTGACAATACGATAAATAATATTATGTGAATTGTCAATACTGGTAACTAATTATTCATTGTAAATTAAATACTGTCAATGCACTAAGAGTGACATTATACTAAGCTATTGTCAACATACAGTTGGCAATAGCTATTATGTGAAATAATAATGTTGTGTAAACTGACAATTTAAGTCGCTTATTATTATTATAAATTATTAATACGTAGACCATCAATGTCACTGATTTTATTATTGTAAATTGGGTGTGTCAACATACCTTTTGTCAACAAACCTAAAATAAATAATGATTAATATTAAGATCATGTGATAGTCGATATCCGCCTTGTTTGCGATGGCAGTGTTATAAAAGTACCCTACCTCGACAGAGAGGGGACAGTCTTGTATCGACAGCCCAGAGCAAACACAGCGGACCTTACTGAAGTTAAGTATTCTTATATTGTATTATAATGTAATGTAATCATTTGCCTTTTGTAGGTTACCTGTTGTAACTGTGTACCAAATATGTACCTACTACTTTACTCAACGTTCTAATGTTTTAAAAGATGTGTGTTATGGAGTTTCTTTGCCCTTTCTTCTCCATGACTAAACACCTTAGCGAAATGGGTGGTAGATTCATTTTAATATAAATAGATCAATGCTGAACAAATACAATTCAGTTATTATTCGACTTGGTTGGTTTTACTTCTGTATTTATCACCTACCCTCTTGTGCTATTTATTTTATACATTGAGATAAAAGTAAACACTAGGTTGTTAGCTTCTAAATTATTATAGAAGCCTGTTTATATGATTAGGATTCTTACTTTGAAATAATACAGCAGATGCTTTGCTTGATTTTTAATTACTTAGTATTGGCCTTACCTGACAAATAATTGATAAATGATAACTTTCATTAGTAATCATTGGATTTAATTTATCATCACTATTAAAGCCCACTGTCTTAACTTCTCTCTTCTTTTTACCATAAATCTCACACCCGCGACTTCGTCCGCGCAAAATTAGGTACCTACCGTTTTGATACCTAGTAGTTAGTAGTAGTAGCTTAGATCATCGATGCTTAGATCACATTTATTAAGTCTTTTTGTTCAATTTTCGGTAAAAACCGATCATTCGTTTCAATCCATCAATCATTCAAACTAATAAACAGAATAGGGAAAAACTGTTAAGTCCGAGTCAGACTTGTCCACCGAGGTTTCATAAATTAGGGAAAGAAATATAATAAGTAACTTTATTAGATTAAATTATTAATCTACCTACTCAAAAAAACAAATCCTTGTATTTGGGACACACCCTGTTATTAATCACTTAAAAAACAGGTGACGGCTGCTGACTATATAGTTACCAATATTGTAGGTAATCTTCGCCTTCGCGTGCGTGTCGTGACAGCCAAAAGAAAGGCGCCCATTTACCAGTATTATGCTAATTAGATAGGCACATTAGGCAGGTACTTACAACAAAAGAAGCAAAATAATTTCATGTTTATAAAATATATTATACACAGATGACGGTAATAACTTAAACTAACCACATTTAGATTAAGCGTGGCAGACTATGGCCTAAGTCCTTCTCACTCTGAGAGGAGACCCATCCTCAGTAGTAGGCCAGTAATGGGTTGATCATGATGATGATGACATTTAGATACCTCAGTGTAAAAAGCTATAAAATGCATATTACATAGGCCTACGCTTGCAGCTAAAATGCTATAATGGTAATATGTTAACGACTAAAGTTCTAAACTTACTTACTGAGCTTATTATTATTTATATCTATATTAACAGTTTTATCAAAAAATCCTTTCCATTTCTTTATCAGAAATACATAGTTACAACATACAATTTGACCTTATATCGCCTCTTGAAATTCTTAGAACGATAGAGAAACATTATTGATCTGCAATAACAAAGAATAGGCGTACCTACCTAATACGTTTGTATGGAGAAGCGCGTAAGAAGGGCTACCTTACGCACGTGCGTTTATACTTTTATGTGATAACCGGGTTTAACGTTTATTTAAACCGCGTCTGAAGTTTTTGTAGAGAGCCAAGAAAAATGTGATATTATTTATGAGATAACTAGTACCAATGTACTTATGTCTGACCTATGTGCCTACATTTTATCTTGTACAGTGATATTATTAATATACAAGCAACATTTCGACACCTGTAAGGAAAAACATCGTATATCATTTTTCGTAACTTTACAGGAGACTGCGTCAGTTTAAAAAATCTTTTAATTTGTGTTAAGCCTTAACGCCATCCAACCTTAAGAATGTTTGTCAGCAAGGTAAAATATACACATTCATAGTTTATATGTCATTATAACGTAAACATCCGCTAAGAAATAATTTTTGAAATACAAAGCCAAGGGGGAAAATAGGGGTTTGAAATTTGTATAGACGAAGTCGCGGGATTAAGGTAGACTTACAATTCAATATTGTTTGTTAATATTTCGATTATTCAGTAAAAAAGTTGTAAGTTGAGATATAAAGCCTGAGTTACGATGAAAGTTCGCTTAAATTACGAAAAAATACTTGCCGAGAACAAGATAGTACATATCTTAAATTACAATTTTAGCTACGTAATATTATTGATGGTCGCTTTAGGCAAGTATGCGTACCTACTTAAAATACCATTTTATCTTCTTCGATGGATGCAGACTTACAATATTTTTCCACTAGCTAAAATCACAACGCGACCTTATTTAGATACAGGCATACAGGAGTAGGCCCAAAAAAGAGCATTTTTTGTTCACTATGAATATTATTGCAACTCAAAATTATTAAAAAGTGAGTTACTATGTTTTCCCTTGCAGGTGTCGATTTATTGAAAACATTACACTAACCAAAAGTTTTACTTTGAAATCCCCTATTACTATAATAGCGGCACGCTATGATGGCCGGTTTGACGTTTGTCCGCTCATGAAGTTCCGTATTAATTGATAACGACTTTGAAGGAAATAATTGTATTACTTTATTGACGATAGTGATGTGCAGAGATTCATAAATTTTATCGAATGTAGTTTTAGGTTTAGGACTCAAAATTTATTTATTAAATTGATTTCTTAAATGTATACAAGTGTAGAAAAATCAGTTTGCACCATTTAAGGGGTGAATGTACTTGTGAATATGAACAATTTTCACTATGTGGACAAACCTCTGAAATCGCAAAAAAATATCAATAAATTTTTAAAAATGGAATCTAATACGATCGTCACATAGGATCGCTGGCTAGCACAACTACTACCTCCGGCAAACTCGCGTCAATGCTCAATGCAAAACAAAGCAGTTTCGAATTGACGTTGCTTCGAAAAGTATAAACTGTCAGTGCAATGCGATTGTGATATAGTTTTGACCTGGCTTTGGATTTCAAATATTGATACTGCATTACTGTTGACCCTTGCTCGTTAATTTGGACTCTGTTCAAGCCCTTTGTTGTGGATTTCGTCGATATGACCGAACGTACGCAGAGAACTGTTCTAAATAGTCAGACACGTGAGTTCCTAATACGCCTTCGTAACTATTTCGATCGTGAAGCTCAAAATGGAGGGCCAATTTTACCTATAACGTCAGTGGTTGAACGCGTAGCTGATGCGCTTAATATTGGACAACGAACTGTTAGACGGATAACTAAAAAAAAATATGGCGAGACTGGCACAGAAGAAAATAAACTTCACACACCAAAAAAGAGAAAACGAGCAAAACCAGTCGTAGGCATCGATAGCTTTGATGCCGATGCTATCCGAAGACATGTTTACGGCTACTATTTACAGAAGGAGTATCCAACAAGAAAAAAGTTGGTGCATTCACTGAAGGAAGCTGGATTATTCTTCGGTGGGGAAAGTTCTTTAACGAAGATTTTGAAGACCATTGGATTTCGATACAAAAAATGTAACAAACGCAAAATATTGATGGAAAGATTTGATATAGCGATGGCAAGGTATACTTTTTTACGGCAAGTGAAAGAAATCAAAAATTGGCAAAATGTTGTGTTCTTGGATGAAACATGGCTTAATGCTAACCATACTGTAGGCCGTTCTTGGAACGATGACACAGCAGCATCTACTTCCAAAGTTCCTGTAGGAAAAGGATCGCGACTTATAATTTGTCACGCCGGAACCATCAACGGGTTTGTCGAAGGTTCTCTCATGGCTTTTGCGTCAAAAACCACTGGAGACTATCATGAAGACATGAATGGAGAAAAGTTTACTGAATGGTTTACCTCAATGTTGTGTAGCCTCCCTGAACCATCTATTATAATTATGGACAACGCCCCATACCACTCGATGCAAATTGACAAGCCACCTGCCCAATCCCAAAAGAAAGCTGATATCGTCGCATGGCTTCGTAAAAATGGCGTAGATGCAAACATGAATATGTTAAAAGCGGAATTAGTACGTCTTTTAAAAGAAAACAAACCAACCAAGATCCGATACGTCATTGACGAAATAGCATTAGAACATGGGCACAGAGTTATACGGTTACCGCCTTACCATTGTGAGTATAATGCGATTGAGTTGGTGTGGGCTCAAATTAAGGGATATGCTGCAAGACACAATACAGAACCCCCATTTACCACAAAAAAAATGCTAAAATTATTAGAAGAAGCTTGTGAACATGTGACTAAAGGAGACTGGGAAAAGGTTGTGAATAGAACTGTTAAATTAATAAGGGAAGATTATGAAAGAGATGTGAAAATAGATAATATTATAGAAAACGAACATATAATTATTAATGTATGTGATGATAGCAGTGACGACAGTGAAAATAGTAGTATGGACGAATCTGATTAATTATGGCCTTTTGTGGCACCTTTTTCGGTATCTTTTGTATTCATATGTTTCTTGTGTGCATATAAAGTATGTATATTCATTTTCGTTCAAATATTCAGTTCGTTCAAATAAATTAAATAAACATATACATTTTTGTTTTATTAAACCTATTTAATCAGGTACAAAAACAAAACTTAATTGTTTTTTGTTCGAGAATAAATTGACATTCCACATCACTATTGTAATGTGTCAAACCGGCCATCATAGCGTGCCGCTAGTGTAGTCATAAATGCCTTTTATACTACCAATAATAATAATATATGCTTTTATATAAACAAAAAATCAAGTAATTTTTATACCATTTAGGTAAACATAAAATTTCTACGTACAATTTAGGTGCCATGGGGATGAGAGCAAAAGCACATAATAGGTATGCTTTGCACATGGCCAATGGTACCTATAAAGTAAGTTAACTAAGTTATACCAGAGATTAGTAACTTGTAAAATAATATTATAATCTATGATTTTACATATTATCTATCTATATGTTATAGTACAACGCCGAAATTCCGGCACATCGCGACTGGCACAGGCAATCCTCAGTAATGGCCAGAGCGCTTAGTCCAAAACTAAAACTTCAGCTTCTGCTTAACTAATATGTTGTGTGCCTAACATCCGTGAAATGCCTGGTTTGCAGTTTTGGACTAAAAATCATCAAAATTTATTCCATTCAGCTTTGGACTAGGCAGACCTGAATTATGTATATATTAATGTAAGTAACTACTACTTACATTAACATATACATAATTATAAACATATACTACATGTGTTTAGACTATGGCCGAAGTTGCAGGAATCAGCTAATGCGATGATAGATACTAGACAATATACAACACAGTGCCACTATAAGCTTTGTTGACTCCCGGCCAGGCGGCTAGTGTATACAATCGACTGAAACTACCAAACAGTTATAGCACTTTTCATCATGACTATATTGTGATAAAATACACTAATCACAATAAAATAATATACACTCGTATAACATTAGACTCGCTTGATTGATGCTCTGAATTACAATTAAGTATTCTAAAGTAAGTTTATTAAGTATTAATCGTAACCAAAGTCGATAAAATACGTAGATTTATCGGAACTATGTACATTTAAATATCAGGTATACAAATTACAACATATTATGCAAAAACTACAAACGCATAATATTTTAAGTTAGGATTATAACAAAATAGTTTTGTTTAAACTTTAAACAAACTAGGCTTATAATAAAAATCTAGATAATAATTCTGCAATATTAACCACAAACTGCGGTCAATTCTGTTTTACACATTTTCTACAAGGAGCATTATGAAAAGGAAAGCACGCAAGCAAGATTGTGTACAACAGAATTAGCCACATGACATCTTAATTTTAATGAAGTAAACTATTAATATAATAGTTGCCAGATGTTTTCAAAAAATATTCTTCATATTCCTGCACATAACTTTGAGTGTTATTGAGTTAGGTATCACAGATATACAATATACATATTTTACATGTGGTTTACTTGCTTTGTAATAACTGGGATTAGGAAATACTCTTAAAAATCAATATTAAATAATCATAATACTTAGACCAAAAGAAATTCACAAATATTTATTTTAGTATGATACATCTGGCAGCACTATTAATATTATCGTAAAATTTGAAACTAAACAACTCTTGGAAGTTGCTATGGTAGGTATTTAAATAATCCAAGTAGGTACAATAGCTGTGCATGTATCAAATATTTTATGCATATATGTACATAATATGTAAGCATTGTCTATTCAGGTTTTCATTAAGAAATAACACATCCATTCTTTTCAGGCATGTGTCCATCTGATCTCTCTATTTCTGATAGCATCGCATGAAACATGTCGGTGACAGACTGAAAATGTCCAAAACATTTTTAATTAATAAGATGATGTTTAATAAAAGCCTCAATTAGTCATGGGGTAGAATAACATTCAAAGACTTGGGTTCAAACCTTACTAGACTTGCTGTACATCATCATCATCATCATGATCAACCCATCGCCGGCTCACTGCAGAGCACGGGTCTCCTCTCAGAGTGAGAAGGGTTTGGCCATAGTCTACCATGCTGGCCATGTGCGGATTGAAAAACTTCACACATCTTTGAGAACATTTTGGAGAACTCTTAGTTAGGCATGCAGGTTTCCTCACGATGTTTTCCTTCACGGTTAAAGTAAGAGATATTTAGATTAGATTTACAAAAATATGTAATTTGTAATTCAATACTGGCTTTGCCCATGATGTGATGCCACATTAGCATTAAATACCTGTTATATTATACTAACTGATGCCCGCGACTTCGTCCACATGGAATTAGGTTTTTTAAAAATCCCGTGGGAGCTCTTTAAACTTCAGGGATAAAAAGTAGCCTATGTCACTCTCCAGGTCTTTATCTATACCCATGCAAAAAATCACGTCAATTCGTTGCACCGTTGCGACGTGATTGAAGGACAAACCAATAAACCAACAAACAAACACACTTTCGCATTTATAATAAGGGTACTGATTTCATCAAACTACAACAGCTATTTATTAATATTTTATAGGTGTTTAGTGTGGGACTTGGATGAAGCAATAGAATTGATGCTATACCTCATTCCTTTTTGCGCTAGTTTCCACAAAAGCAGCGTTCCACTTTTCAGCCAGTCTTTTTCCTTCCTCTGTACTTATTTTCCTTTCCAAGTGTAGATCTGTTTTGTTACCCACTAACACAATAGGTACACTAGAAACAATATACAAAATTACAATTGAATCTGAAACTCTTACACTTAATTGTTTGAAAATACAAATTTTTTTATGGAGATTAAACTTATTTAATCGTGAGACTCCATAGAATTCATGTGATTAAATTAGTCTTATCTCCATTTAAATTTTCAAATGTTCTGAACAACCCATCTTTATTAAGATATGAACAATAAAAGGATCTTTTCAGCTAAGTAAAATTAAACTGCAATAAAAATCTGAAACACTTGACCAAATTCTAATAAAAAGTAGAGCTCTTGCAGTTTGTGGAATGCTTCAGTTGGTTAGTTAGTAGTAGTGATTATTATTATCAAGTACAGGGGTAATAGATTTGATCTTTCAAATATATCTATAACATGTTATGATGTAAATAGCAGGTACATAGTATAATGTTAATAATGAAGATTATTTAATTCCTGCTTTAATTAAATGACTGGGTCAAAATCATCATCCTACAATCCTCATATTTACCATGGTACATATTATGGCATACCTGCCACTGCAAGTTTAATTTATATTGTTAAACTATAAAATGAGTTCAAAATCAATTTGCAACATTAGTTAACAATGTCTAGCCCACAAAGCTCTGTACATGACCTTGATCTAAAATGCAAGAGATGTAGCAAGCGAGTAAGACAGGCGAAACTCATTCCTTGTAGTATACATTGTGGTACATTGGTACATTGATTAGTATGATATTAAGCTGTTGGTCTTAAAACTTAATTACAAAAAAAATAAAAACCGATTTCGTTACATAAACACTAAAAATTGAAAAATAATTTAATTTATTACCGAATATATTATGTATATAAGAGTTAATATAGTTCCATAATAATACTTTTTGGTGCCGGTGCCAATTAGCTTTAGCTGCGCGAATCGTCTAGACTTCATATTTTTATGGGACTCCACAATGGCACCTCATTGGCACCGACCCCAAAAAATATTATTATGGAACTATATTAACTCTTGTATACATAATATATTCGGTAATAAATTAATTTATTTTTCAATTTTTAGTGTTTATGTAACGAAGTCGGTTTTTATTTTTTTTGTAAAAAAAATTTATTTCACAATTTTTATTGGCCCCATGGAATTATGCTATGACTGGTTAAAAATCTACTGTTTACTAAGCTATTACACTGATCTCGAGCAATTTACTCTTATCCGTTGAGGAGTTCCAGTATCTATCTTCGAAGATGTTCATCAGATCTTCACCAAATTGAAATGGGACCAACTTTGAAGTATACCCTTTCAAACAAAAAAAGAATTTTCAAAATCGGTCCATGCGTTTTTGAGTAATCGGGGAACATACTAGACATGTGTCCGCTATAGCTTAACTTAACTGAAAACCGCTGCCGTGCCTATAGCGTACCATAGCGTTATTGTCGTAGCTAGCAACGGTTTTCAGTTATCATCTATGACGAACCACCTGACAACGCAACACTGCCAACTGGCAACCGACAATGCATTGTTTGGTTTTTGGGTAACTAGAAACGCAATAATTATGCCTTTTCTTTCTTTCTTTCACTGAAAGCTGAGAAGGAGCGGTTATTGGCTACCGGCTTAGTAACTAAGAACTTGGTAAACCAAAGCCGACCTTATCTCTATTACGCTAAGGCTTAACTGTACAAGTACTTGTCCATTACACTTTGATCTATCATTCTAAATACAGTTAGCCTTAGAGTAATAGAGATAAGGTCCTCTTTGGTTTATCAATCTTTATGAAATGTTTTTGGTTAACTGGACTGTGGCAAACTATTCGTGCAGGCGTCCACTATAGTTTGACCTATGTCAATGATCAAATTAAACTTTACTGCTATGAACTTAAGGTTGTGATTACTTCACGATATTCATGAAAGTAAAATTGGTTTTATTTTAGTGAATATGCGCGCGCTAGCTATACAGACGTATTGATACGGCAGCTAGCTTAGTTACTACTACGGAAACCGCTGCGCGTTGCGCATATTAAATTAGTTGAAAAACAACTCTGATACCGATATACGGCAACGGTTAACAATATCGGTATTGAAACTAAGTAACTGTTGATTAACCGTTGCCGTAAATAGGCAATAACGCCCATCTTTAGAACATACATAAAAAATAAAAAATATAAAAAAAAGATTCCGACGAATTGAGAACCTCCTCCTTTTTTTGAAGTCGGTTAAAAAGTAAAAGATGTCATACTTACTGTATTTTACCAACCATATCCAAGAGTTTATCATAAATTATTTGCACAATTTGGAAACTTTTACTTGAAGTAATGGAGTACACTAATACATAGCCATGAAAGTCCATACTATACTGAAGTGGGAAGATGCTGTATTCATCTTGTCCAGCTGTGTCTACCAACTTGACTTCATACTCAGTTGAGTTGAGCCTAATGAACTTGGTAAATGCTGTAAAAAAACCATATTACTTTTTTAAGCACCGAAATTTTATTCAAGAGCATCTTAAAAGGTTGATTTTCGGTATAATACTGACTATTTTCTATCGTCGGGTCATATGAATCGACGAAATGTCCTTCGACGAACTGTATTATAAGAGAAGATTTGCCTGAAAATATTTATATATTAAATAATGTCACAACGATAAAAATTCCGACGCATTTGTATTTTTGTAGCAGTATTTGGAAACTTTTACGTTACCAACAGATCTGTATCCCATCATAGCAATTTTCCTTTGCTTGGATGGCATTTCAAGCAAATTAGATCCCAACGTACACAAAACTCCTAACCCGTAACTACGAAACACTGTACAAGATTTTTTTGTAATAATTTATTATTTTCTGAGAATCGAAATCGCAATTCACAAAACACCAAATTCCAAAATTTATTCTGCAGCTCGATTGCGGTACAATGTCACGATCGCAATAATCTCTGATTGGTTGATGCCCGCTTACTATTGGCTACAATGTGTTATTGCAACAAGAAAACCATAAATTCAGCCAATCACAACGACTGCAATTGTAATAATGATCAATGCAATTTTCACGCAATGGAGCTACTGAGCAAAATACAAACCACTGACATAATATTCGATAAGTTAATCTATGGTATGAAAGTACTCTGTCTGTACCACTGACCTTTACCAATCCACTGGACTTGAAGGTGATTTGATAGACCCAGCCGCGAATTGGTGGCACAGCATTTTGGTGCTGATAACTAAAGTGAGTGGTCGTTGATCAGTACCGGGCGCTTTGAATCGGCGCAAAAAATGATATTTTGTATGACACACCGCGTGCTTGTTTAAATTGGTTTACAGATCGCGCGGCGAGAGTTTGGCTTTGACCTTCGGGTGGAGGGGATTACTGCGCATGGGTACTGTCACGCACACAATACTTTTCCTTTTTTATGTACCAGGTTGGATATTTGAGTGGGTCAAAATTCATGTACAGTGGTAATAATGCTAGAAAATAATACGAAATAGATAAACTTCTTCATTTATTAAAACTATTGATAGTTATTTTACTTATATAAAATGTTTATTTCCTTTTAAAGTTTACAGAGACAGCGATGAAAATTCTAAATAATTGTTTTTTAATAAAATTATTTATTCCAAGATACATGTAAAATTGGTACCTACATACAAACAAAAGAAAACTTAAAATAATTATTAAATACAAAAGTTAACATTAAAAAAAAGTCTTAGCAGCAGTGCTATTCAGATTCTTATATAATAAACAATTAACGAAAATAGCAATTCACTTGTGAACGTGATTGTACAAACAGAGGCAGGGAACGACTGGAGCAGTGGAGCGCCAATCAGAGCACCGCGTGCGCCTACACACCCGCCCCGCACCCCACTAATTGCCCGTTGATACCCAATTTCTGATTTCTGCGCAATAACGGTCAAAGCCAAACTCTCGCCGCGCGTACTGTAAATGTGCATTCATACTAATATATCTAATTCATGGACAAAGACAAAAACACATGAGGAATCTGTAACCCAGAGCCGTAAAGCCACCTTAAGAAACATTAATCTTTTATCTGTGAACGCCTGTGTTATTGGTCTGTGGTCGTAAACGTGGTGATTTGTTATATAATAACCACGAATGTAGGTATAGATCAATGACATTCTAAGCATGGACACGTCGTGGCATACAACACAAGAGCCCAAACATGGCACACGTTTCTAAATTCACCCTATTTAGCTTCAACTGCTCCATTTATACATTCCCGCTAACATTCAAGTCCTGTAAACTAACCTCAGTGATTAAGCCGCAATGTAAATCGATTAAGCACTCGAAGCTGAATAAGGTGATTTTAGAAGCAAACTTGAACAAAAAATGGAATGGAGTAGTGTAGCACTATTAATTTTTATTTCTTTGAGAGATTTTTCGTTTTTGTAAATATGAAACTATTATACTATATCTATACTACATAACTATTATACTATGTCTGCTCATGCTGATTCACTGACTGACTGACTGACTGACTCATTTGATCACCTCTTCTGTAAAATTTTGTATGTTTTTTTTTACTGATGGTTTCGTATAGAGGACAAAAAATGATTCGGAGGAAAAATATGGATAGAGCTGATGATTGAGGATTTCGGTGACGAGCACGGCCAGGGTATTGAAGATAGGTGGGGGGTGCTCGAACAAATGTCACTCAGAACTTCATCCAATTGACAGGGAGCTGAAAATTAAAACCAAAATGGCGGATTCAAGATGGCGGCCATACAAATTTCATGGTGTCTATCTCGGAGAATATAAAAGATACAAGAATGCTTCTTTGGCGAAGGTGATCAGGACCCGAAAGTCTACTTGGTGAACAGAAAAAAATTCAAGATGGTGGATTTTTTTTTGGAAAACTTGCAAGTTTTTTTTTTCACTACAAACTAGCCCTAGATTGCAATCACACCTGGTGGAAATTTATGATACAGTCTACGATAGTAGCGGGCTAACTTGTAGGGGTGGGGTAAAATCCACACCTGTTATAGATGTTTCTATATGGCATCGTACCGGAACGTTAAATCGCTTGGCGGTAGAGTGGTAAGTAGCCACGGCCAAAGGCCTCCCACCAGCCGACCTAAACCAATTAAGAAAATCTCAATCGGCCCAGCCGGGAATCGAACCCCGGACCCTCGTCATACAAATCCACCGCGCTACCACTGCGCACCAGAGGTCGTCAAAAGATAATAAAATAAATGTGATACAATAATGGCCAATAGATTTTACATTGAACAAAAAAAAGCTACTCCACAGTTTTGTTTTTCCGACATTCGTGACGCGCCCTTCCATCTGTCTCTTTCCGATGTGCGTGAGAGAAAGGAATGGGAACATTGTAAATAATTTAAATATTTCTAGTGTTTTCAATGGTTTTACTAAGTATTTTACACTTTTTCGCATGTTATCTTACGTAAATAAAATTAACTTACCGGTGGTAAGTCACACCATCTCTTTTCTGCGTCGTTAACGTATTATTTCGGCACTTTTTGATCGCGCATTTAGGCATCTTGACAGCTTTGCAGTCAACATGAGACTAATGAAGAAAGTGTGCTTACACCGAGTATAAGCACACTTACTTGGTCCCTTGTTATGCGCGCCAGTGCGATGTCCTTGCTTAGAATGTCATTGGTATAGATCCATGATAATATCATTAATATAGATAATACAGAGATGCAGCTAACCTATTTTTTGTCCCTTATCGTGTAACCGGTTTTTTCAGGAATACAACCAAGGAATGCAACTTTAGTTGCAAAACAAACCATGAGAATTCGTGGCGTGATTGTATTTCTCATTAGTTATTTACTTGTTTTCACATAAAAAACGTTTAATACAAAATATATTGTTGATCGGTTTATAAAAATATATTGACTACTAAACAATAGTAATAATTGTCGTGTTATTCATCGTTACGTCGTGCTATCGCTATCTCATACGCGGTTACACAGTACATCAATCTAGCTTTATTACTCTATCTACGGGAGTAGTACAATATAACAACTGGTCTGTGTAGTGCTGTGTAGTATGTAGTGATCTGTGGTCATTTTATTTTTAACTGTTCGAAAGGCCTTAAAGGATTGTTATCCAGGGCCGTAAAATAAATAAAAAAAAAAAAAAAACTGTTCGAAGAATGAGTAATGAGTAATTTAGTGGTTGGTGGTGGTTGATTATTAATAATAACAAAATATAAAAAGCTGTCCAAGTTATCGAACTAACAAATTTGATAAACTGCGCCCCAAGAATTTAAATAAAACTTTCAGTAATATTAAAGTTGTCCTAAAAACGCGTCAATAATAATTATGTCTGCGAACATTCCGGATTGCCCACCGAGTCTGAAAGCAATTCAACATTTCTTAAAAACTGCAGCGGAACATGACGGTAGGGATCCTACCGTTGCATACTGGTGCAGGCTCCATGCGTTACAGGCCGGACTAAAACTGACTAACAAGAAAACGCCTGAAGAAACTAAAGTACTTATGGGTAAGACGCTAGGAACTATTTTTTAGGATGATTAGGATTCTAAGCAAGAAACTTCGGTTTAAAGAATTTATTCTCAAACTTACATGAGAAGACTCGCTATGTCGCTCCCTTCATTTATTCATCACAAGACCACAGTAGGCAGGACCTCGGCGAACATCTGGTATTACATATTACAAAACACTACCTGCGTGGAGACAGGATGCTCAGATTTTGTTCTGGCCCATATTCTGTCTAATATTGTACATGCTTAATATATATCTTTGCATTTCTAAAAGTAAAATTAAATTGATATTGAGGGTTCCCACACACATCCAGTACCACATACATGTAGTGTACCTATGTACTTATATAACGAGCAAACACAAGGAATGCCGGTGTAAGGACAAACCAGCTAGGTGATTCGTTAACTCAGTTTCTAACACAAAATGATAGCCACCGAGGTTGGTTGGTTCTACATTGCTGCTTCACTGGGTGATATTAACATATTTTTTCGTAGAAAACCTTCAATGGATTAAAAAATGAGCTTGGTGGCTATAATTCAGTGTTAGAAACTGAGTTAGCGAATCACCCCGCTGATCAAGTTTTTGTGATAAACCGGAATAGTCAATAATTTAGTATTCAAAATGTATCTTTTGTTTTTAAGTAAAATACTATAATCTATACTCCAGATTGAGGGGACACAATGCAAACCAACGTAAGAATAGAGACTGAGTTTTGCTCTAAGATCCAGTGGCAGTGATAGTTTTGATAGAACTAAAATTGAAAAGTGTACCTAGTAATGCATAATAATTAAATAAATTACTAACTAATAACAGCAATTTAGAAAAGTTATTCCAGATATTTCCATTTATTTATTTCCATATATTTTATTTTACTTTTGCACGACTTATCTGTCTAAAGCATTGTATGTATGACCTGGCACCTAGGATTTGAATATTTTAATTTTTTTTGTATAATTCTGTTGGTGTTCTATAAAATAAAATATTGAATTTATGAATAGTAATTTTTATTGAAAATCATTGTTTAATATTGTAGCAATAATGGATTGGCTAGAAGAAGCAAAAAAGATTTACAAGGACAATGAGGCAATTTCCAATGAGGTGGTTGCTCAGGCTCATTTAGAAAATTATGCTCTGAGACTTTTCTTGTTTGCTGACAAACAAGATAGGGAGCAAAATTATGGAAAGTAAGTTGTACAGTAGTGACGGTGCATTTATTAACTTATTTATTACTAGCTGACCCAACCCGGCTCAAGTGCTCAAGAGGAATTTTTGATCACACACTCATCTGATCCAAGTTTGTGAAAATACAGATATGAAAAACTCTGATCAAACTCAGATATTACTTACACACTTATCCGACTGTTAGGCAGAACGAAGTTCGCCAGGGCAGCTAGTCTTATAATAATATTTATTTCAAAAAAGAGTTGTCTGTAACTTAAACGCAGTTGCGCTGCACTGCGCGACGCAATGCGGCGCGGTAAATATAGTATGTATGAGTTTGTATGGAGCAAGACGCGTAGTTACCTGCTATGTCGCGTCGCGCAGCGCAGCGCAATTGCGTTTGGTTCTTTAAGTTGTACCTATGTGGAAGATTACCCACTGTATTATTAGGCTAAGAAATAGATATTCTACCATTTACGCATGGGAAGGGGAGGAATGATCCACATGAGAGAATGTTATATCAACATCGTGTAGTTTCCATCCCACTGCAGCTGCTTTGAATGCACCCTAAGTTTTTTTACCTACCCACACCACACATGGATTAAACTGTTCTTAACAAAATAATTGGAACTGATTTCAGGAATGTAGTCAAAGCATTTTACACTGCAGGGGTAATCTATGATGTTCTTACCACATTTGGAGACTTGACAGATGAAGCAGCTCAAAACCGCAAATATGCTCGATGGAAGGCTGCTTACATTCACAACTGCCTTAAAACCGGGGAGACTCCAGTTCCAGGTACAGTTAGTTATCTCCTATTTTGTTGTATATGATATTTTTGTATATGATATTTGTTGTTAATTTTTGTTTTGCCAGCGGTAAAACTACCATTGATTGACAACAAACAAAATAAAGAACACCATATAAAACAAAGTGGGTTGCACAAGTCAAGATTATGGTAAACGTAAAGTTAACGAAGGAGTAAAATTTTGGTCTTGTCCTGACTTGCTTGCAACCTACTTTGCTTTTCTTGCTGATATGCAACTTATTAGCTAAATATTGTTGTAGGTCCTATGCAAAATCCTGATGGAAGTATTCCAGATGAAGATGAAAATAAAACGGAAAACATTCAGCCTGGCTCTTCAGATTCTCAATCATTTGGCTTCAATCAACCTGGATCTACAGATTCTCAAACACTTGGCTTTAACCAGCCTGGCTCTACAGATTCTCAAACTTTTGGTTCCCCTAATGTCAGCCCAGCTACATTGCCAACTGTTCCAACCAGCTTTAACAACAGCCTGCCAGATCCTAATCTAGCGATAAGAGCAGCTTCTCAGTTGCCACCTGTGCCATACACTCCTGATCCTAATCCTGGAGGTTTTGTGCCTTTTGACCCGTCTCAGCAACCACAACCTACCCCATCATCAACCTTCTATGGAGATAATTCAATGAATGTTGCGCAACTTAGCCCTGAACAGATACAGAAGGCTCAAAAGTATTGCAAGTGGGCAAGCAGTGCACTGAATTATGATGACATTAAAACTGCTATAGGTAATTTAAAAAATGCCTTGGAACTACTTCAGACTGGACGAGACCCCGCTTAAATTGTATGTACCTACATTTATTTTGCTTAAAATTTTCAACTGTCCATTGTTTATAATTATAAATGTTGTGAATAAAGCTTGCAACTTACATCTGTTTTTGAAATGTGCTCTTAATATAACTTGTCAAATGATATGAATGAAAAACATGGTACAGACTCGCAAATTGATGGGCATTGTATGATAATATTTGTGTACACCTATATTCAATGATTGATTATAAGCACTTCATGTATTGTATGTATAATCACCCAATAAGATAATAATTTAAAAAGGAAATATTTTTATTTCAAAAAGAATATTATAATTTTAAAAGGATTTATTTCAAAATAAAACCGTCATTCCGCAGTTAAATATAACAACTATTATAATGTTATTTGGTATAAACTAAAGTTTTTACTAAATTTTTACTTGGATGTTTAATTTGATGGGTCTTACAGAACACTCACACGTGGAACTGTTAATAAATTATAATAACATGATATAGATAACCCCTACTGTATTTTAATTTTTGTATTAGGTACATAATTATTATAACTACATATTATTATTTTAGTATAAGTTTACATTAAATTACCTAAGTACCTAACCTATACTTGTATATTTTAAATTCTTTATAGGATCAACAAAAATAATATAGTACAAAAGGTACACAAAAATATAAAGATATATTTTATTTTATTCTGTGGTCCTTCCTCTTGTAAAAAAAACCGGCCAATTGCGAGTCAGACTCGCGCAATGAGGGTTCCGTACTACAGTCGTATTTTTTCGACACTTTGCACGATAATTCAAAAACTATGATGCATAAAAATAAATAAAAATCTGTTTTAGAATGTACAGGTGAAGACCTTTCATATGATACCCCATTTGATATAGTCACTCAGTTTGAAAGTTGAAAATACTAATTTGTTCATGACCACAATTTAATTTTTTTTTTGTGTGATCTAACCCTAAATTCACGGTTTTCAGATTTTTCTCCAAATGTCAGCTATAAGATCTACCTACCTGCCAAATTTCATGATTCTAGGTCAACGGGAAGTACCCTGTAGGTTTCTTGACAGACAGACAGACAGACAGACAACAAAGTGATCCTATAAGGGTTCCGTTTTTCATTTTGAGGTACGGAACCATAAAAATTGATTAGATGTACAAAACAACAATTCGTCTTTGACTTGGTGCATAGATTTTAATTATGCACCAATGCAACCTCAATGATGTCTGGATTTTTCAAACAGGTAGTTCATTAGTATCTAAGAGGTGGCGCTGATTTATTTGGTTTCTAAACTGTGAAAAATTTTGTTCGCTTGACCATATATTGTCATTATATCGATGCAATTCGTTTATCTTGTAATCCATAGTTCCATATTAATTGCACACATCTATACTATTCATTCTAATAGGTATTATAAATGTGAAAGTGTCTATCTGTTACCTTTTTAAGGCTCATCAGCTTAATAGATTTCGACTAAATTAAAAAAAAAAATTACTGAGATATCTACTTTTTATCCAGGAAATCAACGAGTATGCACAAGATTCTTGAGAACATAAATCCACACCCACTAGGTGGACGGACGACATCAGACGAGTCGCAGGGAGCCGTTGGATCCAGGCGGCACAAGACCGTGGCGTGTGGATTTGTGGAAGTCCCTACAAGAGACCTATGTCCAGCAGTGGACGTCTATTCAATCCACACAGACAAGCGCCTTAGTTTGTAATTGTCTTTCTTTTTGGTGATAATAAAGGACCATGGGCAATTTTTTATAAACGTGAATATAGACTGAATGACTCGCAACTCCCAACAGATATGAAACCTACTTCAAATTAAAAGATTTTTTCACTCTAGTTCGTACCTGCTTGACTAGATGACGCCCGCGATTTCGTCCGTTTGGGTTTAGGTTTTAAAAATCCCTTGGGAACTTTGATTTTGCGGTATGCAATGCAAGCTAACTCTGCACCAAATAGATTTACTTACTTAGGTTTTCCAAAATAAGGTTGGAGCTCTTCGTTTTTCCAGGGCAAAAATATCCTATGTATGCAATGCTGGCTATCTCTGTTCTGACCCGGGATGCAAGCCATTTCTGTTTTAAATGTCAAAATCGGTTAACAGATTGGCTGTGAAAAGGTAATATTAGTATGGATAAATAGGAGCAAAATTGAATTCAAATACCAAACTAGAATTTTGATGATTGGCAACAGACCAAACACCATAGTAAACAACCCTGCGCACAAGCGGTTTTTAATTTTACCAGTATTCCAAACAAAAAGTATTAAATAATCATCCATATTAATAGTATTAAGTGCGAAAGTACTGTTTGTCTGCTAGCTTTTCACCGTTACACCAATTTTGACGAAAGCAAACTTGCATTCCAGGGACGGGCCTGGCTACTTTTCTCCCGGAATAACAAAGAGCTCCCATGGGATTTTTCGAAATCCTAAATCCACGTGGATCAAGTTGAGGGTATCTAATCTAATGTTTTATATTTTTATGTACATACTAAATATGATAAAATAAGCTTGACTCATCCATTTCGTTTTGCCTGTACATTATTATTGTTAGTTTTGATCGTAAAAAAATGAAGATAATAAATAATAAGAGATCATTTCATATAATAAATTCAAAAAATGTGCCATAACACCACATTTGCCCTAAATCTCAGGTGCTATAGGTTGTATAAAATGGAATACACTAATACCTTTTAGTTTGACATTAGTAACTTATCCTGACTGTTGAGTTAGCTTGAAATGGCCATGGTCCTTTAGATCATAAGATTAACAATAATGTGTATTGTGCAGGGGCAGGCAAGAGTGTAATCCTGTATTTTATACACCCTGGAAGATTAATAATAACTTAAATTCATTTATGTACTAGCTTATGCCCGCGACTTCGTCCGCGTGGACTACACAAATTTTAAACCCCTATTTTACACCCTTAGGGTTGATCTTTAACTATGAGATTTTAACATAGGAGCCGAATAAAATATGTCATACTGCTAATTGCAAAAATATTAACATCAAAACTTCTTTATAGACACTTCAAAACTGACAGACTTTCATACAAACTTCAAACCCCTACTATTTTACCACTTCAGGGGTTGAATTTTGAAAAATCCTTTCTTAGCGGACGCCTACGTTATAATAGCTATCTGCATGCCGAATTTCAGCGCGATCCGTCCAGTAGTTTGAGCTGTGCGTTGATAGATCATTCAGTCACCTTTTCCTTTTATATAATATAGATTAGTTAACGTTAATAAATAAAACTATAGGTATATATTTTTTATACTCATTTTTATTTATAAATAAGTTATAGTGATTTTCACACACGACTTTCAAAACAACTTGCAGTTTTATTAGTTAAGTACATATATTGCGATTTTGTCACTTTGTACTAAAAGCTTTTTGTTAGTTGTGGGCATTGATTTGTACTACAAGAAAGGGCTTAAGGACTTACGCAATAGGGTATTTGACAGGTTTTTAAATCTGTTCTACGTTAATCACTGATGTCTAGGACTCTATAGAATTGTATATTTTACGTTCAATTACATATATCGAAAACAAAAAAAATTTAAATATCCCGCGAAAACGCTTTCCTGACAATATGGTGTCTCTTACATCATTTTGACGTCACCTATGGTTATTGACTATGCTATACACGCGACTGATTACAAACAATTGACGTCATCAACCACTCGAAAAACCACAGCCGTTTACGATCACGTGACCAAAGTAGACATCAAAATAATTTTCTTTGTCGAATATAGTTGGTTTCCAAAATTCATATTCAATACGTATGCCATCAATAGATCCTGTATTTTACATGCTGTCAAAAACCCTATTCACTTACATAGTGAGGTATCGCCATCCTAAGGTGTGAATATTATCTTATGGCAATAAATCTCGAAATAAATTCTTATTATTTTACTACAAAGTTTGAACAGTACAATTGAGCAAAACATGTCGTATAAATACCTACCTATTTATGTGCGTAATTCAAATACATACAGCATACTTTCTAATCTACCGAAAAGTGGCAGTTTGAGAAGCTAAATTCTATATAATTGTACCTAAGTAGGTAAAGTTACACAAGTTTAACACATCCTACGCTCACAAATCACAATCACACAAAATAACCTTAAAGACTTATAGCTTAAATTAATATCACTTTTGGGTACGAATTCTATGGTATCCTTTCTATGCACGTAACGTTAAACTTTTATTATGACAAACTAATGTACTCCAGGTTGAAGTGCTAGAATTTTTCAAATAATTTAAAAGGGTAATGGTCTGATTTTATTATAATGACTAGCAATGATCACAGAAATATTTTGAATAAATAATAATTTAAATATTAATTTATTTCCTTTCGAATTTGTCTTATTCGCACGTTGGTTTTATTTTTGTTATCTATCAAAAAACAGCTACGTTTGGCTACCAGACTCGAGAATGTATTTCACTCCCTCTTCAAACCGTTGCCATTCTGTGTTGCGGCTGTTTTTTCTAGTTCTTCACGACGGCTTGTTTGGTACCTTAAAAATAATAATAAATATATCTATTAGGTACAATTAATTATTTAGATATAATGATCACAACTTATTACGTCTAAAACAGCTAAAAAATGGAACCGTATCTCTCTTAAAGAGTATCCTTCATTTAATTTTGTACGAATATGATAATTTTCCTTATATAGTAAGTACAAGTACCTCTCGCTGAAATGCGTTATGGCGGTTACGCACTCATCCGATCCGAGTCCGTGAAAATACGTTCCCTTTTGTTTTGTATGACATTATTTCGTAGATATTTTTTATATCCGTATTTTCACGGATTCGGATCGGATGAGTGCGTGATCGCTGTAAGAAGCGCGATATACGTGGCCCATATGACCTCAGCGTCGCGTCGTCGTATGGGCCGAGTATGTGAACTGTCAATGAAATCGACGAACACGATTAGGAGTGAAAAATCTAACTCCAAAAGGTCTGAAGCGCCAAATAGTTCTTACGCGTTTCTTCGACGGATACGATACCACTTGACAGACAAAGCGTTTAAACTTACAAGGTAAAACTAGCAACACTCCTCCCTATTTTTGCGTCGCGTCGCGCGTCGGGGGGTTTCAAAAAACAGGAAGTTCGAGCAGAAAAACTTGAATCATATCCGATTCCTATTCTCGCTAAGTATAGATTTGACTAAGTAAATCCCTTTTTTTAAGGAAATAATTTCAAAATAATAAAATATGTTTTTGATTTTGAATACACGATCTATGGTATCTACACTGGAATTTATATTTGCACTATTATTTACGCGACAAGCGATTCGTCATCCCAAATTTTTGGCTGGTTGCCAATTTCATGCCATAGAACTAATTTTATTTCGATATTCGTGTTTACATCTTATAAAAATTGGTCAAGGCGTATGGTTACTATCTGGTTATTTTAAGGACTGGTTTAAATTTATGTAGAAAATTTTCCATTAGAATCGAAGGCATTTAAATTCTTTGCATTGATTGATGTTATTTAACATAACAATCACACAATAACACCAGCCAGCGAGTATGCTATGCAGGCGAAGCCAGCGGCTGCCGCTAAGTGAGCAAGCACTTTCATTCCACGTTTCCGTCGAAACACGATGCATAGAGCTGATGCGGCGAAATACGACAGCACCGCGCGATATGGGAATTGGAATATATCCGGCTCTCAACTATAGAATGAAACACTTAGCTTTAGACTTTTTAAATTCTTAAGTAATATAATACCGAATATTAATTCAATTAAATAAGGATATTATCGCCACCTAATCTTTTCATCCACCTCCTGCGAGCCTATACATTACTAGTATGAAAATATTGTGATTAAAGTTAGATTTGACGTGAGAATCTTCAGTTTAGAGCGATATACATGACGTCAACGCTGCACACGATCAGAATACGACCGAATGAATGTAGCTATTTTGCGCTGACAGCCCAGTCAGGTCTCTATATACAATAAGATTAAGACTATAAAATACAATATCCCAAACGTTAGTTATAGATTGAAAAATCGCTGCAAATACATATTTGCGGTCCAGTTCTTACCAGACTACAAGTCTTCCGGTGAGCATGAAGAAGAAAACCAAAGCTGGCGCGCATCGGTCGAAGGGATCGCCAACCATAACGTGAGAATATGCAGCCAGGATCATTAGAAATACTAGGCCAACGTTTGCTGTATTCTTTATCTTATCTGTAATAGAAAATACTAAGTCATTGTAAAAATACAAATGTATTTGGGCTTCCAAAGAACATTTTCACACAAAAATTACTATTAATTTGAATTAATTGAATTTTCACATTCCTAATCTTATTTACGCCCTAAGTTGTCATAATTTTAGTGTTAAAATAAAAATATTTCAAGGCTCGTGACTTTAAGATCAATATTTATTTCAATGTTATATACATCAATAAACCTAGATAATGACACGAGAAACTGATATAATACTTAGTTTTGAGCGTACAATATCAAATGATGTAGTAATTACCCTCCTACGTTAGTATGAAGAAAGCACAGAACTGCACCCTCTCAACACACCTAATTAACAGTAATCAACTCACGACTTGGTATAGTTGCCAACGCCAGCCCGAACAATATTTCTAAGCCACCAACAGTCCTGCGATACCATTTCGACGGTAGTTTAAAATCCAACATTTCCGAAAATGGAAATACTTTCGCATATCTCACATATTCTTTTCTCTAAAAAAAAAGATAAGCAGGTAAAATACCTGTGCCCTGTTTATCAAACGTTACAAGTCTTGTATTACAAGCGTTTCTCTTGTAAATTTGTGCATTTTTACAAGAATGCGTTTATCAAAACTACACTTGTAAACTACAAGCTACAAGTAATATCACTTGTAATACAAGTGTTTTTCACACTTGTATTTGTGGTTTTGTTCATCAAAAATGCCTTTGTAGCTTGTAACTTGTAGGTAACGAAAAAGTTGGAGAGCCACCGTTGACTCTTAATTTATTTTACAAGTTGAATGCAAGTATGATAGAATAATTAAATTATCTAGTACCTAGTAAAAATAGGTAAAATAACTATAAAATAATTCAAAGGTGTAATTTTATTAAACTTATCAATGTTGCTCTTTTTAAATTTGACCAAAACGTGTCTCATATACATACGAGTATGCTGGCATAATCTTTTTCGGCAGATACAAGTCCAAGCGATTAGCATGCAATAGTATCTCTTTCCACTCTGCTATTTTTTTGTCTTTAGATAATTTATCAGTAAATGCGCCAAATAAAATATCTTTTTTGTCACGAATTATTTAATTGAGGAATAATTGTAACTTTCGCATCAGATTTCGCCATTTTTGCGGTGTAATTCAAATAGCGATTTTTTTTAAAGTCTATCTATTTTTCCAAATTTTAAGTCTAACCTTAATTCATGAAAATAATGTACCCATTATTTTTAATTTAAACTTTTTGTGTAGGTACTTCCTGTTGGTGTACCGGAATAGAATAAATAAAAGTAGGTAGGTAAATAAAATAAGAAGAAATAGGTATTACAAATAGGTTATTTAACACAAAATTAAATTATTTGAAAAAAAGTTTTATTTTTAACAATAACTTTGACTAGTTATGGTACCGTAATTGCTATTTTATCGACATTTATTACGGTTAAAAAATTATTTTGCAATTTAGCAAAAACAAAGTGTATAAATTAAAAATACAAGTTCTACAAGTCTTGTGAAATTATTTGATAAACATAATTTACAAGAGTTTGTAAAAAAGTTCTTGTAACTTGTGAGCTTGTAGACTTGTAATGTTTGATAAACAGGGCACTAGTATTTTCTACAATTAACTATGAATTAACTCTACTCCTTTAATATGTGGTAAATATTATGTCGTGAGGAGCAATTCTTGTACACAATTCTTTATTTATAAAAAATTGGTTTTTCGAAAACGACTCTTACGATTTAGATGAAATTTCGTATTTAGTTAATTTTTACTTATCAAGTTTCCCTAGTAGATAGCTGTCAACTGTCATCAACAACCCCGAGTTCCGCGGGTATTTTGGGATAACATGGTTTCTCGTAAATGGCTCTAACTGCGATCTCACTTGGTGGTAAGTGATGTTGCAGTCCTAAGGTGGTAGAGAGCTAACTTAGAAGGGGTATGGGTGGTATGGCAGTTTTAGTAACCCAATACCCTATATCGGTTTTTACACGGCATCGTACCGAAAGGCTAAATCGCTTGGCGGCACGGATTTGTCGGCAGGGGTAGTAACTAGGCCGTAGCCACCCATCTAACCAGACCTGTGCTAATTCTAGAAATTATAAATTCCGAAACTGCTCCTGCCGGGAATCGAACCCGGGACCTCCCGCTTATATATAAGACCACAGCGCTCGCCACTGCACCAGGGAGGTCGCGGATACCTCTACCTACCGTTAGATTTCAATCGTATTTACAATTTTACGGTGATATCTGTTGGAACTGGCTGTAAACTAAATTGTTTTTATTTAAATATGTTCTTATTCTTATTTTTTCTAAGAGTTTTTTGTTTTACATTCGAGGACATCTTCACTTACTTCAAATATATGTCGGAGAACAAAGGGGATGGCCGACATTAGAAGGTAGTAATTTCAATTACCATCATTGTAATACTCACTTATTACACGTGAAAACCACTAGCGTAACGTAGGTAAACCTAACCCTACCTAGCGACCGGCTCCACCATGTCCCCATACCGGTCCCAGACCAACCAGCTAACCTAGCACACCACAATTAGTTCAATTAACATCAACTACAACAATCACGTTTGTCTAATACAAATTGGAACGATACAAAAGGACTCACCCGATAAACAACCTGTCTTGATCGCCAAAACACACTCACAGCAACCTTTCACAACCTAGTAGTATAACCTCAAACAACTGAAACCACATTAGTTCACAACAACAATTATAATAACCTACAGTACGACACACATAGTGTCTACTAAGAAGTGCCCTCGGAAAGAGTCACACGAATAATGTCCCGTGACACACTGCGCATCTCATTTTATAATCTCACAATGACGGTGGGGACGATGACGCGATGTTCAACGAGCAAAGTGTTTACAATTAAATGGCGGCGAGCCTACATATATATCTCAAACAGGACGTCCAAGTTTTTCCTTTTACTGATATTTTTCCTATAAAATCAAAATATCCCAACAATATCACCTGTGCCCTGTTTATCAAACATTACAAGTCTACAAGCTCACAAGTTACAAGTTACAAGAACTTTTTTACAAACTCTTGTAAATTATGTTTATCAAATAATTTCACAAGACTTGTAGGATTTTACAAGACTTGTAGAACTTGTATTTCTAATTTATAACACTTTATTTTTGCTAAATTGCAAAATAATTTTTCAACCGTAATAAATGTCGATAAAATAGAAATTACGGTACCATAACTAGTCAAGTTATTGTTAGAAATAAATTTTGTTTTCAAATAATTTAATTTTGTGTTAAATAACCTATTTTCGGTACACCAACAGGAAGTACCTACACAAAAAGTTTAAATTAAAAATAATACATTCTTTTTCATGAATTAAGGTGAGACTTAAAATTTGGAAAAATAGATAGACTTTAAAAATTTTCGCTATTCGAATTACACCGCCAAAAATGGCGAAATCTGATTCGAAAGTTACAATTATTCTTCAATTAAGTAATTCGTGACAAAAAAGATATTTTATTTGGCGCATTTACTGATAAATTATCTAAAGACCAAAAAATAGCAGAGTGGAAAGAGATACTATTGCTATGTCAGTCACTTGGACTTGTCTCTGCCGAAAAAGATTATGGCAGCATACTCGTATGTATATGAGACACGTTTTGGTCAATTGTACAAAGAGCAGCATTGATAAGTTTAATAAAATTACACCTTTGAATTATTTTATAGTTATTTTACCTATTTACTACTAGGTACTAGATAATTTAATTATTCTTTTATACAATATCATACTTGCATACAACTTGTAAAATAAATTAAGACAAGTTACAAGCTACAAGTTACAAAGGCATTTTTGATGAACAAAACCACAAATACAAGTGTGAAAAACACTTGTATTACAAGTGATATTACTTGTAGCTTGTAGTTTACAAGTGTAGTTTTGATAAACGCATTCTTGTAAAAATGTACAAATTTACAAGAGAAACGCTTGTAATACAAGACTTGTAACGTTTGATAAACAGGGCACTGGTGTTATATCATAGATCGAACTGCGATTGCATTGTCATATAATTTGTTGAAGAAAGAATTTACCCGATTTTCTGCAGTGCGAATGGAATTTCAACAAAGCAAAGTAGGAGATTCAGACTCAGTATAAACTTACTACGACCGTCAAACATTCACAATAATGTTTTTTGTAATGTACTTAGGTATTATTAGTAACAGCGAGTATAACTTTCGATAGATTACTCTAGCGATTTTATTACTTAAGTAAATTTGGTACAGAGTTAACTTATATCCCGGGGAAGGACATAGGCCGGAAAATTTCATCCCGAAAAATTGATGAGTTCCCACGGGATTTTTAAAAACCTAAATAGACGCGTACGAAGTCGCGGGCATTAGCTAGTTTTTATATATAGAAAGATTACTTAAGTACCTACCTAAAAAAATTCCAGGAAAAATAAAGCGAAATTTTTTAAGTTACTACCTAACTAGCAGTTTTTTAGAAATCAGCAGTCTAAGATGTAAAAGGCCAATCTTGAACCTTTTTTTTCAAGGTTTTTACCTTTTAGGAAAGCGTGAATCGCAAAAAAATTGGTGGACCCTCGCGATGTTAAACAGATATTTATATTATGAGTTAAGACAGTTTTTAGAAAACAAAACTCCCGCTTAAAAAATAATGCCGAAGCATTTAGCAACTAGCATGGCTACCTTATCGTGTTGACCAGCTTTTGTTGAAGCAATGGGTAACCCTAATATAATACATACTTATATTTGGTTAATATGCAGCATTGTACTGGAACTGTAAAATCTCTTGGCAGAACGGCTCTGCCGGTAGGGTGGTAACTAGCCAGAGCTTTTGACTAGAATCGTCAACTTAGAAATCGGATTTGCCCCTCCTCGATCGGGAGGAACACTACAGAAAGGAGGTCGTCCATTTTATTAATAAACTTATTTTAATATCGGATTAATATAGAATATCATTGTTGCCATCTTTAATGCTTAGGTATAAATGTAATTTTACTAGGTATAAAGTTATGTCAGTTTTCAACAATTGGATTAAGGTATTATTTTAAGTATATCAGCTCAGTGGATTTGAAGAATTACCAAATGCCTATAATTTAGCAGTTGCCCGCTGTAAAGAACGATAACGTGGAATACGCCTGACTGTCGCAGCAAGACAGTACTTATCGCTGGGCATTAGGCGGCAGGCCAAATACCAAAATAGAAAGCCACATTGCTCCGTAACAAAAATCTTAATGCATCTAGCGACCTTTTCAATTTTGTCTTGACAGCAACGCATGCGAAATTATATCTGACTACTTACCAAATCTTTATGCAATTCCTTTGAAATAATTGGCGACAGCTTAGTTGTGCCCACAAATATAAAGAAAATTCCCAAGAGAATAGACAAGCTCTTTAAAACGATGGATCCCATTCTGTTTTTTTCCTAATTAGCTATTTATAACACTATCATTTTCGTTCTCCGATTATATTGTTAAAATATTATTCACGAAAACACATTATTACACCAAAAATATTATTTCCGAAATGCCAAGAATCGCTTTTTAATCACCATCTCTTATTCCAATATTTAACCATTGTACTATACACGTATTTGGTTTTACGAAATGTACAAAATTAAATTTCTCTAACAAGTGCAAAAAGCACGATTGACCGTTCGACGTTCGCGCCGGCGCGAAAAAAATCCATATCAAATATTTTAAATTTTATCATCGGTCTAGACGGGAGTCATTTGGCACAAGTCTCATATCATGTACAGACGTACCAACATTCAACTTAGCTCAACAACCGGCTTGTTTGAATGTTAGGCCGTATTTACACATCGGACTCGCCACTCGGTTACTCGGTATCGATTTACGTACTAAACAGACTGCGTGTATTTGGACGAACGATAGGAGTGACCAGTGCGCATGTGCATAGATTAATATAATATGCGCATGTGTAAATCCAGTATTAATTTACACCTTCCTAAATAAGACCTAAATTTCCAACATTTTGATCAATTTGTCACGATCCTACTGCGGTTGTTTGACAGCTACAATGTCACGACCAGAATCATCTCTGATTGGTTAATGCTCGCTCACTATTGGCCACAATGCATTGTTGCAACAAAAATCGCACAAATTCAGCTAATCAGAACAATTGAGATTGTAATAATGATTTATGCAGGTTTTAGACAATCGCCCTGCTGCTTAGCATGCTCCGACCATAAATAGACAACACGTTCTATTCGACAAAATAGGGATGTTGTAAATAATCAAACTGTGCTATGCTATGGTAAGGGAGTGCTATGGAGAGGGGATTTAGGGATTTACTCAAGCGCGTCAGATTAAGACAAGATAAGTTAATTATAATGCAGAAAAGTGTGCATTTCACTGATCTGACAATTTGAGCGTGACATAAGGAAATGGGAGAGTCACAAAGTTTCACAAATCAGCCATGACTTTTGGATGCGTCCAAATCGTCAGTTTTTTTAATAGGAGCTACTTGAGGATTCACTTAACATCCCTTCTCAATATCTGACGCCCTCGATAAATATTTGTGGGTCTATTTTCTTCTTTTTTTTAATTTACAGACTCGCGCTTCGCTGTATTAGACCTGTGCCCTGTTTATCAAACATTACAAGTGTACAAGCTCACAAGTTACAAGTTACAAGAACTTTTTACGGACTCTTGTAAATTATGTTTATCAAATAATTTCACAAGACTTGTAGGATTTTACAAGACTTGTAGACTTGTAGAACTTGCATTTTTAATTTATAACACTTTATTTTTGCTAAATTGCAAAATAATTTTTCAACCGTAATAAATGTCGATAAAATAGAAATTACTGTACCATAACTAGTCAAGTTATTGTTAAAAATAAAACTTTTTTCAAATAATTTAATTTTGTGTTAAATAACCTATGTATTTGTAAAACCTATTGCTTCTTATTTTATTTACCTACCTATTTTTATCTATTCTATTCCGGTACACCAACAGGAAGTACCTACACAAAAAGTTTAAAATAAAAATAATGGGTACATTATTTTCATGAATTAAGGTTAGACTTACAATTAATAATGCGAAAGTTACAATTATTCCTCAATTAAGTAATTCGTGACAAAAAAGATATTTTATTTGGCGCATTTACTGATAAATTATCTAAAGACCAAAAAATAGCAGAGTGGAAAGAGATACTATTGCTATGTCAGTGGCTTGGACTTGTATCTGCCGAAAAAGATTATGCCAGCAATCAGCATACTCGTATGTATATTGAGACACGTTTTGGTCAAATTTAAAAAAAGCAACATTGATAAGTTTAATAAAATTACACCTTTGAATTATTTTGTAGTTATTTTACCGATTTACTACTACGTACTAGATAATTTAATTATTCTTTTATACAATATCATACTTGCATATAACTTGTAAAATAAATTAAGAGTCAACGGAGGCTCTCCAACTTTTTCGTTACAAGTTACAAGCTACAAGTTACAAAGGCATTTTTGATGAACAAAACCACAAATACAAGTGTGAAAAACACTTGTATTACAAGTGATATTACTTGTAGCTTGTAGTTTAAAAGTGTAGTTTTGATAAACGCATTCTTGTAAAAATGCACAAATTTACAAGAGAAACGCTTGTAATACAAGACTTGTAACGTTTGATAAACAGGGCACTGGTGGGAAGTGATAATGCAGCCTAAGATGGAGCGCTCCCTTCTACACCTTCGTAGTTCGTACGACCGCCCCACCATGCAAACATGCATTAGGGGTTTGAAGTTTGTATGAAAGTCTGTCAGTTTTGAAGTTAGAATCGCGAAATTTCGTAATTTACACCAATCTATATCTATACTATTTCTATACTATTATATAAAGAGGTAATGTCGTTAAGTTTGTTTGTAAGGGGTAATCTTTGGAACTACTGAACCGATTTTTTTTAACCGAATTTTAAATCCTGTGGGAACTCTGTAATTTTCCAGGATAAGATGTAGCCTATGTCCATCTCCGGGATGTAAGCTAACTCCGTACCAAATTTCATCAAAATTGGTTGAACAGTTGGGCTGTGAAAAGCTAGCAGACAGACAGTTACACTTTCGCATTCATAATACATAGTATGAAGTATGGATTTGTAGCGATGAAGATCATAATAATTATTTGTAGATGCAGTGACTCAAATTTTCATTCCTTTTAGAAAAAAAAGTTGAGCTAATAAAATATTCCATAAGAATGTAGATATTCTTCTTTATTCAGAACAGGAATATATTATTATCTGAATAATTACCATTTTTAAGGACAGCTTCATATTCTTTCATAAATTGTACTGAGCCGCAAAGAAGATACTGATCATCAAGATGTGGTATCAAATTGTCCAATTCTGTAATATTGAATTTGTTATTTACAATTGGTTCATTGTATTTTCTATTCATTGTATTCTCGTTAGAGCTCTCAATGAGTCTGTTGCTCAAAAAAATTTTATATGAAAAGTTCCAGAAAGAGTTAAATTCATACAGCTCATCTCTGAGCAAAATTTCAATAGTATCCTTACAACAATAAAATAAAACTATTCTAGTCATGTCTTCTTCATTGTATAATATACTCTGACTAATAGATATAAAAGGTGCTATGCCTGTCCCTTGTGCAATCATTATTACTCTACCATATTTGTTTGGTTGTATCTTGTAAGAACCATATGGTCCTCTCCATAAAGTTTCATCTCCAATGGTCAAGTTAAACAAATAATTGGAAACTAACCCATTGCTGTATTTTCTTATCACTATAAGGAAATCATAACTTATTTCTTCACCATGCAATCTTAATTTTATAGGGGTATATGCTCTTGTACAAGATACATTATTAATGGAAGTGTATTTGAGTAGAAAGTGATCACCAGGTTCCCACCAGACTTGCGGACATTGATCATGTTTTGACTTTTGAAAAAAAATAATTTTTTGTGTGTTGCTAATTTGTAAGATATCACAGACATAAAATTTCTTATATTCAAGTTGCGAGATCCCATAATCCGTTACGTTAACTGAATTGCCACCTTGTTTTTGATACTTTTCGTACAATTTCAACTGGTTCTCATAAACATCAAATATACATGGGTTGCAACCACTGTTGCAGCAATCGTCTTTTGTTGGTTCTACAGGAGCAAGGAACATATTTACTCTAATATAACTCTAGGGATCATGCTTATCAAATATCAATGCTCTATATTCAATGTACTCTATGATGCTTATTAATAATAATTATAGGCGAGACGAGACTGGACGCTTAGGACGAGACACATCACACAGCACAGTCCAAAAAGTCGTAAAAATTATACCTATTAGTAAACCTGTAGGTATAATAATGAATTTTTAATGATGAACAAGGAAAGGAAGCAAAGAGATTGGTCTGTGCCCTGTGGTAGTGTTTATCTCTGAATCATCGACATAGGAATACCTATACGTAGTAGGTACCTAGTAGGTACTTGCAAATTCTTTGCTCTGAATACAGAATAAATAATTGTTCTGTATTCTGAGGTGTTTATATACGGTCTGTGGCAAACTGTGGTGGCAAAGATATTCGTGATAAAATAAATGAAATGGAAAGGGCGGGAAACTTCGTACTTGGCGGACGTGAAATTTTCGTGCTTTGATTTTATTAATTTGTAAATTCAATTTGGAAAAGGATTGGTGTTGTTTTATACTGTTAATATTGTAGTTTTAGTGAAATTTTCATAGTAGTTAGCTGTATATATAGGTAAGTTTTTAAATTTAGGATAGTTTACATTTCGAACTTATGGAAAGTCGGCCTCCCGATCCCGGGGGGTCAGATCCCCTAGGATCGTTGAATATTACATCAAAAATGGACGTATTAATTACGGCGGTCGAGTCGTCAATGGACACTGACGTGTCCGTTGTGTCCAATGCCGACCAACCGTTAAAAAGAAAAATATTTTCACGCATTTGTATGACCTGTAACAAAAGAAAAAGGAAAACAAAAAGTCGAGATGGAAGAGAAAGGTACAGTTGTGAATGCAAGAGTGAACCTGACAATAATAAAGTTCAGAATGCCCCTTACTCAAATCCACAAACTGAATCCACAAATCCCACCGATAATAGTAGTCAATCTTCACTGCCAAAGCGTGTGCCAATTGGTCGTGCTTATTATCAACAATCCGACAATGCCCCATACGTAATACATGTACAAAAAGAAATTGAAAAAAGTGATAGCTCAACAACTCTACACCCAATAACTTTTGGTAGATTTTTAAAAAACAACAAATTTAGTGGTGTTGTGAACGGAAGCGTAAAACGTGTAGGTAGAAATCGCATCAGTATGGCGTTTTCTACCTACTTGGATGCCAACAATTTTTTGACAAACCCAATACTTGAACCCGCAAAATACAGGGCGTTTATACCCACATTTAATGTTACTCGCATGGGTGTGGTAAAAGGTGTCCCTAATGATTGGTCCGAAGAGGAAGTCTTACTCAACATGAGTGTTCCACTTGGTTGCGGACCAATCATTAAAATCAGGAGGATGAAAAGAAAAATTGTAGTGAATGATGTAAACCAATTCATTAACACGGGGACGGTAATAGTTACTTTTGATGGGCAAATACTGCCTACCTGGGTATATATGTGCTTCACTGCTTTACCAGTAGAGTTATACATTTACCCCACTGTGCAATGCTACCAGTGTTGCCGTTTTGGACATGTCAAAAATCAGTGCCGGTCAGTGCCAAAGTGTTATAAATGTAGCCAAGGGCATTCTGGCGACACTTGTCAGGTAGAGGAAGAGTATTACCGATGTTGCCTATGCAAAGGTTCCCATCAAGCCATAAATAAAAAATGCTTAGAGCATAACAGACAGAGAGCGATAAAAGAAACCATGAGCAAAAGTTGTATTTCATATATGGAACCAATTAAAATGCATCCACCAGTTTCAAACATGTCATATGCCGAAGCTTTGGTTTCAACGCCTGTGCCATCATCTTCATCACAGGATATACATGGTCCCCAAAAATCTAAACTTCCATCTACTTCAAATTCAGTGCCAAATTCGTATAAAAAAACAGTCTTTATAAAGCCAAGATCACCCTCAAAGCATAGCAAAGGCTATGACCGCTTTGCCCACTCAGAAATAATAAGAGATCCTGTTTTACCTAAACAAAAGTTTAATTTTAATAATAATAGTTCTGAAAATAACATGAACATGGCAGACATTATTAAAATATTAATTCAATTATTATCACAATCAAATATAGTTACACCGTCCTACGTTGCCACAGTAATTGAAGCCTTATATCAAATATCTAATAATAATGGATCACAGAGCCAGAGTGATTCAGTGGAATTGCCTGAGTCTCAACAATAGAAAACAAGACTTAATATATTTTATTAATAAACATGATCCCTTTCTTATCTGTCTCCAAGAGACATGGTTGAGAAAGGAACTTTTGTTCAAAATGCCGGGGTATATTTGTCTCAGAGAAGACAGACCTGATGGGTATGGCGGAGTGGCCATACTCATCAAAAATACTCTGACATTTACACCTATCACTCTTCCTGTACATAGCGATAACTTATCGGTTATTGCAGTTATTGTAAATAGTATTTGTTATGTATCTATATATTTCTCTCGTCCTAATAATGAAATATTTAATGAAATTAATGAAATTTTTAATTTTTTACCGAAACCATTTTTATGTTTAGGGGATTTTAACTCTCATCACGAATTATGGGGATGTTCCACATCAACCTTCTATGGAGAAAAGTTGTTAGATTTAATAAGCTCCCATAACTTGTGCATTCTAAATACTGGGTCTCCAACACGGTTGGCACGGACACCTAGTGCTCCAGATTTGTCCATTTGCACTCCTGATCTAGCTTCATCACTCACCTGGTCAACCGCTGAATCTACTGGTGGTAGTGATCACTACCCTCTAATTATTACTTTCCCTTTTGAAAAACCTCCAAAACATGTAAGACAGCCACGTTTAAAACATAAACTGACAGATGCAAAATGGAGTTTGTATAGTGCAGCCGTTGAAAAGAAAATCAATAATTTACCTGAAATTAGTCATTTGAATATATTAGAATCCTCACAAGCTTTATCTGCATCCTTAATTGAAGCCGCAGATGAAACTCTTCCAGTAAAAAGGGGTGAGTGCATGGAATTTATTCCATCTCCACCATGGTGGGATGTAGAGTGCACTAATGCAGTTAAAGAAAGAAAAAAAGCGGAAAAACAATTTTGTCAAAATATGACAGAAGAAAATTTTGATAATTACTTAAAAATTGCCAATACCACTAAGGAGCTACTTAGGGTAAAGAAATATGAAGGATGGCACAGGTTTTGTAAATCCTTAAATCCTAATGTTTCACCTTCAATTGTTTGGCAAAATATAAGAAGGTTCAGATCTGCATTTAAAGATTCACAACAGAATAAAATATCTCCAGCTCTAGCAGAGCAAATCATGGATCGTTTGGGTCCCCCTTATGTACCTGAATGTCCCATGGCCTTAACGCCCCTAATAGTATCTAATGATAATTATAATAATGTAGATTTGAATTCGCCATTTTCACTTAACGAATTGAAAGGCGTACTGTCATCGACTAAGGATTCTGCACCAGGGGAAGACGGGATTCCTTATTCCTTCTTATCGAATCTTGACGACAATAGCCTCAGGTACTACCTTTCTTTGATTAACAACGTTATGATGGCGGGTATCGTCCCCGAATCCTGGAGGTCCCAAACTTTGATCTTATTACAGAAGCCGAATAAACCGAGTTCAGATCCAACATCGTATAGGCCAATAGCATTATCGTCGGTATTAGCTAAAACTGCTGAACACCTCATTGATTTTTAAATGTCATTTATTTTTATAATAATTACAAAAAGTTATGCAACAATATAATAATGTTAAGTTTTTCAAGATAACTTATTGCTAACAACAGTATTAAATATTTGTTTGTATAGGCTAAACACCTTTATAAACATATACCTAAATCTACATACGTAGTGTACAGACAATAAGATCCTATTTTATATTAATTTACCTATCGCTAAATCATAATATTATCATAATGTGCATTATATTTGAGCTATAACACACAGATACTAAACTAACTAATTATAACAATATTCGGAGTAAGCTATTATGTCTAACTACTACGAAAAACAATAATTTTTATTTAAAAAAGAGTACAAACACGACGCCAAAAGCATTAAATTCTTACTTATTATTTACAAGCCGGGTAGGTAGAAAAACTGAGCTACAGAATCGGCAACGCGCTGCGTTAACCGGTCGCTTGTACTGACACACTGTTATGAGTCACCGAGGAAATAGTGATGGGGCAGTCTATACCTGTTGTATGTATCGGCAAACGATAACGTGCCGAGTCTACTTCTGCCGATTGATGAAATCAACATATTTGGATGAGTAGGGTTTTTACGTATATAAAAATTGTGGGATAACTTAAAAATATAATCTTTTAGAAAAGGGTATTTTATACTATTATGTAATTTTTTGAGATTAGTTCGGAAAGGTGTATTATATGCTATTTTAATAGCTTTATTTTGTATTACCTGTAGTTTAGCATATTTACTGTCGGTGATGCTACACCAGACGGGAGCTGCGTAAGTTATACAGGGTCTCACTAAAGTGGAATATACTCTCAACTTTGTGCAAGAACTTAATTTAGACTTACGGTTGAGTATTGGTCGTAATGCGTTAATAGCTTTAGCTCCTTTAAGAATTAGGCTGTCAGTATTTTTGCACCAATTTACTTTATCGTCGATTATTGTACCAAGGTATTTAACTTGACGGCTCCAAGGTATAGAGTAATTATCTATTTTAATTGTGGATGTGGGAACCGAGCGTTTTCTAGTAAACATTATACTTTCTGTTTTATTAGAATTTAGTTTTAGCTTCCACTTCGTAAAAAAGCTATTCAATAACTCCAAGGAAAGTTGTAAACGTGCGATTACAAGATCGCAGTCCTCAGAGGTAGTATACGAGGCTGTGTCGTCAGCATAGGTAGGTATATGGCGAGGTGTGTGTGCGGTTGTTATATAGTAGCTTGATCGTTATTGTCGTTGGAGAACTGCGAACTAGTGATTTTACTAGGATTATTATTTCCAGCTTCAACTTCGTTCCAAGATCGACCGTCAACTTTACCACTTGGTATAATTTTAGTTGGGATTTTAGTAGTCAGGCTCTGAATCCTCTTTTCTTGAGTAAGACGTAGGTATTTCTGCCGCTCGCTACACTGTCGGTAATTTGCTGGATGATTTTCTCCGCAATTACAGCACTGAGCCTGTTGCGATCGATCTTTTTTAGGACAGTCTGCAGTGAGATGTGGCTCCGTACATTTAACGCAACGGGGTCTTAAGTTACAATTTTTTGATGAGTGACCAAAACCTTGACAACGAAAACACTGGGTACCGTAGATATTATTAGCTTGATATTTACGTATTCGAACCACACAGTTGCTCATGTATTTAATTTGCTTGAAGCGTTTCATGTCACTTCCAGGTGGTAGTTGAACAAAGAAAGGAGGACATGTAACATTTCTGCCAACCGGCACCTTCATTTTACGTATAATGACGTTACTGAATCCTAGGGCGGCAAGTTCATCTGCTAAGTAAGTTTCCACATAGGCAGGCAATCCAAAAATCACGGCTTTAGAAGTCCTTTCGTCCTTGCGTGAAAAGGTGTGATAAGGTACATTCTCGGAATTTAAACCCTTTTTAACAGCCTCATGGCTATCCGGTGAGTAACAAATTACAGCAATTTTGTTGTTACCTCTATACTGCAAATGAAAATTTTGATTATATCTACTAATGAGGGTCTTGATAAAATCATGAGTCCATTCTCTTTTAGGTTCTATTATGATAGGTGGGGTCCTGTCTGATTTTTGCGGGCAGTGGTTGCATCTTGAAGTCGTATAGTTGAATATTCCGACGAATCTTTATCAGCTATTAAGGTGCTGAATCGATTTGTGGTGTTAACTGGAACCGATGAGTTGGTTTCCGCAGGACGTGCTGACCTTTTAGGTATTTCCCATTCTACAGGCTCAGTGGGATTGTCACGAGGTCGTTTTCCAACTGAATTGGATCTTTTAAGATACTTGTCCATACTTCCAAGTTTTGTGCTATCCGGGATTCACAATATCGATAGATACGTTTCCCATCACTAAACTACGAGCCCAACTTGACGGAGTGAATGTAAATTGTTAACACGTACGACCGCGATGAGCGCGCACGGCGTAATCGAAGTACACCTCAGTAAAATCAGGCTGGAATGGTTTTTAGAACATAGGTAATAGAACCGTTTTCCCCCCGTAGGGTAGAAAACGATTATTTAGGTTTCAGCCGAAGCTTGACCCACATTGAGATTAGCTGTCAAATATCGTACTTATTTGTCTATGGTCAGCCTTCATTAATGTGTCCAACCCCATGAGTATTCGATCATCCTGGTCTGTGACGCGACTTAGTGCCGACTAGGATCACAGATCACTTTCCTTCAGTACCTGTCTCATAATAGCTGTCAAGTTTTTAAGTGTGTGGGTCAAGCTTCGGCTGAAACCTAAATAATCGTTTTCTACCCTACGGGGGGAAAACGGTTCTATTTAGGTGTTCGAGCCTCCGCTTGACCCACATTGAGACGTGTTTATATTCTGACGGCGCTAATCGCGTACTGTGACCAGAATGTATGGTTGTAATGAAATGAAAAACATATAGGAACCCAATTATTCACTATATTATGCAATTACACAAAATCGGTTTATACAAATCAAATGTTATTATATTGGAGTAAAACTGCTCAATAATGGATTATTCCTAGCCCTATTTACATTCATTGGACTAATCTCTCTAAAGTAATGTTTGAATACTGTATTTTCAGATTTCCAATTTCCCCGCTTCAAGATATCATCTATTGATTCATGCCTGTTATACAAGATGTCAGATGCGACCGCTGCCCGGAAGCTTCCTGATGGGCCATGTATACCGGCTTCCTTCAATAATGTCCGTATCCAGCCTGCTATGACTGTACGAGAGGCATTCTTCACTTTTCCCCTTGTTGTAATAAAAAGATTATATATTTCTTTATGACTCGCTCTTCTTTCACTCGATTTCTCAACTTGAGTACGTACCCACGTGACTAAGTCCAATTTTGGATTGGAAGATTTGATAATCCTCCAACCTGACTGTCGATATTCAGCCCTATCTGTCTTTGAACCAAACTGTGGCCATAAAGTTAACTCAGACCCGTGGTCCACCAGAGAGTTGTTGTCCATCTTTAACAAGGTGAGGTCATGAACCCTGCGACCTGAAGCCAACAGAAGAATAGCTGCTAGGTGTTGTGACACTTCGAATAAACTTTCTGTGTTGATGGTATATTCATTTAAATAGTTAATGAGTTTTCCAATTGGCCATATTGCTGGCATTCCCACACTGGGATGTATTAGTTGAATTCCTTTTAATATGTGTTTTATGACTGGGTGGTTATTCATGAGCTCAGCCTTTTCTGTATTAGCGAAATTCACCACCACAGATTTGTGTAGCAATATCGTTTTAGGAGCGAGTTTAATCTCGTTGTGTAAATAGCCCAGGTACTGTGCTAATTGTGTTACTGATGGGTTACGAGGTGAATACCTTTCCCGTGTGCACCATTGCAGCCATCTATCCCACGCGTGTTTGTAGGTTTTTTGTGTAGACCTGCGCCATGACGCTTCTAGTAATTTGATATTATTTTGGGGCCATCCCCTTAAGAGATTGGACCACTCCGTATTTTCCATACCTGCAATTGTAAGGACTCTACTGCTGGGGGTGGCCTCCCCGTCCGGAGATCTATTAAGTGGTTCTCTAAATTGTGAATTGTCATTGGGGCTAACTCTGCCCTCTGTTTCAACATTGGCTGCCAAAAAGTTCTTTCCCAGTTGGGTGCAATGAGCAGATAACTTCCCGTGCAATTGTCTAGGTGATGTAAAACTCTGGGTATCAGTCCCGGAGGAGGAAAGACATATGCTAGCTTGAAGTGCCATGTCCTTGTGAAAGCATCTATGAATAGGGCTTCCTGATCCCGAGCGTCTTCTGACACATATGCATTCACCACTGCAGATTCCTTTGAGGCAAACAAATCTACCTGCGGTTGACCGAATCTCTGGAATATTACTTGTATTATCTCCCTGTTCAGGTGCCACTCTGGCAATTGACTGCAACGAGACAGACTGTCTGCGATTCCATTGTATCGACCTGGGAGATACCGAGCCAAGAGATGTATGTTGAATTTTCTCAGTAGTTCGAATATTGCAAATGTCATTTTTAAGAGTCTGATTGATTTTGTTCCCCCCTGCTTTGTCAAGTAAGCAACGACTGTTTTGTTGTCTGTTTGTAACATTACTGATTCCCCTTTCAACTTGGACCCCTGTAACCTGAGAATCTCGTATACCGCCCAGAGTTCCTTTTGATTGCTGTGCCAAAATTTCTGGATAGGGTCCCATAAGCCGTTTAGATGAAGGGAATTCACCAATGCCCCCCATCCTACGTCTGCTGCATCTGTTATCATGAAGACCGTTGGGCTCTTCATGACTATTGGGGATTGATCTCGAGCATGGTCTAGCCACCACTGTAACTCTTTGGTAACGTCCCTTGGAATAACAAATTTTTGGTATGGTTTGTTCTCTGGTAATCGATTCGCATTTATTTGAATGAGTCTTGAATGCAACCTCCCCCTTGGTACCGTAAATGCTGCGAAATTCAGTCTTCCTAGTAACATTTTTGCTGTTTTCCAGCACCAAATTTTCTTTTTTAGTATGATGTTGATTATTCTCATCAGTTCTCTTGATTTCTCCTCCGGGAGTTCTTTTATGTTGTTTTTGGTGTCCCACTGGACGCCTAGAAAGATAAGCTGTGTGCTTGGAATTGTTCTTGATTTTTGGTAGTTGATGCACCAGCCCAACCTCTCCAATAAGTCTATAAGGAATTTTGCATGTCTCTGTAGTACATGAGCATCTTGATGTACAACCAAGAAGTCGTCGAGATACACGATTATCCTTAGTCCCTGTTCCCTGCAATAATGGGCCAACCAATTAGTGATTTTTGCAAATGCATTGGGCGCCGAAGCTAATCCAAATGGGAGACATGTCATCTGATAGAAGTACCCCTTATAAGAAAGGCTAAGGAATCTTTGATGTGCTTTCACAATAGGAATGTGAAAATATGCTTGAGATAAATCGATTTTGATCATATGATCATTCGGTTTCAAAAAGGAAGGCACCCTATATATGTTTACTATATGAAACTTATGTGGCTTTAAATAATCATTTAATTGTTTCAAATTAAAAATAGCTCTGTATGAGCCATCCCCTTTGTTTCTAGTGAACATCTGGGATAAAAATCCAGTTTTGTCTGAGTTTCTTGCTATAGCACCACATTCTTTCATTTGAGCAATGCACTCATCCATCTTAAGAGAAGGCTTAGTGAGATAGCGTAAGGAATTTAATTTAGATAATCTCACTAAAGGTGGTTTTTTATAGAAAGGGATCCTATAGCCTGATAAAATAGATATAACCGGATCCGGGGCTCCTATTGCCCTCCATTCATCCATCCTCTTAATTACTTGACCTGCAAAGAACTTACTGTTTTGCCCTTTTGTTTGGTGTTGTCTAAAGGGCTTTTTATTTGCTGAGAAGTCATGTTTTCGTGTGGTCGGTAGTCGTGTGGTCGGTGGCCGCATCGTTGGTGGCCGCGTAGACTGAGAAGTTCTGCCTTTGTAATGGTAACTCCTTTTTGTTTGTAGAGCAGGTTTTTGGGTACGAGGTTTTTTGTCAAGAAAAAACTTGAAAAGCCCTCCTTGTTCCTTTATAACTTCCGATAATTTTGCTTCTGCAAATAGATGTGACTCCGATGGGGGTATACTTTGGAGGATTTCGTTTAGCTGTTTATTACGACCTTTATATATCGCTCTTCGATGTTGGATTGTCTCTGCACGTCTACCACACACATATTGTAGTAATGAGTCTGATGTCTTTCTAAATGTGGAATCCGGATTTAAGAAATATTTACTGATAAATCCCTTGATATCTGGTGAACTTTGATCATAAATTTCTTGAAAGTACTTTCTCTGTTTTAGGAGTCCATATGATATTGCTCCCAAACATAAATCCATTCTCTCCAAGGTGGCAACTTGCTGCCATGGAGGGGTCACATTAGCAAGTATACTATTTATTTTCAAATTAGAGAACACAGGCGATGCCTGAAATTGTTTCTGGACATCCCCATATTTAATGTTTGCCCATCCTGGAGAGTCTAATCGTTGACATTGTTTTCCTTGTTTTGCCAGCAGGGGATCAGCTGCAGTAATTTTTGGTTCTGTCTCCGAAGTTGTTGGGTCAAAGTTAAACAGCTGAAGGTCCCCATCATTTAAAATAACTGCCTCCTGAAATGTAGGAGCCTGCCACGGTACAGATTCCCCACTCTGCGTTTCAGTATTACTCTGAGTATTTGCTTCCTTTTGGGTACTTGTAACTGATTCAAATGATTCATTAAGTCCAGTGTCAATAGGCTGTGTAGATATTTGGTCTTTTAACTCATTTAGACTTGCACATTGCTTGGCCGACATATCTACTAGTTGACTAAACATTTCATTCTGTTTCTGAATCATCAGAATTAATTGATCTTCTCTTTTGGTCCTTTTTTCAGGAGAACAATCCAATCGCTCCTCGCTCCAAGGTCTGCGTCTATCAAGACTTGAGGGAGGAGTCATTCCCCCTTCTTTCTCTTTTAAAATTTTTTGAGCGTCATTGCGCGAAATGAACGCTTGTTTTAGGTTATGTACCGTATCCATAAATTTTAAATAGAATTCACCTTTGTGCATCTTTTCCATTAGAGCGTGCGGGGCGTAGATTAAAGCGCGCCCTAATGGCCAACGAATTAGCTTTCGCTTGATATATTTAAACTTCCGTTCGCTAATAGAAGTAGCATTAATATCTGTTAAAGAAGGTTTTGTATTAATTTATGTGTCACACTGGCTGTCTATTTTATTCTAATTCTTTTTAAAATTTGAAATGTCACTCTAACATGTCTTATAATAAAAATATGTTTTCTCAAACTATATTATTTATTTAATTGAATTTTATCGATCCTAAAACGGACTCTAATAATATCGAAACATTGTATTAATTTTACTGTGGGAATTGCAAAACGAAGTCTGCATTCTGTATCTGCTGATAACCCCTCTCCAAACAGTTCGGTATAGGATAAGTTTTCCACCTCCCACGTGCGCCATCCATCTGGGTAATGGTCATCCAGCACTGTAGTCAGATTTCTAAAGACTTGTGCGTCTTCCTCTGGAGGAATCCACTTCAATATATCGTCAAAAGTCAAGGCCATTGGGGCAGCGATGCAGCAACAATAATGTCTGCAAACAAACGGCTAGCTTTAGAACACCTTTAATGCAATTTGCAAGTTGCAACATGTAGGTACACACCGAGTACTAGAACGTATTCACTACTTAGTGCGTGAAACGTCAAACTAGCCAAGTTATTACTTTACTCTATTGAGCATAGACATTCAACACTATGGTTACGATTTCATCCAAGTGCGCAGAGCGCTATCAATGTAAGCAATCCGACCAAAGATTACCCATATATTCATATAATCCGACGATCTAGGTGATCGGCTATGAATCAGAAGTCAGAGCCACAGAGGCCAGTAAAACAAGAAAAATTAAGATGCTGTTTGAATAGGCAGACGACAGTCGGCTGTGCAGGCGTCAGTCGGCTGTGTAGACGTCCCAGACGTCAATCGACTCACGCCTTCGGTCGGCTGCTGTGTCGCCTGTGCAGGCGTCAAGTCGTCAACAGACTTCAGCCCTCAGTCGGACAGGCGCAGCCGACGCGTCGGTCGGCTACGCAGCCGTCAGTCGGCTGAGCAGCCTCCAAAGCAATACATGGCTCGTATTATGTACGTTGCTGAAGTAATAATCAGACAACTCACATGTTAAACAGTATAGCGAAACTATGACTGTTTACAACTCAGCCGTCTTGCGAGCGGGCTGTTATCAGTATGAGCCTTATATAATAATATTAAGTATATTTCACTCTTCAATACTTCTACTCTGCACGATGTTTGAAAGCGTACTGAAGGAAAGTGATCTGTGATCCTAGTCGGCACTAAGTCGCGTCACAGACCAGGATGATCGAATACTCATGGGGTTGGACACATTAATGAAGGCTGACCATAGACAAATAAGTACGATATTTGACAGCTAATCTCAATGTGGGTCAAGCGGAGGCTCGAACACCTAAATACATTATTATCGAGAAACCAGTTTGGTTTTAAGAAAGGTAAATGTACCCTTGACAGCTTGAGCGTTCTTACCACAGACATAAGACTAAGTTTATCTAAAAATGAGTCTTTGGTTGCTGCCTTCCTAGACATAAATGCCGCCTATGATAATGTAAATATCTCAATTTTAAAAAATAAATTGCTAGCCCTGAATATTCCTAATTTATTAATTAGTTTTATTGTAAATATGTTGTATGAAAGATATATAAAGTATTCGTTAGATTCGTCTGAATATGGATTTATATATAGAACTGTGTGGAAGGGTTTGCCACAAGGCTCTGTTTTGAGCCCTATATTATATAACATTTATACTTACGATTTGGACATTTCTGTTAACAGATATGCAAATATGCTTCAATATGCAGATGATTTGCTTTTATATGTTGCTGGGCCATCTTTGGATAATATTAGTGAATTGTTGACTTTAGCGTTAAATGCTTTAAAGTGTTGGTTACATAATAATGGGCTAGATTTGTCACCATCTAACCATCATGTAAAGTCAGTTTGAAATCAAACTGTGAATCAAACATACTTAAAGTAAAATTAAAGTTCCTCTCTGTTTGAACCCAAAATTTCTCAGAATCCTATGAATATTTATACTTGCTTATTTTTCTGTGTGTAACCATTCTCTGTGACCCTAAAAATAGAGATAACTACAAAGGATCCTCTTTTATTGCAAATTTACTGTGCAATATTGTTGTGTGCATATTCGGGACGGCATGCAGAGTTGGCTTTATAGTGCCGTTCATATATGGGATGGTATGCAGATCCCGTTAAATTAGCTACTGTTCATATATGACACATTATGCAATAATGTACCTTGGTGAGGGCACATTCACAATATATTATAATATAAATAAAATTTTTTTACAAAAAAAATAAAAACCGACTTCGTTACACAAACACTAAAAATTGAAAAATAATTTAATTTATTACCGAATATATTATGTATACAAGAGTTAATATAGTTCCATAATAATACTTTTTGGTGCCGGTGCCAATTAGCTTTAACTGCGCGAATCGTCTAGACTTCATATTTTTATGGGACTCCACAATGGCACCTCATTGGCACCGACCCCAAAAAATATTATTATGGAACTATATTAACTCTTGTATACATAATATATTCGGTAATAAATTAAATTATTTTTCAATTTTTAGTGTTTGTGTAACGAAGTCGGTTTTTATTTTTTTTGTAAAAATTTTTTATTTCACAATTTTTAGTGGCTCCATGGAATTATGCTATGACTGGTTAAAAATCTACTGTTTACTAAGCTATTACACTGATCGCGAGCAATTTACTCTTATCCGTTGAGGAGTTCCAGTATCTATCTTCGAAGATGTTCATCAGATCTTCACCAAATTGAAATGGGACCAACTTTGAAGTATACCCTTTCAAACAAAAAAAGAATTTTCAAAATCGGTCCAGGCGTTTTCGCGTAATCGGGGAACATACATAAAAAATAAAAAAAATAAAAAAAAAAAAAGATTCCGACGAATTGAGAACCTCCTCCTTTTTTTGAAGTCGGTTAAAAAGCAAGCGAAAGATTGAGATGTCTGCAAAAGAAGTTGCTGAAGATGCTTTCCACCACTTTCCCGACTGGACAAATTCAAAACAGAGATGCAGAAACAATATTGTGGTCAAACTTTTATTTATTTATTGTATTAATGTAAGATGTAACTATGCATTAAAAAAAGAATTGTTTTCTGAAGTATCATGCTGACCTAGATCTTGTTAATTTAGTACCAGTAGCGTGATATTTTGTTTAAGATTTTGTTTTTGAAAGAGGCTATTTGGTATTGGCTATTGTTTTACTGATAAGATCGGTTGTGTAAGCGTAATAAGTCGTTAGGTAATCAAGTCTACCCATATAATTTTGCAGTTTAACCTTGCTTTCGAGTGGTTGCATGTAGTCCCATATTTGGTATACACAATTTTATTCTATGTAATGCATAACGTACCATATATGCACATTTTTATTTATTGAAAAAAAAAATCAAAAATACTGCTAATTTTTTTTTAGTATTTTTTTCGTGCTCCATAAACTCAAAAATATAACATATTTTTTTCCTGGAATGATATGAAATTTCATGCAGTAAGGGGTTAAAGAAATAACTGATTTGTTTTGTTGTTTTTGAAGTTATTGTGCAATGGTCGGTTGCAGTATACTATGCTACAATAGCCGAAACGAACGTAAAATACAAGGAATAACATTTCACGCATTTCACAAGTACCTACAGTAAGTCTCCCCTTTGTTTGTTTGAATATTCTAACAGCCGTACTCAGAGTCGCTTAATCGTTAGGTACTTAAATTAAGTTAAAACGAGACAGAGGTACCTATATCTCTCAGAGATCTCTCACATAAATCTGTTTCGTTTTAACTCAATCTTAAGTAACGATTAGCGACTCTGAGTATGGCGGTAAGCCTTTGTTCTCCAACAGCGCCCCCCTGTCAACGTCATTCAAGTGCAAAGGGAGCCTTGTCGAACTCTGCTTGCGCGAGAGGGACTGAGGGGGCTACGCTAGTTGCATATCTGTGGTAAAAAAGGTTTTTTAACTATAACAGTTATGCCTATGGCGTCTGCATATACATTGGCGCCCTCTATACTGACGCCAAATAAACACCGGCTAGCGGCTAGTGCTCCCAGGCCAGGCCCCAAGCCCGCCATAATTTTCTTTTTGGCCTTTGCTTTATTGTTGGCTGTAAACAATTCTGTAAGTACGGTGAATATTATAATGATAATTAATATCTTTATTTATTAGGTAACGAGTGCCTCACAGTTAATTATCAAAAAATTGTTCTTTCTGTATGTTCACGGGTAAATTCAACATTGTATTCCATAATTACCTAATGGCAGACTCCATTTGTGTTGGCTTGGGGTCTCTGTTACAGAAATTGTTTCCGTGAAAAAATTTCAGTGAATTCGCTGTAAATGTAAATAATTTAAAGTGTGTAGTTGACATTAATTAAATTTTATTTTACTACGTTCGTTTGTGTATGTAACAATATCGTTGGCGTCTCAGCAGAGGCTAATGACTTTTGGTTTTGTTTATTTTAACTAAGACTTTCCTTTGTTTTTCTCTTTATGTATTTTATCTCTCCATTTATTATGATTCTAGTTTGTTTTACTTTACATGGAACCCAAATATGTTATTTGATTTGTCTACTCTAGATCTAGTATGGTGGTGTGAGTTATTTTTTTCGTAATGGTAGCCCCTAAGTAATATGGAATTCATTATTTCAGATTTGTAGGTGTATATAAAATAAACTAAAATGTCTGATGATGGATCAACAGTAGTAGAGAAGAAAGGACGTGGTAGACCCAAATCTAATGGAACACAATCGGTTTGTTTTTTATTACTAATTAGGTACTATAAAATAATTAATATGCTTATCAGAATTGATTCTAGTCATTGTGCATGAAGGTGAAGATTTCTTATATGTAACTCAACTTAATGTTTTACATGTACTTAAAATTACTAGGAAAAAGTTGGGCTAAACTTTATAAATCACATAATTATTTATATTATAGGACACTAAAGGAGATTCCAAGAAAAGAGGTAGACCTCCAGCAGCAGCAGCTAAGGTCAAGGAATCCAAAAATTCATCTGATGATGAACAGGCACCAGTAGCAAAAAGAGGAAGAGGCAGACCTAAGGGTTCCAAGAAAAAAGCAGCAGCCCCTAAAGCAAAGGTAAAATGTGAATATGCTGAATTGCCACATCAAAATAAAATAGTTATGAATCACATTATAGCCTTATTACTTATTTCAGAGTGGTTCTGGTGAAGGGCGAGGTCGTGGCAGACCGCGCAAGGATGCAGCTCCTCCGAAGAAAGATGCATCCTCTGAAGAGGAGCAAGAAGATGAAGAAGAGGAAGAGGGCTCCGATCAGTAATCATGATTGTTCGTCATACAAATCTTAGTGTAATTTGGTTCTCATTGTAACCCCTTTGTGTATCAGAACGTTTAGTGACCATGGCACCTGTGTCTACTCTTTAGCTTTTGTGAGGGGTTATCATGATAACACAAGTCTCAAACAACATTTCTCCCAAACTTTATTCATGTGAGCATATTTAAAAAAATGATTTATTAGCCGATTTTAAGAAGTCCTCTTTGTGATTTTGTTGCATTTACTTGAACTACTTTACACAATAGAACCTTCTTACATGGCTAAATTTTGGGTAGACTTAGCTCTCCCTAGAAACGTACAATTTAAGCTATAATTTGTAAGATCTTTTTTTGTAGATTTATTCTATATTATAGGTATTTTGTAATCATCTGATTTTTAATGTAAGAAACAATACAACTATGTAGATTTATTAATTTTGACTCAAAAGTCAAGTATTATTTTCTTTAATAAATATTTCATTTAAATTTGGTTTTTTTTCTGCTTGGTTTGGTTATAAAATGTCATAGGCCTACCTAATCAAAAAAATATTTCTTGATTATTTGTTTTATTATAAAATTTAAAAAATTATGTTACAGCAAAGCCAACTTCCTATTTGTAGACCTTCGTACTTTCTTTCATCAAAATCGTGATTTACCTACTTAGTTCTTTAACTGCCATACTTTTGGAAACAAACTGAAATGTTACATTATTTTGAAAAAATTGGTTTACTGTGTCCGCGTGAATGTACAATTTTAGAACAATATATTAAATAAATTATAAATAAAGCATTTTTCTTTGCTGTTCTAAAATCTAGGTAGGTAGGGTAGGTACAACTTTAATGAAGGACATTATTGGTCTTTGACAGCTTTCTCTTAACTTTAACCGATTTTCGTTAAAAATTCTAAAAAACCGGCCAATGAGAGTCTGACTCGCGCACTGAGGGTTCCGTACTACAATCGTATTTTATCGATATTTTGCACGATAAAAATAAAACGAAAACTGTTATGCCTAAAAATAATAAAAATTGTTTTAGAATGTACCTAGGTACAAGACACAAGTAAAGCCCATTCATGTTATGACACCTCACTTGGTAGTGAGTATAATCCCAGCAAAATAATGTTGAACTTCTTGATCTACGAATAAAATTCTCAAAATATAGGTACCTAGGTATATTTTATTGTAGAGACCCTGGGTCGGGACACGCACCAGTGCGCCTCGTACGGGCAGTGACCTGATTTTAAAGGTCCCGATGAGGGTCCGCCTCGGTGGACGTCGCTGGCTGGGCGCGGTAGAAATGCTTCAGTGTTCCCGTGACCCAGCCGACAGCGCGCATGAGCGCCATTGGGTTTTAGTGGGCATTCCGGTCGCCTCTCGGCTGTTATACGGCTCTCCCACATACCCTGCCCGTTCACGGGAGGGATGCGTAAATGCATTTATTACCCAACGATAAAAAAAAAGTACCTATATTTTATTGTACTTACAGAAATCGTATAGTTACCTTCTTCTTCGTCGTAACATTCTTGGCAGAGCGGTTGTCGCCATCACGAAGCAACGTCTTTTTCTAGTACCTAACCTTACAGTTTTATTACAAGTAGGTACTAGCTGATGCCCGCGACTTCGTCCGCGTGAATTTAGGTTTTTTTAAAATCCTGTGGGAATTCTTTCATTTTCCGGGATAAAAAGTACCTACCATAAGTCACTATCCAGGTCTTTAACTATACCCATGCAAAAAAATCACGTCGATCCGTTGCGTGCGATTGAAAGACAAACCAACAAACAAACTTTCGCATTTATAATATTGGTGTGAACTATGAATGTGTTATGCCTATTAGAATCTACCTAACTAGGTATAAGGTAGGTATAAATATTAATGATTTTAAGCTTATTTCGTGGTTTAACGACATATTTTAATGTAGGTAACAGGTACATACCACGATTAATTTGATGTTTTTATTTGTCGATATTTCAACCAAATTGCACGGGTCGTGGCCACGACGGGACGGACTCCTGTCCCGCGATTTAAAAAAATTACGCAAATCGGTTCAGAAACCTTGGAGTTTTCTGTGTACATAGGTAGAAAAACACAACTCCCTTTTTGAAAATCACTAGAAAGTAGCCTTTTACCCTTTACCTCTACCTTGTAATAAATTATCTCTGGCTCTACTTGTCTGTGCAATTCCCGTCAAAATAGATTCAGCCGTTCCGAAGATTAGCCCCAGGTATACATATATTAATCTATGATTAGCCTGTTCAAACAGACAGACAGACAAAAAATTTAAAAACGTTTGATTCAGTTATGGTAACAATTCAAATAACTATATGATTTTAATATGAGGTAGTTATTTCGAAATTACCTACCTACTGTTTTAAATTAAACAGAAACATTTTGTAATAACAATTTATTTCTGTGATTTGGGCAATAACATTGATAGTTGTTTCCATCATGAAGGCGTCCATTAGACAGTAGGTTTTAAATACAAATTTACTTTTGCTGCTTACTGCTGAAACAATATCTACCTATTATAATATTTATCACTCATCATCGATCGAATTAACTAATGCAGAACCTATCGTATGATGGACGCCATACATTTTCAGTTTACTTTAATTTCTATTAAATTACTAATTTTACTTAAGTGCATCTCAGATTTTTATGCTTCTTTAAATTATTATTTGTCATGAACTTCATGCTGCAAATGTCACAAGAGAATCGCTTCTCACCAGTGTGATTCCTCATGTGAACAACTAAACTGCTCTTTGTTAAATATTTCCTCTCACAAATATCACAAGAGAAACGGCTCTCCCCAGAGTGTTTTTGTATGTGAACTGTCAAATTATTTTTCGTTGTAAACTTGCTGTTGCATAAATCACAAGAAAATGGCTTCTCACCAGTGTGATTCCTTATGTGAACAACTAAACTGCACCTCGTTAAATATTTCCTCTCACATATATTGCAAGAGAAAGGTTTCTCCCCAGAGTGTTTTTGTATGTGAGCTGTTAAATTACTTTTCGTAGTAAACTTGTTATTGCAAATGTAACAAGAAAAAGGTTTCTCGCCAGTGTGAGTCTTCATGTGAACATCTAAGCTACCTTTCCAGGAAAACTTACTCTGGCATATATCACAAAAGAAAGGTTTTTTACCAGAATGAGTTTTCATGTGCTTATTTAAATTACTACTCGTGGTAAACTTGTAATTACATATATGACATGAGAAAGGTCTCTCCCCAGTGTGACTTCTCATGTGAATATTTAAATCAGACTTAGAGTAAAACTTCTTTTCACAAATATCACAAGGGAAAGATTTCTCAAGGGAGTGAGTTTTAATGTGCTTCTTTAAGCTGGAATTCCTTATAAGTACATTTGAAGTTGCAAGTGTCACAAGAAAACGGTCTCTCCCCAGTGTGACTTCTCAGATGAATTTTTAACTTAAGACTGAGTAAAACTTCTTATTACAAATATCACAAGTGAAAGGTTTCTTAAGGGAGTGAGTTTTAGTGGGCTTTCTGATATGCCTTTTCAAAATTTTAACTTTATTTAAAGTTTCTTGAGTTTGTTGATTGGAGTCGTTTTCTTTCACTGTAGAGATTTTATTCATACTCTTGTCTTCTGATGTCGTACATTTCTTTAACGAAGTTGTGCCTGACAAAAAAAACTAAGTTAATCAAATGCGATGACACAAGGTCAAACAAATGATAGAGACTGGGTCGGCACACATGCAACACCCCACCCTACGCAATGCGACGAGAGTCGAGACACGTCTTATTGACTAGTATTTTGTAGGAAGATATTTCCTAGATTTACTTAAAATATCAGCACTTACAAAGCATTTGAACACAATCTGCAGTCAAAATTAACTCAGAATAGCAATGCCTCAACAACTAACTGTTTTTTTTCTAAATACTAGCTTATGCCAGATACGTTGCAGTATCTCCTTGTATGAACAACTCGCGCGCCAATTATGGCACGTTGATGGTGCTGTGAGAAATCTTCTCGCACGTTCATCGACAACTGTATAGTTCCATGCAATCGGGTTCCGGGTTCCTAAGAACTCATTGACAAACAAATGATTTCCCATCAAAGTACACCTGAGCCATTTTAGAAATAATAAACTACCTAAGTATTCAATTTAATCTGGATCGCCCATTTAACAACAATGTCACTGCGCCTTATAACTATTGCGCATCGAGTGTTTTGGATAATTCGTCTTGATGATATTTGAACTGATTTTGTAGCGTTTTCCGCATGATTGCTATGTATTCACTACTATGTAAGTGTTATGTATATACCTACTTATTTTTTTTACCCCTTCCAAGTTAGCCCGCATCCATCTTAGATTGCATTTTCACTTACCACCAGGTGAGATTGCAGTCAAGGGCTAACTTGTATCTGAATAAATAAATAAACTTTTTGACCATCATCCCTATCCATTCGTTCGCGCATCGACATCGCCAAACTGAATGCGTGATTTAAATCGAATTGATCAACAACACCGACACCCGACTTCCATGATTATGACAATTAAATAAAGAAGATAATTAGGTATAAACAATATTTATAATTTGTTTCTATTATGATTCGGACTAGAACTAGCCATAGAAGCCTCCGCCCAAATCGGCGGAGCAATTAGGATAATATATTATCGTCTTTTTTTTTACGCTGGGAAATGCGTTTACGCATCTGGACCAACCAACTGGAGGGAAGGTATGTGGGACTCGCCGGCCGAGAGGCGACCGGAATACCCACTAAAACCCAGCGGCATTCCTGCACGTCGCCTGGTGACTGGGTCACGGGAACGCCGAAGTAAACCACCGCAACCCAGTCAGCGACATCCGCCGAGGCGGACCCTCCACCGGGGAGCCCGCTCATGAGGTCCCCACACCGCACGTCCGAGGCGCACCGACCAAGTGCGTGCGCCTCCCGACCCGAGGACGTGGCGACAACTGCACACTCCGTGCACGTCACCCGCGTCCCATCCTCCGCCTCGTCCGCTGTGCCCTCTGCTAGTCAGAGGGACACGCGGAGAAACCTTCCCCCTGCCAGGTCATTAGCCATGGCTAACAATATCCCCAAAGAGAGATTGTTAGCCATGTTACCGGGGTGCACCGGCCCGAATACTACTCTTCCCCTCGGATGCCCGATGCATCCATGCATCAATATAATAGTTAGTATATAATTTTATCGATAATCTATCGATAATATCGATATCTATTTTAGCGATAAGGCCGCCTATTGTACATGCTATCTTTTTGTATTTCTATTGTTTTGTTTTTGGTGTAAAATAAAGTATATGTTACTTTACTTTATAATATGTAAATTTTTGGTAATAAAATTAGGCAAAGGAAATGCCGTTTCCTTTTGCACCCCCTGCAGTCGTCCCTTATTTAACTCGATTATAATTATTTATAGACAACAATATTAATTCGTATATTCTCATTTTTTAAAATTTCCATTCCTTATTTTACTTATGTGTGTCTGAGTTTTTTGGTGAGTCTTTGATTGATTCTTCGTCATGAACTTCATATTGCAAATATCACAAGGGAATGGCCTCTCACCAGTGTGCTTCCTCATGTGAACACCTAAACTCCCCTTCGTTAAATATTTCTTCTCACAAATACTACAAGAGAAAGGTTTCTCCCCAGAGTGTTTTTGTATGTGAGCCGTTAAATTACTTTTCGTTATAAAGTTTTTGTTGCAAATGTAACAGGAGAAAGGTTTCTCGCCAGTGTGACTTTTCATGTGAACATCTAAACTACCTTTCCAGGAAAACTTACTCTGGCATATATCACAAAAGAAAGGTTTTTCACCAGAGTGAGTTTTCATGTGTTTTTTTAAATTACCATTCGTGGTAAACTTGTAATTACATATATGACAGGAGAAAGGTCTCTCCCCAGTGTGACTTCTCATGTGAATATTTAAATTAGACTTAGAGTAAAACTTCTTTTCACAAATATCACAAGGGACAGATTTCTCAAGGGAGTGAGTTTTCATATGCTTCTTTAAGCTGGAATTCCTTGTAGATTTGAAGTTGCAAGTGTCACAAGAAAACGGTCTCTCCCCAGTGTGACTTCTCAGGTGAATATTTAACTTAGACTTTGAGTAAAACTTCTTATCACAAATATCACAAGGGAGAGGTTTCTTAAGGGAGTGAGTTTTAGTGGGCTTCCTGATATGCCTTTTGAAAATTTTAACTTTATTTAACGTTCGTTGACTTTGTTGATTGAAGCAGTTTTCTTTCACTGAGGAGATTTGATCCATACTTTTGTCTTCGGATGTCGTACATTGTTTTAACGAAGTAGTGCCTGACAAAAAAAAGCTAAGTTGATCAAAAGCGTTGAGACTGTGTGAAAAACGTATTCATCGTTATCGTAATCGACAGCAAATTCAGCCCTTTGATTAGTTGATTCGCTGTTACATTTTTTCTCTTTCTCTATTCTAGATCATTTCATGTTCTTGGTAATACATAAACGACTTACCATATTTCGTCCAAAATACCTGCGATATTGTACTATTTGCTGACAATACGTCTTTCATTTTTAAAGTTGATAGAAATAAAGACAATTTTGACGATGTAAGTATAGTGCCATATATCATGTAACTCACTGGTTTACTGTAAACAATATTTAGAGCCTCAATAGCTCAACCGGTAAAGGAGTGGACTGAAAACCGAAAGGGTCGACGGTTCAAACCCCGCCCGTTGCACTATTGTCGTACCTACTCCTAGCACAAGCCTGACGCTTAGTTGGAGAGGAAAGGGGAATATTAGTCATTGAACATGGTTAATATTCTTTAAAAAAAATTATTTTTTAAAATATATTAAAATTTAAAATATATATATATATATATATATATATATATATATATATATATATATATACTTTTAAATTGAAAAAGAGACTGTGTGTTGAATTAGCACTGCCCAATACCAAGAACACAAGCAATAATTAATTAAGGATAAATAATGATACATATATTGAAAATAGAAGGTACCCATATATCAACTCTTTCTGGCAAACTAAGTTCTGCTGCTTACACTGTTAGAAAGATTCGACAGTTAACTGATGTGGAAACCGCAAAGATAGTATATATTGCTTATTTCCATAGTATTATGTCTTATGGAATCTTAATATGTGGTAAAGCAGCAGATATTGGGAGGATTTTTGTTTTACAAAAAAGAGCAATAGGTACGCACAATTTATAATTATTTAAGACTAGATCCTTACATCTGTTTAATAAGGCTATGCCTTACAGTAGCCTCTCAATATATTTACACTAAAATAATTTTTGTAAGTCTAAATATTGTAAAAGAAAGAAAAAGAAAGAAAATTGGTGATTGGTAAAAGGCTAACTAGATACCGTAACAGGCTTGCGATTCCTACGCTCCGCCTCAGGTAGATCCAAAAGTTGGGAATGTGTATAATCTTTTCTTCTTTAACAAAATTCCGCAATCAATTTTGGACTTGCTTTTACACAAGTTTAAAAAATCTATTTAAATATGCTCCTGAAAAAAGCACTTTATACAATTGAAGATTTCGTAAATGATAAAAGAGCGTAGATTTGATCTGCTGTTCGCTCCACCAATGTGCGACTTCAATACTTTTATACATGGCATAATATTTTACATCAAATCTTTGAAAAGAGCAACCGCCGAGTTTCTTGCTGGTTTTCTCGGTAAGAAAGGCATTCCAAACCAGTGGTACTGGCATTTGTCGATTCAAAAGTACTTGTACAAGGTTTAATTGAATTAAAATATTTTGATTTGATTTGAATTCACAGCCAATCAAGGGGCAGAATTTGCTATCGATTACGACAACGATGAATACACACACGTCACACAATTACACAATTGGGGGGGTCAATTATAAATGATAAAGGTTGGTTCGGCACACATGCGACACCCCACCCTACGCCATGCGATGAGAGTCGAAAGTCAAAACACGTCTATTGACTAGTATTTCGTAAGTATTTTTGACGTAGTAGGTAGTTATCTTTTGAAATTTCAAACCCCCTATTTCCCCTTTTTGTAGTTAAACTAAAAACAATTTTAGATATTTTTTTAATCCAATGTTGTTGGGCCACTTTTCCAAATTTCATGTCAATATACTTAAATAATTACTGAAATAATCGGCTGTGGCAGACAGACGGACGGGCAACCTTGTGGCAACTGGCAAGCCCATCTCAAGTACAAGCAGTTCGACTAATTAGCAGCCGTTATTCATGCAAAGTAAATGTTTGGAAAAATTAAAACAGCAGGTCTCCTAAAAAGTAGTAAATAGTAGATTTTATAATAGATTTCATTTTTTTGTGTCATGCATACGTCATTTTGACAGATTATTGTTTACCTATAAACACTTTATGCACAAGAGCATGAAAAGCAGCCTAAGTCCGCTTACAGCCAGCATAAAGAAGAACTTTACGAGCATGAGAAATGAAAATACTATTCGTGCATTATTTATTGTTTGTTAACCGACAATATTCTCAGATTTTATTTGAGTTAATTTGCATTATGTGGTGTAGCATAAGGTGGGCTGTTGCAATGCAAGTCTGTCTGGGCTATAGGCTCTCAACACGAAGGATGTGTTGCCTATACCTAACTATAGTTGCTTATTAAGTCATGATTACTTACCTAGAGTATGAGCACAGTCTGCTGACAAAAATGGTTTTGACTCGCAGTGATCTAACTGAAAACAAAATTGTTTACTAATTATTATTTATGGTTACATCACTCACAATGAAGTAACAACAATAAAGTAACTTCTATTTAACAAAAACTTAAAACCTAGAAATTACAAAGGTTTGTTTGGTTTACATTTTCACTAATGATTTTAAGCTTATTTCGTAGTTTAACAATATACTTTAATGTAGATAACGGCACAGTAATGTTATGACGGGTACATACCATACCACAAATGGTATGTATGTAGGGGCCGCAGGGCTGGCAGCTACCCCGGTCAACATATTAGTCTGGCCATTCAACGAGTAACGCTGCCAGCGTTCTGGACACACTGCCTCGTTGCGGTGGTTTAGATGATATTTTCAATCTGCAATTTCTATGTTCAATTGTTTAGATTCGCAGTATCATAAAAAGAATATTCTAATATCTTTATACCACAATTAAATTGATGTTTTTATTTGTCGATATTTCAACCCAAATTAATCGTGGTATGTACCCGTTTTCTACAATAAAGTACATTTTTCACTCTTTTACTCTGTTTAACAAAAATTCTGTATAACACAATTAAATACCTGGTCCCTTAAATTTCGCTAGGTACCTATATAGAGTTTACACTGCATATTTATGTAGAGGCAACTCACCTTAATATTTAGCATCATATTATTATTATTATATCCTTGGTAAAACTTTACTTTTTCATGTTCAGATAGCTCTTGTTGTTTTTGTGATTCAAAAATTTCTTCTTTACAATTTACATCAGCTGTATTTGAGGTACAAACATAACTTTCACTAAAATGTTCAGTTTCTGATCTATACCCAGCTATTTCTTCCTTAAATACATCAATATGCATATCATAGATATTATCACAGGTCTCCATCCAGTCTGGATCTAATGATTCTTGTTTAATTAATGTTTCATTATTTTCATCAAGCTCATCTGCTCCCTCATTTTTAATTATAACATTTTCAGAAACTCCACATCCAATTTCTAATTTTGCTATTTCATCTGAGTGGGCTGGTTTCTGATTAATATCAGACAATGGTTTGTCATATAGCACAAATGGGACAGCTCCAAGCCGTATTTTTTTAAAACCATTCCTTGATACAGAAAAGTCGTCAGTTAGGAAATGCTGTGAGCAAATAACTGAACCAGGTGGCAACTGAGATTCCTGTATACCGATAGCTTGGAGCCAGGCAGTGCAGACTATGGCTTTGAAGGGAAATCTGTAGAATTAATTGTATTTATAGCTGTAGTTACATTGCATTTTACACAAATAAAACCATGGATAAACTTTAATTGAACTTTTTGGTAAACTGTAATTAGAATAATTAAATAGGTACTTCTAAACCACAGGTATCACTATTTTGTGACCTTATCTACACTAATACCTATTTAACCTGAAGAGGTAAAGTTTGTAAGTTTGTTTGTAGGATTTAATCTCTGGAATTATTGAACCGATTTTAAAAATTCTTTCACCAGTAGAAAGCTACATTATTCATGAGTGACATAGGCTATACCTACCTACCCACTTATTTTATTTTCCAAAAATTAGAGATCCCTACGAAAATTGTATAAGCTATCTGTGCGAAGCTGGGATGGATTGTTGGTCTATATATATAATTATATAAAAGGAAAGCTGACTGACTGACTGATCTATCAACGCACAGCGCAAACTACTGGACGGATCGGGCTAAAACTTTTAAAGCTACTAGTAGTAAGTAATGACGTAGACATCCGCTAAGAATGGATTTCTAAAAATTCCACCCCTAAGGGCGTTTGTGCACTCATCCGTATTCCGTATTCGGTTCGTATCCATGATTCTTCGAAGTGGCCGTCATACAGATACGCACTCATTCGATTAGTATTTTTAAGGAATCCGTGATTTCACGGATGAGTGAAAAATATAATAGTGAGAGGGTAAAATAGGGGTTTGAAGTTTATGTAGTGCACGCAGACGAAATCTCGAGCACATAGATTGATTATTGGTCTCGCTCCGCTCTCTCGAGCATAAGCCAGTTATACCTAAAAAATGTAACCAATAGCAATACAGATATTACAATATGCTTACTTGTGAAAAGTAATTGAGTGAGATTTGTCCGCGCTTGCATTTAACGTGTTCTCACAGAACGGTACACAGCAATGCATTATATTTTGCAGTACCTAGTAATAAAATTGTATTGTATTGTAAGGGAATTTAATTAAAATTATTTTGACTCTGAAGCAGTATATATAATGTACTCTGTGCTCTGAAAGGTATACATATTAATCTATGGCTCTGAAGCACCGTCCACAGAGTACATTATATGTCTGAATTAACAAATTGGCCTACCACAGACTACCCTCCGACCAGAAAAAAAAGATTATGTTATGCCTACCATATCTGTGATATCCATGTGGACATATCTGTGGTATACCTGCTGAGTGCTGTGTCATGACTCATGTGTGGTGCTGTCGTAGATAGAATAATAGGTAGATATAAGTACTGTGTAACCGCGTATGAGATAGCGATAGCACGACGTAACGATGAATAACCTGACATTGGCTAATCTGTGTAAAGCCAGAAGAACAAAAAAAAAACGATGAATAACATGACAATTATTAATATTGTTTAGTAGTCAATATTTGTATTAACCGATCAACAATATTTGTATTAAACGTTTTTTATTTGAAAACAAGTAAATAACTCATGAGAAATACAATTAACTACGCCACGAATTCTCAGTTTGTTTCGCAACTAAAGTTGCATGACTTGTTGTAAGTTGTATGTATTCTTGAAAAAAACCAGTTACACTATAAGGGACAAAAACTAGGTTAGCTGCGTCTCTGTTTATCACATCAGTAACTTCATCTGTGCTCTCTTTTTAGTGTGAATGAGAAAGCAAACGTTCCTGTATCTACTTTTATTACTCTATCTACGGGTGCTGTGCTCATTATACGACTAGTGCCAAAGAGTATATAATCACTATCACTACGTTTTACTAGTGCGCAGTGCGCCCCCTTTTATAATCGTCGTTTCAACTTTCAACTATTTTTATGTTTGTCGTTTACACACGTTTGTCAGCCAGTTCAGCAGTTGAAAGGTGGTTGAAAGTTATATTGTGGTTTTATATTTTGTGAATTGCTATGTAAAGGACATAGTGATGCTTTTGAGGTCTTGTGGTGGTAAACTGGTAAACCAAAGGCAATTAAGATTTTATTTGTGATGCCAAGAACGATGTTGTATACTTAAATGTTAACAGTGAAAGATAATAACTTATCGTGAAGTGATGAGGTGTTTCTTCTGTGCCGTCAAAAAGTTTACAAAGTTATTCAACTTTTGTTTTAGTTAGTGCTCTTGTTGAAAAATGCTAAAGTGCAAATATTGGCATATCGCTATTGAAAAGGATTGTTTTATTATTCACCAAGGTTAGTAACTTATTATTAACAATTCATTCCATACAGAGACTTATATTATAACTGGGCTGAAAGCCTAAAATATACATAGATAACAGTTTCGTTTTCTAGTTTAGTGATTAGCTTGTTTGACTGGTTGCCAAGGTCTTGGGTTCGGTTCCTGGGTCAGACCAAACACAGATATTGGGGTTTTCTGTCAAGAAATTCTCAGTACTAGACCAGAGTTAGGAAGTTGGCGGTGTTTCACCTCTTGTGAGCCTCAGAGAGCACTTTAATTTATCGGTCCTGCACCTAATCTGTCTGGTAGAGTTGAATTCGCCATCCCATTGAACTATGCGAGTAGGGGAATAGAACCTGTGATTGAGCACTAGATATCTCCTGTGCTGATGACTAATCTCTGTGGCTGATGACTAATGTCTGTGGAGATTGGCAACTGTGGCCAAAATTCAGTCATTACAGGTACCAAAGATAGAGTTCAAACTTTTGCTAATCTGTACTTTTATTAAAACTAAGTGGACGATTTCTGCACATAAAATATAACATATATATATTATATATTATATAGATTATAAAAAATTCCCTTAGTCCCATAAAACATTTGAATGCCAACTCCTCAATCCTGATGCTGCAGGGGACCTGACCACCACAACTGATGAGAAACTGTTGATTATAGATTGATATTGGAGGTATCAACCAAATAAAGACTATCCCGGCCCCCTGGGACGGGCTACTAGATTTTTAAAAACCTTAATCCACGTGGGGAAACCGCGAGCATCAGCTAGTATCAACTAAAATCATCCTAGATAACAACGTTCGGCGTACCATTCCCATCACTGCATAGGTGTGACTTCATTGTCTTGATTATGTGACTTTTGAGTCCAGCAATCACAACAAAGCATTCTCCCCTGTCCCCCGCCAACATTGACGATTTTGTTTTTATACGAAACCTTGTATATGCTCTTAAGGTTGTATTATCTGTGACTAATAAGTGAATAAGTATGTAGGGCATAATAAGATATTCCAATCTATTTAATAATTTCAGTGAAAAAATTAAAAACATTGTTTTGAGCTTTTTATCGACAATAATAAGTAACCCTGATTAAAATTTCCAAAATATATTAAATGTAAAAAAATTGTCCAGTTACTGTTTTATTTCAAGTATAGATTTAATTGTGTTTGATTGTAACCTGTAGAAATAAATAAAATAAAAAAATAAAACAGATAACATTATACTTATGATTTTAATCTTATATTGTAGCTTTACAACATATTATTGTATTTTATAAAACTGGTACATGCATTAGGCAATTTTTAACTGCAGTTTAAAATAGTGGTATGTACCCGTTTTATACAATACAATATTATACTTGCTGCATAAAAGTAAGGTTGATTATCAATTAACTATTCACAAGGTCACAATTGCAACAACATTGATGACTGGCCCTATTGCCATATTGTTGTGTTAATTTTGTCAGTTAAATGATACCATTATCATAATTTTCTATATTATACTTGTTACAGATAGCATGTTGTAGGTATAAACTACACTAGTTGCTGTTATTCCAACTTTCAAGAGTACATTTGCTATAACGTGAGTATCTTAACCTAGTGCTTGATTAACTTAAGTCGTTAACTTAAGTAAGTTTTAAGTAAATTACCACATTATAATTATCATTAACACATACACTATCTTTTCGAAACATGTAAGTGCAGTTGGAGTAAGAGAAACATGCTGATATATCATAGAAGCTGTGATAGCCTAGTATAGTCTTGTCCGACTTGTCCGAGTACTACAGTCGTATATTTTCTACATTTTGTACGATAAATCAAAAACTATCATGCATAAAAATAAATAAAAATCTGTTTTAGAATATACAGGTAAAACCCTTTCATATGATACCAAACTTGGTATACCTACCATTTGTGTACCATTGATGTACGAGTCCGACTGGAACTTGAAGGATTTTTTTACTTGTTGTTTACTTGCGTTCAAATAATCTAATAGAAATGAAAAATTGAGAATCTCTTTGTTACAGAGTCCGTAACTAATCTATACTAACTAATAAAACTAACTGGAAAATATCTGTACATTAAAATAAATATATTTTGAAAATTTTAATCGGGAAACATTATTATCGACATAGACCCCAAAACAATTTTTTTAGGAGCTTTTCTCTGTTTTTCTGTCTGTGCCCGCATTACGCGAAAACTTCTTGACGGATTTTAATTAAATTTGGTACAGTGGTAGCTGATAGTCTGGGTTAACATATAGAGTAGTTTTTATCCCGAAAAAATTAGGGATTCTTCAGGATACGGGAGTAAATTTTTATCGATTTTATTCCATAACTCTGTAATATGTGCCTAAATTTCTTAGTGCAATCCAATACGGGTTTCATTAGTATTCAGAAAATTTCACGAGGAATGTTTAAATAAGTAGGTAGATTCTAATAGGCATAACACATTTATACCCATTTGTCCATAACTACCCATGATATAAATGCGAAAGTGTGTTTGTTTGTTGGTTTTTCCTTCAATCACTCGCAACGGAACAACGGCTCGACGTGATTTTTTTGAGAGTAACAGGCTACTTTTTATCCTGGAAATTTTCCACAGGATTTTTAAAAGCCTAAATCCGTGCGGAAGATCTCGCGGGCATCAGCTAGTATTATTATAATAATCCTTGACGATTGTCGCAGTAGGTACGTAGTGTACGCGACAGGTTGAGATGGCAATCGGGGTAGGGACGCCGCGCACACCCGCACCCGGTGATTGTGTGCGGGGCGTTCCCCCGCCTCATACCCCGATTGCCATCTCGACCTGTTGCGAACTATTGGTACTTTGGTATATATATACCACCTATAATAAAACCAAAAGGACTTTTACTTACCTTTCGGTTTTGAAACACTTGATTTCATGAGTAAGAGACCTAAACGAGACACATGAATTTACAAATTACTTTTTTAAATTCATAATTGTGTCTCGTTCTTTATTAGGACACAAGACACGTTCAAATACCTTTACGGTTTATGCTGTAGGTAGGTACCTACCTAGTATGTTCGTACGTAAAAATATTCCTATAGTGAAGTTGGCAGTGGGTCAAAGCTGGTTGGATGTCCTGAATTTTTAAATAAGCTATTAAGCTCTCACTATCTCGGTTACTGTGCTCTTTTCTCTCGCTGATTGCGTCTTTTAATTTCTTACGAGTCACGATGTTTAACTGTGAGGGATCTTTTAATGTACCTACTTGTACACGAAAGGCTTGTGAGCAGCTCCGGGCGTAGCTTAGCTTTGCGAACTAACGTGTACATACTGTTTACTTTTTTTCTCCTATTTGTCTTACTATTTACACCATGGTATATATATTTTATTCTCATGAAGTCTTCACCAAAGGGTATACTAAATAAAAAAGGTCAAATAATTAAACTATCATGAATGATAATCGCGTTGAATTTTAATTTTTTTCAGATAGTTAAAGATAGTTTAGACTTCGTAAATGCTTCGTATGCTTAGAATAATAAATAATAATTGAAATTTCGTTAGATTGCGGCTCTTTCGGCGCTTGCTACAAATCTTCGGTTTCGGGCAAAACTGCGCCCCACTTTGATCAAAGCCAAAGATTTGGCCAAAGGTGGTTTTTTGGCCGAAGGTGGTCAAAGCTGGAAGCGAAAAGTTCGATGACATCTTAAGTAGTTATTATGTACGCTTTGGCAACTATGACGCCTTCAAATTGAAGTGTAAGGTGAGGTGTGGAGCGTCAGGTTTTAGGATACGGCGCCTACTGTAGGCACCAAGAATTTAACATTTATTCAAAGTATACATTTTAACTTAAAACATGAATTGGGTCAAAGAGTGAAAAGAAAATGAGGATCTGTTGGCTCAATCGGTGCCGCATCATCAGTGCCGACGGCTTCTAATTCAATTAGACTGCCAAGCGGAACGCGTCTGGCGTACCTACTTGGCAGCTGCCGGCTCCGTATACAGTGTTTACTTACTTAGAAGAAATTTTGTTAAGGTACCTACAAAGATAGTGAAACTACCAGATAGAAAATGTAGGTCGCGTCTCGCGACATGGGGTCATCGGCTTTGGGAAATGTGTAATGAATTACTTTTACGACTGTCACTAACAATTTAAATTAAGCAGTTATGAAAATTCTTATGAGCTATACCTACTATTGCGATTAAATTTCTTGTAAGTAGGTAATGCATTTAATAAACATATTCGGGTCCCGAGCAGAAGCCCTTTGAAAAACGACTTCGGACGGGTTCGAAATTAGTCTGGCATCTCCGACTAATCATGTGAGTGTAGCCGTTAAATATTATGTATATTTATAATGGATATCATTCAGGAAAGTTTAAACGCTAAGATATATGTATAAAGTAACATCCTCGCAAGTCATAAAAGTTTGGTAGTCATTTAAATTTTGACCTAAAGGTAATATAGAATAGAAGTATATACAATAGGAAGATAATAAGGAAAAGGCCCACTTTGTTGTCCCAACATTTTTACGTGACATCGTATCGCTCACATAACGTGTGGTCACTTGTTTACGTGGACTAATCTAATATGCAGCTATTGATTCCCGAGAATTCACATTCCGAGCGAACGGCCTCTACAATTTCTACATTCTGTATAGGTAAGGTTTACAAATATCTACAATAATTGGTATAAAGTTAGATCATCATCATCATCATCAGCCTGTGGACGTCCACTGTTGAACATAGGCCTTCACTAAAGAGCGCCACTACACCCGGTCCTCAGCCTTCCTCATCCAGCCACTTCCCGCCAGCCCCTATATCGTCGGTCCATCATGCTGGAGGGCGTCCCACACTATGCTTGTTAAACGCGGTCTAAACTCAAGGACTTTGCGGCTCCAACGGCCATCGCCTCTACGACCGGCATGATCTGCTCACTGCCACTTCAGCTTATAGTTTTGGCTATGTCAGTGACCTTGGTTCTCCTGCGGGTCTCCTCATTTCGGATTTTATTCCTCAGGGAAACTCCTAACATAGCCCTCTTCATAGCTCACTGAGCGACTTTGTGAACAAGGCCGTTTGTCAGTGTCCACGTTTCAGCACCATAGGTGAGGAGCGGAAGAAAAAGTTAGATGAACCAGAATATTTAAATTGTAGACTCGAAACATGTTAGGAAAAAAAATATTATCAAATTGTCTCCGGGCGAATTTGATTTACTTACTTATTATAACTAGCTTATGCTCGCGACTTGGTCCGCTCGGACTACACAAATTTCAAACCCCTATTTCACCCCCTTAGGGGTTGAATTTTCAAAAATCCTTTCTTAGCGGATGCCTACGTCATAATAGCTATCTGCATGTCAAATTTCAGCCCGATCCGTCCAGTAGTTTGAGTTGTGCGTTGATAGATCAGTCAGTCAGTCAAGCAGTCAGTCAGTCAGTCACCTTTTCCTTTTATATATATAGATTAATGTCCTAGTGAAGTTATAGGTAGGATATTAACCGGTCTCTAGTCTGCTCTAATTAACGATGTCTTCATTTAAAATAGTAAAAATATTCATTTCCAACAAGTAACCACATCCTAACAAAAGCTATAAGTATTGCCGAACAATGGTTTGTAACAGTAGGTGTATGTACTTACTACGAATAAATTCATTTTTGGCGCAACATTTGTATTGTTCGATTTTATCTAATAAATCCAACAGTTATGGATTCTTACGAAATTAGTAAAAACCTGCACCTCATACCTACAATCTATAATATTATACTAATCAAACTTATAATTAAGTAGGTAAACAATATGTACAGTTGTGGACATTTTTATTATTAGAATACTTATTCATTTTTATTTTATTTTGGATACAAATTAAGTAACATGATAATTTTTAATGTTTCATAGAAGGCACCTATATAGCGATTGGTCGAGATTGCAAAGGAACAACAAGCTAAAGAACTCTGTATGACACAAAGTGCATGCAGCATGTGGTATTGCACCGCCCATCCTGCATCTTTAGTAGGGGTTGGCGCGGGGCAAACTTTAATATTATTTTCTGATTGAAATGTTCCGCACTTTTGCAAAGTAAACGTAATTTATCCGTTCAAGCTATTCTCGTACCATCAAGAAATAGGCCACAGATAATCGGTTTGTTTGTGTATTTATTTATGGTTTTAAGGAAACATGCGTGAGAGAGGAAATGATTGCCTTTGCCTCGTTCACGGCACGCGGTGCCTGGCTCCGACCACCCCGTAAAGTGATGGTCGATATGCCAACGCAATTACTATCCAGGGTATTATGTTCCCTTAAAATGTCATGCCGAAATATAATAATCAGAAATGTTTTATTTGTGCACAACTTCCACTCGTAAACATGCTGTGTTTTATTCGTTTTGTTCACTAATACATTTTTGTTGGTGGTAGGTACCTATTCATATGTAACTTAAAATTAACGATTTTCGGATTTTTGCCTTTACTTGTGTTGTGAGGGCCTTTGCTCCTTGCCTTTCATGATTCTAGGTAAACGGGAACTAACGGGTTTATAAGTTTTGATTGATTTGCGAATATTAAAATATGCGATATAATGCCGTATATTTGATTGCGTTGACTTTAGAAGCTTGATATTTTTACTTGATACCTCCACATGTTCCTGAGAAAAAAGGTATTGTCAGGCGGAAAGGCAGATAGACTGACGGACAACAAAATGATCTCAGTTATAAGAGTTCCTTTTCACCTTTTGATTTTAAGGTTTCGTACGTACCTTAAAAACCAATCACATAAAGTTACTGCTGGTTCTTCTCAGTAGAAAGGGCATTCGAAAGACGTAGTAGATTCTCTGGTGGATTCATTCTAGTTAGAACTTATGAGTACACTTTATGCCACATACAGTAAAAATACATGTTACTATACTACAGAGTAGGTACAGACTGTATGCGTATGCCATTCTATTTGTTACAATTGCACGGACATTTTCAGGGCTCCGTAAGTCCGTACCTACACGAAGGGTGCCAACGGGACCCTATTGCTAAGTCTCCGCTGTCCGTCCGACCGTCCGTCCCTCCCTCTGTTTGTTAGCGGGCCTACCTATGGCAAAGATTGGCCATCTTACCTGCCTAACGCTGCCTAGCTAGACGTGGCGGTCGGTGTCCCGTAAATTGATATCAACCTGACGTAATTCAAGGAGGTCGTGCTTTTTATCATTCACTAGTTGATGCCTTACTAGCGTTGCAATGCGACTCGTGCATTACTTATTGTGCATTAATAGTTTGATAGAAATCTTCACGCAAGTGCAGACAACAACTGTACAAACGACGAGTGAACGCATAGGTAACGAACAGACAGATAGAGTCGTACAAATATTAACTTTAATATGAAAGTCTTCTTCCTGACCTTTTCCCACGTTAGGTGGGGTCCGGTCAGCACAACATCTCCTCTTTCACTCGCTTCTGTCACCCGTCACCGCAATCTTTACCCATTTTACGTATTTTTTTTAAAACACGCTAGCTACAATACAATGTATACAATGTAACATGTATTATTATACATCTATGCGCGCTCGCAACTTCCGCCGACAACAGACAGACATGACGACTGGCGAAGCTCTCTCTGCGGCGGAACGAAACCCGATTGCTAACTACTGCCTATTGCCCTACTCTCACTTTGCCAACTACTCTCTAAATCAGCTAAAGTTACATCTGTACCGAGCCAGTGAAGGAAATCAGTGATTTGGTTATAAATTATAGTAATTGTTTTAATATTAAGTAGGTACGGTATATTTAAAGTAGGTAAATCAGCATTTATATATGTAGGCACAAAGGCGATTTAAAGTAATTGTCACTACACATCGTTTGATATAAAAAGCAATTACCGATGATAAAAATTGCGTATATGTATTAGGTAGGTACTATTGCTATTTGTGATTCTAATCATAATGAATCAGTCGTTAAATAAATTTGATTCACGCGGTGTCTGTAGAGCGTGCCACAAAGGAAAGAACAAACATTGTAAGTATATGTAGACAATAGACATGAACACGTGACTACGTTTCAAAAAAGGGTAAAATACCCTATTATTTAACAATTTACAAAATATGAACCACAGTTAGCAAAATATTAAGTATACTACATTTACTGCATCTTCTAATGACCGTCTAGTTCCACCTGCAATGAGATATACATACGACATACTTACTCATACCTATACCACCTATATATACCTATACCATTCATACCATAACAAGACAGCGGAATTTTTACGTCCCCGTCTACGTCACACAAACACACACCCACACACACACAGACACACATACACTCACACATACACACACACATACATATGTTGTGAATCACCTACTAGGTATTTTTACTAGTTAATTGACTTTTATATTTTCATATTATTATATTATTGTAAAGCTTGTTTAAATTATCAAACGTACTGTTATAAATTTATATTTAATATCTATTTAAGTAATCTGTAAAAAATTGTAATCCTATTTGGCATTATTTTCAGTCTGTTATTATGTAAAATTATATTGTATATATCGCTGTTGATTGCAAAAAAAAATAAAAAAATAAAAAAATAAAAATGCAATTTCGAAAAGTTGATGTAAAACAATTTTATAATGAACGAGGTAGTTACTTAAGTGTTTTTAGGGTTCCGTACATCAAAAGGAAAAAAGAAACCCTTTTACAATCAGTTTGTCTGGGAAAAATCGGAAAACCGCGAATTGGTGGTTATATCCAATGACTTATAAAAGTCATTGGTTATAGCCCAAAAAAAAAATGTGTTCATGAACAACTAAAGTATTTTCAACTTTTAAAATAAGATTACTACACCAAGTGGGGTATCATAATATCATATGAAAGGACTTTGCCTGTAGAATCTAAAACAGATTTTTATTTATTTTTACGCATAATAGTTTTTAATTTATCGTGCAAAATGTCGAAAAACGAATACGACAGATATAATATTGCGAAACCCTCGGTGCGCGAGTCTGACTCGCACTTGGCCGGTTTTTTGATTTGTTAAATTTTTTATCTTCCTTTTATAATTTCTCGAGGAAACTATAATATTTTTTGCTTTCGATACTTAACTAAATAGTCTACATTACGTTAATATTGAAATCTCGAAAGATTCGGGTTTTAAGAGCAATAAGTAGATAGGTACCTTTTAGTTTGACGACGACTTGCGTGCCTTCTGTGTGAGTCATGAATCGTACCTTACTAACTTAGCTTGGTTCCTTTGCATTCCATTCGTATAGGCTATACAATGTAAATGCGCGATTTATCTATGAGTAACAACTTAATTTTTGTCGAAATAATATTCAAATCAAAAACCATAGTTGACCATAGGAACTTTATGTTAAGATAACTTATTGTCCTCGTATTAATGGAAAGTCAGTTTAACGAGACTTGTCGACTTCTAAAAACTTGTCGACCCTCTACAAGAGCACCAATACGAGAGCCGGTTTCACGTATTACACCTAATGTTAAGGCGCATCTCAGATAAGGCGTGGGTTGTCTTCGACGTCAAGAGCAGAATACACTGCGCTACATCAATTAGTATTGCGTGACATTCTATAACTGTACATTACATAACCTACATGGGATCTTCACACAGGGGCCTTGTTCTCATGCCCGTTTCGCACCGGTTACATCGTGCAATCATCGAGCGAATCGCAGACATCAAGTTTCACGATTCCCGTAACTTGAGTTAGATGAACACGAGATCATATGAATGGCGTACATAAATGTGTGTGTGGTGAATTGTCACAGAGGCATTGTGCATGCAGAAACCGCTAGAATGGTTAGATACTTATGAAACTATTTCAATGCTAAGAATGCAGAAACAAGGGCGGCTAAGGTTAGAGCATAATGTACAACTTCTAACTCGAATTCGATTTTATTATCTATTTAGCTTGATGGTGTAAGGGATACGGTAATTTTACGGTTTGTTTTTCCGTGAACTCACATTTAACAAACTAGGTAGATGAGGGATAATCATTTTCAAAATGGATGTCTCTCACAAGATGATCTAAAATCCAAAGCTCTTAAGTTTTTATCATATTATGTCAATGATGTGTCAAATGGTTTATTAGGGTCGGTGTAACCATTGATGTTGGAATCCCCCTCTTGTAACGTTGCGATAGGTCCACTTGTTCCGCCCCTATGCACTTGCCGCGGGGGTCGGTGCGCGGTATTTACTTTTTTGCACCCCCTTTATTATTGAACTCGATTTGTTCCCACGATGCACGTACAGGCAAGCCTAGCTAGACTACCATGCATAGAGAAGTGTAAACACTGTTCCCGAGTATAAGACAATGTGGGTGTTTAAACTTTAGTTTCATATTCTTCAGCTAGTTAAGTTAGGCTTTCAGAATTGGTATTTTAAAAGCAAGCTTTTTTTGCAATAATCATGTCAATAACTCTGTGAAGGTGCTTTTTAGGGTTTCGTACCTGAAGGGTGCCAACGGGACCCTATTACTAAGCCTCCGTTGTCCGTCCGTCCATCTGTCTGTCAGCGGGCTTTATTTCGTGAACCGTAATAGGCAGAGACCTGAAATTATTTTCGCAGAATGTGTATTTTATTGTAATAACTAGCTGACCCGGCGAACTTCGTACCGCCTAACAGTCGATTCAGATTTTTTATATTTTTTCGCTTCGTAAGAACAATCCTCGTACTTCAAGGAATTTTATAAAAAAAGAATTAGCGAAATCGGCTCAGCTGTTCTCGAGATTTTTGATCAGCAACACATTAAGCGATTCATTTTTATATATAGAGATATGTAATTGTAAAATAATAATGATTTCACAATGTAAAATACCTACGTATCCTATATGTAACATATATAAATTATAATTTAAATACTTTTACTAATATTGCGCAGGAATATTATACACATATAAGTAATATAAGAGTAGTTTTACAGTTTTATACCCACGATGAAGTTATAATAATATGTATGTATTATGAGCTAAAGTTGAATTGCACATTTGATGCAGTTGTACATACTTATTTAAACTAACTAGATATATTAATATGATGGTTTTGTACAATTGTCACGGGAAGGAGCAAGGTCGGCGTCCAAGCGTGAACTTCCGACACGATTTACAACTTGGTAGCTGGCTAATAAGTATTGTAACGGTGGATTATTATAAACAATGAATTATGATGTGTGTAAAGTGGACAAAACATTGGTTTGAATTAGTTTGTAGGTACATTGTCTGAATACCGAGATCGACAGGTTTAAAAGTGATATGTACTATCCTTTTCCGCAGGAACATTGTGAAGAGAATAGCACTATTTTTAAAACATGCCAATTAACTTAGGTTAATTTAGAGATCAAATACAAACGAAATAGAACAATTCTCTTTTTAAAACCGCAGAAAAAATAACTTACCTACATGCAAAACTCTGGCCTGAGACCCTGGGGCCATAGTCTTAGTGCTAAAAAACTTTTGCGCGACATTTCACCGCGGTTAATAGCCTCATCTGTTGACAGAAGCCTTTGAGGCCTGGCTGTCCAGCGCGGATATGCAGTCAGTATTATTGGAACTATTTCAACTTAGAGGCAATAAAATTATTAATATGATTTCGTAATTTGTACACTAATCAGGTAAGGCTTTGAAGTTTTTATGTAACATTTCCATATGCCACCTACCTTTTCTATATTTTCACTTTTCCATAACAAGTAATCATCATGAGGTAACATTACGTACAAAACCTTGGAAAATATATTTAGATCAAAATAATCCTATTTTGATCCAAATATATTTTTTAAGCTCAATTCCGTACTTTATAGTTTATTTAATCATTTGAGCACGTTTGCTTGCATGTAGACTGTAGTGAGTACGCCGAATTGCGGAAGCAGCTCTAACCATAACAACACCTCGACTGCTTTGATTACTGACCAACGCGAGCACACGGATAAAAGCGAAACAATCACGTTTCCAAGTATTAGAACTCTTCAACATTCATGGTTTGGTGTTTATGATGTATTGCTATTTGTATGGCAGTTGATTATAATAGGATTAAATTGTTATTAACTGGATTATAAGACATGAGCTATGAGTCCCATTCAAGTCATCATTATCATAAAAGGGCTTTGGCTCTTAGACTAATAAAGCAAATAAGATTAGATCGGATACACAAGAGGCTGTCAGAAGCCGCCTTCGCATTCCAATTTCTTCTCCCCAGCATGCCATGCTAAGTAAATTATTATATATACAGTACGCGGCCGAAAGTAATGTAAATCGACCTTTAGAAGGAGATAGCAGATTTATAGAGCGCTGTCCCAGTCGTTGGGACCGACAAAACATCATAAAGATGTGACTGAGACAAGGCCGATGTACATTACTTTCGGCCGCGTACTGTACTCGTAATTCAAACGGCTTTGCTTTCTCAGTAAATCTGATTTATGGATTTATCTAGTGTATAAATAAGCAAAGCTACTGAATGGAAATGGAAAATTAAGTTTAGTTTCGATCGAATGTTGGCCACATTTCACTAATATTATTATTTCAACAGTCACGCGATTTACGCACGTCGATGGTTAGCCGGTACTCTGCTTGTTACGGCGCGGCGGCGGCGGGCCATATGTTTACGTTATAAATACTAACACACGGGTGTCGATGCGCCTGCACATACCTAACGAATGCCAGGAACCGCCCACTGTAAAAAATTAATTTCCGCGATTTAATAACAAATTACTATAAATGACTGTACTTAATAAGTTACAAAGTATACTTTCATAACCTCCTAAATAAAATAATCAGTACCCTTATTATAAATGTGAAAGTGTGTTTGTTTGTTGGTTTGTCCTTCAATCACGTCGCAACGGTGCAACGGAATACCGTGATTTTTTGCATGGGTATAGATATAGAGAGTGACATAGTGTACTTTTTATCCTGGAAAATCAAAGAGTTTCCACGGAATTTAAAAAAACCTAATTCCACGCGGACGAAGTCGCGGGCACCAGCTAGTTGAATTATAAAGTAGTATCTCCACTAAATATTTATAAGGTAATGAGACAATCTTAAGCTAGGTGACTAATTAGTTAGGCTATAATATCTATAGGCTATTACAATACATCATCACTGCTAAAACGCTTTTCTCATCAGTTAGTACGCTAGGTACGCTGTTTACACATCAAGAGAAATTAGAAGAAAGTGAATAGTTAGCTTTCGGAACACACTCATTATAATTTCATGAGTTATAGACACTCCAATACTTATCACATTTTCTTTACATTTTTGATAGGATAAGATTCGAGTAGCATACCTACTTATATTTATTTAATTACGGCAATAACTTTAGAGTTTAATTAAATGCCGCCCAATCTTATCTTAAGAAGATAGATAAAAGTGATAACAAAAACTAAAAAATGTATGTAGTTAATATAATATAAGTATTTGTTATTTATTCAATTTTTAATTCATTATATTTATGTAAGTAATAATTGTAACAAATGGCGTCCTAGTCAAAATGTTGTATTTCGGTCAGAATTTAGTTTAATAGCTCTAAATAATAATTTTAAGTAGATAAATGAAATAGGTATAGTACATAAGTAATAACATATGAATTAAAACAAGGTGCGGTTGTCGTATTTATCTATATATAAAATATTCTGTTATCTGCTGCTATCTTGTGTAAATGTAGGCGAGCCAGAAAGATCGTTGAAATGAACAGCTTTGCTTAAAACACTACAAACGCAGAACTAGACTACAATATACAAATATATTAATATAACCAGATCATCGTACATCGACCTTTAGAAAGAGATAACGCATGGTTTTGTAGAGCATTGTCTCTGTAGTTGAGACCGTCAAAACGTCACATAGGTATGAGTGACAGAGACGACGCTCTACAAAGCCGAAATCTTATTCTAAAGGTCGATGTACATTATTTTCTGCCGCGTACTCTACATAATATAGTGAGTACCCAGGCCCAGCTTTGGCGAATTCTTCTTACAAAATCTCACAACAATTCTCAAAATACAAGAATGTCATTTTTTAACTATTTTTACTAATAATATTGGAACAGTTAAACATTGTTTGTGTTTATAAACCTATTGTAACTATTGCAGGTATTGCTTGATGCGGTGACAGGATGGATGCGGCGGACAAGCGGATGTTGGATCGCGAAGCGCTCCGCAACATGATCCAGCAATGGAACGCCAACCGCCTCGACTTGTTCGAACTCAGCGAACCCAACGAGGTAAGTGATACCTGCCATGCCGTCGTAAAAATCTTTCTACCTCCCAAACTCATTTTCATGCGCGATAATGCCTCCTAAGGATATAAACGTTAAATCTATGGCTCCTACGTAGAGTAAGTCATCTGCAAAATTCTATTAAAGTACATATTTTAACTAAGTAAATCGTAAACAACTCAACTTATACCAGTAGGTATACGTTATCTTCGAGTCCATTGTATTTTTAAGTTTTGTGACCTAGGCTGATATATAAGTATGATCTTATAAGTGATTTTAAGTGATCCATCAAACAGTCAAAATTGCTAAAAATTTTAGTTGACTCTAATTAGGAGCTATCAAAATGGTTTATGAATTTCGTGATATTGAAACAGTGCATAATATGACTCGCTTGAACGTCTTTTTTGAAAAATTTAAGCAAGCGATAACTTATTTTCTCTATCAAAGTAAGCTAAAGGTACACTTTGAGCTATGCGACCGCGACGCGCGACGGCGACACGCGTGATCGACTGATCTCTATGGCTGAGTATAACGTGTCATCTCACGGTCGCTCACCTCAAATGCTCCATACATTTCTACACAAAGCAGTGTACAAGTTTATCCGCCCATATCACTGTGTCGCGTGTCGCCGTCGCACGTGGCGATCATGTAGCTCAGCCTAACTTTGGAAAAAGTGGGTATGCTAGACAGAAGGTATCAATTTATGCTTTTAATACTATATCTTAGAAAGCTTTTAGTTTTTACATAAAGCATGCTGTAAAAAACTCATCAAATTGACTATAGCTGCCCCCGATTTATTCGTTGGTTCGACATGGTACTTGGTAACGGTAACTTGGTCTGTCTTTATTTCGTTTGAGCCATAGCGTGAGAATTTTGTATAATTTCACTTTCACTGTCACTTCCTTGAAAGTCGTGCAAAACTTTTGGTCGCGACATTCTCAGGAACTATAAAAGATATAATAATAATTCTTACATTCTTATTGTGTTGAGAAAGTAATCTAGATAAGTACGTCTAGATAAAATGACGAGCCATTGAAGGAAAATATCTAATGACCAACATGATATTCCTATCCAATAGGCTACTTGACTCATATCTAATTTCGTCCAATAAATGATTATTTATTATAGTATTTTGCTTAAGACAACGAAATATATCAATAACAATTATTAAAAAACGCAGGATGGATATATAAATCCAATTTAAAAAAATATAGTTTTTATTTTTATTTGAAACGCAGAAAACGCTGTCAGCCATAATGTGACGTCATTAAATATGTAAACAAAGAAATGTCATCCCTATGTCACGCGTGGACTAACGTAGTATCCATATATATAAAATTTAAAGTCCTGACTAACTTATATATCAACGCACAGCCTAAACATCTAACCAGCTTGTCCTAGATACATGAAATTTGGTGGGTGTGTTCTTTGTAGGTAAAGAGAAGGTATCCACTAGGAAAGGATTTTTTGAAATTCCACCCCTGAGTGGGTTAAACGGGGGTTTGAAATTTATGAAGTCCACGCGGGCGAAGTCACGAGCATAAGCTAGTTTTTATATATTTCTAAAAACTCATAGTAAACGTAAAAAATTATCGTTTTCTCTTTATAAATTGAATAAGTTATTAAGTAAGACTTACAACGAAGTGATCTTTGCAAAAATAAATTTGGGTTGCAGTCGTTAGTGATATAGGATCGTGTTACGTATATTTATTTCATTGGGCACTCTAATCCACAACTTTCCTGTGGTCTTTATCGATGCGTTTTTACATTCTCGGATGTTACAATAACGATAATTACTATATTTTCCATGTAAACTAGTATAGAAGTCATGTTTATTAAACTTTGGGAAGTTATGCTGTTGTTTACAAATGCATGACGTCAGAGCACAGATAATCTATCGGCCAAACATGGCCGACAGTGTTTTCACCTGTCTAAGAAAAATATATTTTTAAATTAAAGTTTTACGGTTTTTAGGGCGCAAAAAAATATAGTGTTAATTTTTTTGATCTAATAGGACAAATATCAACCATTTAAGACCTACTTAAAAAAAGTGTCAACTAGCCTATTGAATCCATACTAATATTATAAAATGCGAAAGTGTGTCTGTCTGTCTGCCTGCTAGCCTTTCACGGCCCATCCGTTCAACCAATTGTGACGAAATTTAGTACAGAGATAGCTTGCATCCCGGTGGACATAGGCTACTTTTTATCCCGTAAAATCAGAGTTCGTGATTTTTGAAAACCTAAATCCACGCGGACGAAGTCGCGGGCATCATCTAGTCATACTAATATTATAAATGCGAAAATGTGTCCGTCTGGCTGTCTGTCTGCTAGACTTTCACGGCCCATCCGTTCAACCGATTTTAATGAATTTGGTGTACTGAACAATTTACAATTTCGCTTAGTCAGGTTGTTATGTTTCTTAGAAATGTATCTGGATGAGAACTGTTCCGCTATTGCAACAAGAACGCTTTCGATGTTTACTTTGTTTCAAAGTTGTTCGTTATTTTAGGTTTCTGGAAACGGATCATGTGTTATGTCATTCCACGAACGCACTTTGAATTTATTGCGGCTGTAACATACACACTACATATAACACTTATAAAAATCCACTTATTATAATTTGTTTCCTGCCCACGTAATCATAAGTTACACTATACATTTGATGCGAGTGGTATTATTTCTAGTCCTTAAGTAGGTAGTTACTGTTGCTAATGTTCAATTGTACCAAACCATCACCTTTGTTACAGAATTTAGAATTTCATGGCGTCATGCGATTCTACTTTCAAGATTCGGGTCAGAAGATAGCTACCAAGTGCATCCGTGTTGCTTCTGACGCTACTGTTAGCGATGTTATAGGTAAGATAATCATGGTGATTCTTGACTAACTTATGAGGATACTGAATTAAGTTTATTTTAATATCATCCTATTTTTTTACTGATACGATTGTAGAAGAAATAGAGATTGTATTACCATTCATCAACGAATTCTGTATAGACTGGTAACGGACCGCTATGTTTTGTTGAAGCTGTTTGTAGGTGTCGTTTTCCCCAAAGGTGCGTAAACACCGCGGGTGTGTGTAATCTGTGCTGCTACACGTATGCATGTCACACAAACATTTGTCACTTTGTAAGATACGAATATAATATGAGCTTTGCCTGTCTAATTTTACAATATCCTTGATTACAAAATGATATCACAAAACGAGATACGCCGCATAGCTAAGCACTTTTTGGCACTAGCAATGCATTAAGTTATTAGTCCTACAGAAAAATATTCTTATGTTTTAAAAGCTCGCCTGCCTTTTCTACTTCTACAAAATAGTTTCTATTTTCACCAGTTGAGGTTGAACCACTTCCGAAAATCGTTGGTTTCCGGAAAATACTGTTTCGATCATATTTTCTGTTAAACCCCACTAATTATTATTATAAACTAGCTGACCCGGCGAACTTCGTACAGCCTAACAGTAGATTCTAACATTTTAAATTTTTTTCTCCGTAAGAACCATCCTCGTACTTCAAGGAATATTATATGAAATGAAATGAAATGAAATGAAATGAGATAATTTATTTGTGTGAATATGGAAATATAAAAAAAGAATTAGCGAAATCGCTTCTGCTGTTCTCGAGATTGCGATTGAGATTTGCGATCAGCAACACATTTAGCGATTCATTTGTATATATATAGAAAGATGTGAAAGTGTGGATGTTTGGATGTTTGGTACTCAATGACGCAAAAACGGCTGAACGGATTTGAATGAAATTTTGAATGGAGATAGATTATACCCTGGATTAACACATAGGCTACTTTTTATCCCGGAAAATCAAAGAGTTCCCGCGGGATTTTGAAAAATGTAAACTCACGCAAACGAAGTCGCGGGCATGTTGTGTGCTGCTCCGTTCGACTATAACATGCGATCAGTGTTAACTAGCAGCCTCCTTACGATTTTCTTTTTCTTTTCAGAAACGTTAATCGAAAAATTCCGTCCAGATATGCGCATGCTGTCCCTTGGCTCGTACTCGCTGTGGGAGACGCACGGGCCCGACGACGAGCGCCGCCTCGAGCCACACGAGAAGCCGCTGCTGGTGCAGCTCAACTGGCACGCGGACGACCGCGAAGGCCGCTTCCTGCTCAAGTGCCTTACTAACAATGAGGTCATTGTTTATCTATCTTGGCACAGATTTTTTGTTGTTGTTGTGTAATTAGAACGGGTGCAGGTCAATTATACTAATTAATTAGATAATATTATAAAAAAGGACAAAATACAATAAACACACAGATACCTACTAAATTAGACAGTTATAGATACTTAAAAAAAACCTATATTGAGACCTTGATTGAGACACATTCACACTGACTTCTCGCAAAACTCAAGTCCATTCATCCAAGCTCAAGTCACTCTCGTACAGTCAGACCAACAATTTGAAAATTAGAAGTTGTCAAATTGTCCCTGCTGAGAATCTCGGCACCTTCTACATATAAGATCACAGCGCTTACCACTGCGCCAGGTCGTCAAAACCGTCGTTTGTGAATACCTTTTAATTGGTTTTAAACTTAATTCTATATTTTCTTTGCAGGTTCCATTGTCAACGGTCAACGAAAAAGCGGACCAAAACTTTAAACGAAAATTGTCGAAACGAGAGAAAAAAGAGTTGAAAAAGAAGGAAAAGCTATCAAGATTAAAATCCGATACGAATGACGAGAACCGACCCGTTGCGGAAAAACTATATACAGGTACGCAAACAAGTCTCATATTTCGTATAAGGAATTAAACAACTTTTTGAAGTTGTATTGAGAAAATGATGACTTGAGATTTGAGCATGCAATGATTCCACGTGCAGGAACTCAGTATGTTGAATCGATATTGTCTTTTACATTGCAAACCCCTTTCTTTTGGCATATTTAGTAGAGGTTTTTAGGCACAGAGAAAACTCACGATGTGGTAAAAGTGGTTTTTTTTTTTTTTTTTGGTAATGGTAACCTTTATGGTTTTGTGATAGGATACCGAGGTAAAGGTTTTGTACGAAAATATAAATGTAAGTACATACGTAGCTTGCGACAGACGGCTACAGCACGTATTTTAATAGTTGACTTATGTATTTGTAAGAAATTGGTAAGCTTCTTTACGAATAATAACAAATACGAGATTAAAACTTATTGTGGAGTATATAATATTAAACACTGAAGAATTATAGGTGTATTAGAATAGACTGTTTTAAACATTCATTAACTTCTCTTGTTGCAGAATTACCGGAGACATCGTTCACTCGCAGTATCAGCAACCCCGAGGCGGTGATGCGGCGACGCAGGCAGCAGAAGCTCGAGCGTAAACTGCAGCAGTTTCGCTCTAAGGACGGCGGCCCGGACACAGGTGAATGTTGTTCTTTCTAGCATGTCTTTAGTAATAATAGGGCGTACGTACGTAAACGTACGACGCAACTTTTGTCTCGCTATTTTCTCATTCTCGTCGCCCGATGGGACGGCAATCTGATACGAACTGCGAGATTAAGGCGTTGAACTAATGAATTTACGGACTCGCGACGGCGGCTATTCAGAATTTCTTTTCTGAAAAACCCAATAACTTTTTATCATGACCCTGGACTTGAACCCAGTTTCAGAATAAGTTATATAATAAGATGGATTTTAGCAATAATAACTAGGAGCAACGTGCATATTAACTTAATTTCTGAGAAATAGATGGAAAGTAAATGGCCCAAGGTTGCAAAAGTCCCGCACCTTTCGACGCTTCTCGATTGACCCGGAGAGCTGTAGCTCTGCGGAGCTGCGGTGGCCTTAACATGTTGGACATTTTTCTCATTTTATTAAAGATAATTTTTTGTATCTTATGCAGGTGGAACGTTGAAAATATACGGGTCTTCGCTGTGCCCCGACGTTCCATACAAGACGCTCCTGCTGTCAGTAGGAGACACGGCAGCCGGCGTCGTGCGCGAGATGCTCGACAAGTACGGCCTGTCCAGGCACGACCCGCACCATTACTGTATCGTGCAGGTAAGCTAAATATACAGGGTTACAGGAAAATAGGACACAATCCCGTTAAGGGGTTATAGTACAGGACATTAGCTATCAGACGACCCCTAAAGTGCTTATGCGAAAGTGTATCGTTTTCGAGTTATTCATTTTTTTATTTTTTTCTTGGTAAAAGGGTGTTTGCCACTTTAAAAATTAATAAAAAAAAGGAACAATGTATTTCTGCAGATTTTTTATTATTTCTTGCTAGTACATATCCTTGTTAATAATACTAAGTAATTGAACTAAAAAATAAAAATTGTAAATAATAATAAGTCTCTACGTATTAGGGTTCACGAGAAACAGTCCACTGACAGACAAACGGACGGCCGGACAGACGGACGGACGGACGAACGAACATGAAATTTTCACAAAATGTGTATTTTTATGGCCGCTATAACAACAAATACTAAAAATTACCAAAATGGCCGCCATAAAAATTAAAAAAAATTAAAAAGTGTTATTTTTTGTACGATGGTACGGAACCCTTCGTGTGCGAGTCCGACTCGTACTTGACAGATTTTATGTTACCTTTTGACCTCATTAAAAATAATCTTTAACTATTTTGCATTAAACTCGTTTTTACATAGATTCTGATTTAATTCTTTGGCAATAGCATTTGTTAGAATTTTCTACCTGGTCTCTTTGTTGTGTAATTTTTTCTTGATTTTATGTTTTTTTTTGTAATTTTTTTGTACCAATGGATAGCTAATGAAACGTAGATGTTTTTAAAATAATCCGCAGGATAAGTGCCATAGTAATTTTTACAGAAAATTTGCAAGTTATTCAAAGAATTAAATTTAAAAATCGAAAACTTGTACAGTTTTTGGGCTGTAATTTTAAAATGCTTGAAGATTTTTTTAGTTTTATAACTGTTTATTATTAACAAGGATATGTACTAGCAAGAAATAATAAAAAATCTGCAGAAATACATTGTTCCTTTTTTTTATTAATTTTTAAAGTGGCAAACACCCTTTTACCAAGAAAAAAATAAAAAAATGAATAACTCGAAAACGATACACTTTCGCATAAGCACTTTAGGGGTCGTTTGATAGCTAATGTCCTGTACTATAACCCCTTAACGGGATCGTGTCCTATTTTTCTGTAACCCTGTATAAAAGGAAAAGGTGACTGACTGACTGATCTATCAACACACAGCGCAAACTACTGAACGGATCGGGGTGAAATTTGGCATGCAGATAGCTATTATGACGTAGGCATCCGGTAAGAAGGGATTTTTGAAAATTCAACCCCTAATGGTGTGAAATATTGGATTGAAATTGGTGTACTCGACGCGGACAAAGTCGCAGGCATAAGCTAGTAGCATATATTCCAATATAGGGTCAAAGAGGAATATACCTTCGCTTTGCCTCGATGTGCTGCACAAGACGCTAGGAGTCGGTCGGTTAAAAAAAAAGTTTTCACAGGTTTCTTCGCAATTAAAAAGTGATATTTATTTAATTTGAGCGAAACGGGGCACCTTGAATAGGAGGCGCTTCTTGGAAGGAGGAGGAAGTTTTAACCACTAGGTTATCACAGTTTATGTGGCTACATTAGAGCAATTTTTATTGAAGTTTAATCATACACAGTGAAAGCTTTTTAAACACCATACTTTTGTACTCTTAGGTAGGACTCTTCCTAGAAAATTTATTAATAATATGTATCTTATGAATTTTGGCGCTCCATTTAGAACTGTACGCGACAGATCGAGATGGCAATCGGGGGAACACCCCGCACACCCGCACAGCCTCCGCGATTACCCGGTGCGGGCGAGCGCGGGTGACATGCGGGTGTGCGGGGTGTCCCACCGCCTCATACTCCGATTGCCATCTCAACTTGTCGCGGACTATAGTTTACTTTTATTATTGGTAAATAAATTTGTACGAAATTGTTATAAACGCGAAAGTGTCTGAAAAATTTCACGGTGCGTCCGCTTTACCGATTTTGACGAAAGGCATCCTGGAAACGGAACGTGGGTTTCGTGGGGAACTCTTTGATTTCCAGGGATAAAATAATTTATTCCGGAAAATCAAAGAGTTCACTACGAAATTTTTATTAAAAAACCCACATCCACGCGGACGAAGTCGCAAGCATTAGAATAGAATAAAAACATTTTTTACTAGCTGATGCCCGCGACTACATTCGCGTGGATTCAATTTTTTTGAATTCCGAGAGAGCTTTTTGATTTTCCGGAATAAAAAGTACCCTATTTCACTGTCCACGTCTTTAACTTATAACCATGAAAAAATTCACATGGATCCGTTACTCCGTTGTAACGTGATTGAAGGACAAATCAATAAACCAACAAACCAGTAGGATAGTGATTCAAAATTTATAAAAGTACTTTTAATTCGTCAAATGAATCTACCACTGGTTAGGAATGCCTGTCCTTATTATAACATACTACCAATATTATAAATCCGAAAGTGTGTTTTTTTGTTGGTTTGTACTTCAATCAAGTCGCAACGGATCTACGTGAGTTTTTTCATGGGTATAGTTAAACACCTGCAGAGTGACATAGGCTACTTTTAATTCCGGGAAATTCAAAGAGTTCCCGTGGAATTTTAAAAACCTAGATCAACGCAGACGAAATCGCGGTCATCAGCTAGTTATCTATGGAATAGGTAAGGCCTACCCGGGTAAGGCCGGGCGGGCTAGCTATTCATAATAATAAGTTCTTCTATCTGACAAAGTTCACTCAGCCATGTCCACATTAGTGAAGTGTACGAGCTTATTTATGTGGTTGGCGGTGACATCTAGAGTGGAAATAATTGATCCGGGCCTAAATATACTAAAACGTTATGCACGTGCACGTATGAATACAAACATAGTCAAACCTATTTTTACCCGACTTACGGCAAAGCCAAAAGGAAGGGTTATGGTTTTGGCAGTCTATGTATGTATGTATGTTTGTATCTATGTGTGTTCCACTGTAGTAGCTGGTAAAAAAGGTGGGGGGTCTTTAATTATTTTTGCTGTTGTATCGAGTGGGATGTCAAATGCGAGAACAAAAATACTATATTCATAAATATAAATAAATATAGCGACAGAAACCCAATTTTACTATAATATTTCACTGTTTGTTAAGACAATCGTAGTCGGGTTTTAGTTTTCAATTTATGTTTCATAGAAGTATTATAGATGTGAACAGTTGTAATTATTAATCTCACATTACCTACCTTTGATCTCATTTGTATTTAACAGGTGGACACAGCGGACAACTCGGAATATATTCTTGAAGACGACGAGTGTCCGCTCGCTATCGTGATGACGCATCACCACCGCAGTGAGTATTTTAGCTTATAACCCGCCAATAATAACTTTAGACCCAAACGAAATGCGCCCTTCCTAATGAATTAATTTTTTTTTAAATAAAATTAACTCTTAAATATTTCATTAACATCCAACCACCCAATAAATGACTCAGTTCTCAATAGTATTCGACAGTACTTTTTAGGGTTCCGTAGGGTTCCGTAAACAAGGAACCCTTATAGTTTCGCCATGTCCGTCCGTCCGTCCTCGGGTAATCTCAGAGGCTATTATTGCTAGAAATGGGTATAAATATTAATCACGCCGACGAAGTCGTGAAATAGAATAGAATTGAATATTCATGTAAACTTTTTACAAGTGCTTATGAATAGTCAGGTATTTACCAATAAAATTGTGATAAATATTTTTTTAGGGTAGCTCCCCCCCTACATGTAAAGTGAGGTGTGGGAACATCATTTTTCGATTTCTAGATCCGTTTGTAAAATATGATGTTTTAAGTGCTAATTTTTATTGGAGTCAAGAGAATATTCAAACAAGAACAAAGGGGACACTTGATGGCAACGTTAGTTCCGATTTTCGCCACGCGCCAAGATAGCCTTGTCGCACTGTACGCGCGCTTCTATGTAGTTCTATATTATAATACTTCACAGATTTTGCGGGGAAATAAGTACGGAAATTAACTAAGAGAATAGATAGTGCACCTGTGTTTGCACACACACTTGTGCACTATAATAACATCCCGCGCGCAGATGGCTAATCTCTGTGTAGATTGGCCACCGTGGCCGAAATTCGGCTGGGAGGACATTATTATTATTAATGAATACGTTCTTGACAACTACTAAGTGGACCGTTCTTGGGCAAGGGCCGCGTAGAACAGGTATTTTCAAATCACTTCTAGGTTTTCATTAGCTACCGCAGTCCGCAACATAACTACGAAATTATCAATTGTCGAGGGTCAACTAGCTCACGAGCTATGACCGACATAATATTATTGTGCAGTTGCTCCGACGTTTACCTACTTGGAACAGATTCTATAATAGTTCTCAAATTACTAATTATAATTATTGGTCTATGTATGTTATATATACACGGAGAATTACGACCACACCGGAACTAAATTTTGAGATGGTATTTATTAATTTAGTATACCTTCTCAAAAGTTTGATTTTTTCAAAATTTTGTATGTTCGTACACTACTTTATCTGAATTCTTAATCATAACCTTGATCGAGAGTATTCTTAGCTTTAATCCAAAAAAATTGTGCAGCCGTTTGAAGATCATCAGCTCTTTTCTAGTATAGATGAAGGGATAAGAGAAATTTCCACAGGTCTGATTCATTAAAAATTTGATTTTCCTTTTACTTCAATGATGTATTATATTTATACATACCCGAACTAAATTTTGAGATGGTATTTACTAATTGGGTAGGTATTCTTAGCTATGATCCAAAAAACTGTTCAGCCGTTTGAGGATCATCACCTCTTTTTTAGTAGATGAAGGGATGACAGTAACTTCCGCAGGTCTGATTCATTAAAAAATTAGTATCGTTTTACAACAATGATACCTACCTGTTGCAAGCATGTGTTAGATTGTAATTTAGGTTACGATGGGGCTGGCGTGTCCGTGTCGGGCAAAAGTCCCAAAAAAAATAAAGATTTAAAAAAAAAAACATGTGTTAACCATGACTTGATGCTGCAGCGTCACCTAGAATCTGCAATATACCCAACTCCGCACTGACTTACAGCAAATGTATCGTGTTTGGACTCATTAGAATAAATGGTCGCAACGAATAAGATATCGATAGACTAGCAGTTTCCCGCGACTTCGGTCGCGTAAAATTTCTGGTTTTTCATGAGATTAGTTACCGTTGCAAAAGGCCTTACTTGCTCGGTCTCACTTTAAAGTACCTACTTAAGCCAGAATATCTAAATGCCAATTTTAACATCTCTAACTTCAAAAACATAGGACTTCCAAGTTCCAACCCCCATTTCACCCCCTTAGGCAGGGATTTTCTGAAAATCGTTTCTTAGCTGACACCTACCTATCAATCGCGAAGCAACCTTAAAGTAAGGATACTTTAAGGTGTTCATGCAGGGTGGTAGAAATTGCCCGTGATCCAATCTTCAGTTCAGCCTGAATCTCTCGATGTTGTAATGTGTCTATTCTCCCGCAATAGCCACTCTACCGTGATGACATTTTTATGAGTTACTGCAGTTGAAGGTCGGCACTCGGCTGGGTCTGGGGTCATCGTTTAGGTTCTCTCGACCACGTTTAAATTGACGAAACCAATAAGTAACTGTTGCTAATGCAGACTAGACTCTCCTAATGCAGCTTGTAAATTTTCGTGAGATTCTTTGAAGGTTAAATCTTAAATGTAATTTTTTATATAAGTATTATAGATGAACCAAATAAAATGTATCACGAAGACACTCTTTTTAAATTTATAATCAGAATCTAAATATATAAAACGAAAAAGTGACTGACTGACTGATCTAAGGCTGAAATTTGGCATGCAGATAGCTATTATGACATAGGCATCCGCTAAGAAAGGATTCTTCAAAATGCAACCCCTAAAGGGCTAAACAGGGGTTTAAAATTTGTGTATTCCACGCGGACGAAGTCGCGGGCATAAGCTAGTCTATATATATAAGAGGAAAAGGTGACTGACTGATCTATCAACGCACAGCTCAAACTACTGGACGGATCGCGCTGAAATTCGGCATGCAGATAACTATTATGACGTAGGCATCCGCTAAGAAAAGATTTTTCAAAATTCCACCCCTAAAAGGGTAAAATAAGGTTTTGAAGTTTGTATGACAGTCAGTCAGTTTTGAAGTTTGAAGTTTTGTAGTTAATATTTTTGCAATTAGCAGTATGACATATTTTATGTTAAAATCTCATTGTGAAAGATCAACCCTAAGGGTGTAAAATAGGGGTTTAAATTTTGTTTACTCCACGCGGACGAAGTCGCGGGCATAAGCTAGTCAATACTTATAATAAAACTGTAACAGGTCAAATTCTGTACATTGAAGATATTTTGAAATTTTTTTTTCGAGGGCACTCTATAATCGATACTGAACCCAAAACTGTAATTTTTATCTGTCTGTCTGTCTGTATCACGGCCGCGCATCACGCTGAAACTACTGAATGGATTCCAATGAAACTTGGTACGATTTGAGGTCATACTATGAGGAAGAATATAGGATACTTTTTATCCCGAAATTCAGCATGGTTCCCGTAGGAGAGGGGATGAAAGTTAAAATTTATACTGAGTTGTAATTCATTAACGCGTAGTCCGATTTCATTCATTCTTTTTTTGTTAGAAAGGGGATATTTTAAAGATTGTTCCGTAAATATTTCAAGGTCATCGGTTTTTAACCGACTGTCAAAAAGGAGGTGGTTCTTTTTTCTACATCGATTTTTTCGAGGTTTCTGGACCGATTTGCATTTTTTTTTTTAAATCAACAAAAAAAGTTTTCGTGGTGGTCACATAAAAAATTCTGGATTCAACTCCTTAATCCTGATGCTGCAGCGTTACTGCCCGCCTGAGTTATCAAGATTCAGGAAGTGTTCATAGTGAATTCATATTGTAGGGACCAAGCAACGACTTTATTCTCAGACTTCAAGTCCCAACTCCTCAACCCTGATGATGTAGGGTACAGCACTCCTAAACTATAATGTTTCAGTAACTGCGGATGATGCAAAATTAATTTAGATACCAAGCATAGGCTACATCATTGAACTTCGGATCCTAACTCCTCAATCCTGATGCTGCAAAGTACTAAAGTCCTAAATCGTGGGGATTTTAGAATTTCTGATAGTGAATTGATATTTTAGGTATCAAGCAACGGCTTCACGATGACACTCCCAGTCCGAAATACTCCACCCGAGCGAAGCCGGGGCGGGTCAGCTAGTATTATATAAAAATAAAAGTTCCGCCTCACTGACTAATCAACGCCCAGCCCAAACCCGTGGACCTAAAAACCTGATGGAGAGATACATGCAGACAAGGAATAAGGACGGATTTTTCCAAGTTTCTTATATACCTAAATCATCATTCGTGTATCCACTACCAATAAACGTGTTGGTTGGCAGTACTAATAAATTCAAATGAAAATAGAATAAATTACCTTGCACTTGTAAATGGAACTGTAAGCTGTAAATTATACAACACGTAGAAATAATGCATTTAAATTTTGTATGTACATATTATAATATAACACACCCATAACATAGAAATGCAAAATCACCATCCTCAAAATAGGATTTAAACGGAAAAAATATAACGTACGTAAATTACTATTAACATTGTATGAATAAAGCCAGATGCGCAAAATATGATGAGTCAAAATACCTATACTGCAGAGCATTCTAAATCACATATAATATAGATGACGCTGTCCATCATTAACTTGCAGTGTCTACATAAAAGTGTGAGGTATGTATATCTTGAACGATATTACGGAACCCTTCGTGTGCGAGTCAGACTCGCACTTTACCATTTTTTACTGCTGCATTTAATAGTACCCCGCTTTGCGTGTGTTTGCGCACTAATCCTTGAAAAATAGAATTCACAAGAATGCTTTGCAATTTGCATGTTATGTATTTACTAGGGAATTAACGTTTTAATTTAAAAGAGGTTACTTTGCAACAGGGTGTTCTCCACCTTTGTTCTAAATCGTGATTGTTAAGAGCATCATAATTTAATCCGTGTTTACACGTGGGACATACGCAAAAGCGATATGGCAACTTAATTCAGTACCCTTATTATAAATGCGAAAGTGTGTTTGTTTGTTTGTTGGTTTGTCCTTCAATCACGTCGCAACGGTGCAACAGATTGACGTGATTTTTTGCATGGGTATAGATAAAGACCTGGAGAGTGACATAGGCTACTTTTATCCCGGAAAATCAAAGAGTTCCCATGGGATTTTTAAAAAACCTTATTCCACGCGGACGAATTAGCGGGCATCAGCTAGTAAAATATAATAATAACGTTCGGTATCACGCTCTTATTTTGGAAAAGTAATCAATATTTTTAAACAATCAATATTTAAACTGACTGACGACTGATGATTAATTTTAATTATAGTAAAAGAGAAACTTTGGAAGCTAGCGCAATGTTACAAATAACGGCACCTGATCCATCTGAATTTCAAACTGAAATCTGAGTGTTGTATAGAAAAGCAGGCGTTATGTTGCGTAAATCCACGGCATACAATGAACCAAAAGCTGAATTTGCTATAATCTGCTGAAACAGATCAAATCTGTATGGTACAACATGCAGCATGCGATATGCACCGCCCGCCCTCCCACTGCGCAATACGCACCACCACCACGCAGCATAACACAAATGTCAAAACACACTCGACGTACGTTTCGCCCTGACACCGGAGCATCCTCAGGAGATGTAGACCTTACAATCCACAATAGTGACGATCGTGTGAAAGGCTTTTACTGCATGTTTAGCAGTGGGAGGGCGGGCGGTGCATATCGCACGTTGCATGTTTGCACTATAAGTACATATTTGATTTGTTTCAGCGGATTATAGAAAATTAAGCTTTTGGTTCATTGAAATCTGAGTTTCAAAGCAACTGAAACCAAAACGAATTTCTAATAGGTAGAAATCTCTTTGTTCATAAACTGTCCTTGTGCACGGCTTTTCTATTTGTGTTATTAGTGTTTTGGTTTCGAATGAAACTTAATATCATGAAGCCTTTTTCTTTTGTCGAGCATCATTTGAATTAAAAGTATAGTAAGAAGTAGGAGCGAGAGCTTTGTGTAGTTGACCCTCCGTCAATCTAAAGGCTGTCAAAGGCTCACGCCAAAGTTATTCGCGCGTAGACTCCCTGGAGCGGACAATGCTCGTTGCGGCTCACAATGGGAATATATCAACGGCAGCGTGCGGGCGGCAGGACGCGGCAGTCGTCTCGCAGACGTCGCGCCGCGTGCCGCCCGCTCCGCGCGTCGCGTCGTCATGGATTGGGGCATTCGTCGTAAGTTGGCACAGAACAACTACCTATTTATTAGGGCCCGCGACGTTTCGCTCCAGCGGATTTGGGCGCTTTTGCCGCCGCCGCCACCACCGCCGCGATCGAAGCCGATAGTAAACAAACACATGTGGCACCGCGGAGTAGTCCGACCGGTGTACCCGCAGATGCCGGTCCACTTGCCCGTGTTGGTATTTTTAACTCGTTTCGCGGTTCGATGCCCGGTGGTTTGCCGAATCGATATGCATAATACCGTCCTTGAAGGTTTCATTTCGCGAAAGTTTATAATCGTGCTTATGATTTCGTAGGGTCGTAAGTTTAGGTTATACAAACTTTCGCCGCATAATCGTAAGTCTCAAAACTTGTTTTGAACTTTACGCATGATTTCATTCACTTTCTTATCTAACTGCGAGACTTTCTAATCATCTTTTATTGTCGCCAGTAAAAGACCAGAGATGTGATTCGAGTAAACCAGTTTTATTCGCAACAGTAAATGATACTTTTGTGGCCCGCTAAAATAAAGCTTTTAAAGTAATTGACCTTTAGCGAGATAAGGATCAACATAACTATTCGGATTACGATTTGTACACTTAACTATAGATACGTTGTCTATTGTTTAAACCTTCGCACATATGTACTTCTTAATACGGATGCTCATTTAGAAAAGTCATGAATTATTGCTATTATACTTCTTTACTTCTCGTACTGGAGGATCTTTATGAAGTAATCTAATAAGCAAGATCAAACTGTTGTTTTGGCATAGTTAATAGAGGTTAAAAGAGCAACGGTTACATGATAATGGTTTTGTACCTCCTTCTTTTCTTAGTTCGTATGCCCTATTTAATGTTCACAAAACGCGTAAAAGTCAAGTAGAGTAACAGTTCTCTAGACCTATCGATTTTATACCGCATATTCATACAACATAACTCAGTCATCATTAGCAACATATATGTATATCTGTCGACTGTAATAGTTTGTACACCTTTTCCATTTTCTGAGAATAGGTATTATATTTTCCTTTGAATTTTCCTTCCTACTTATATGAAATGAAACGAATTATATTTATTTCAAGTAGGACAACATGTGCATCTTATGATAATATGTTAAGAGTTAAAGACTATCACCGGTTCAGAAAGCATATTCCACTGAAAAGAGCCGGCAAGAAACTCGGCAGTTACTCTTTTTACCAGACTACGGCAAGGCCAAAAGGAAGGGTTGTGGTTTAAGCAGTCTATGTAGATTTGTATTTATGTGTGTTCCACCGTAGCGTCTACACTACTGAGCCGATTTTGATGAATGGGGTGTCAATCGATTTGTCCGGGTCTGGATCTATAGTCCGAGCGACATAGGCTAGCTTTTAAATGAACAAAATTAATATGGCGGATGTTGCACTCAAAAAGGTTTTTTTCATTTTTTTTCTCAACTTTTTTTCTCACAAGAGGAGAAAATTTTGAGTTCAAAGCTAGCAGACAGTCAGAAAGACAGACACACTTTCGCATTTATAATATTAGTATGGATAAAGGGGAAAGATATGTTTGTAATCGATAAACTCTAACTACTGAACCGATTTTAATATTTCTCTCACCGTTAAAAAGCTACTATATTCTGAAATAACATACCACGGCTATATGATATTATGTATGTATAGATATATCTGTCACCTGAGCGAAGCCGAACAGATCAGCTAGCTAGAAGTCGTTTATATCGAATCGTAAAATGTCAAGAAAATTGCGGTTGTTTGACCCAAAAACCCTATAAAAAGCGCCTCTTAGGACAAATAAGCCATATATTGGGTTAGGAGAAGGCCAATGTTTCGTCCTTTCTCGCGAAAATTACTTTAGTGGGTGGCAGGTAACGTTCCGTGTTGCCTATCTGTATTACCTCACCGATTTGCCTGTATTTACTCGTATTCTTACAAAATCCACAAATATCTGTATGAATTAGAGTTTTTGTTGAGACAAATTGGATGTTTAATGTTATTTATTATTTAACTAGTTGACCTACCTCGGCTTTGTCCGGGTGAGCTTATCTACATTTTACATAGATGAATAATAAATATGAATAATAAGTAAGTATATTACAAAAGATATAAACCTTTCTCGTGAAATGATCTGAATGATAATGAATCTCGTATTGAATTGCACTGAGTTTCGCTACCAATTTTTTTTAACAGCAATCGAACATGTTACCAAGATTGAAAACTAGTGTATTATGATTAAAAAAATTACTTTTGAATAAGCTATTACACTGATTTTCATTGATTTGTTACTACCCTTTGAGGAGTCTTCCATCTCCGAAACTATTCATCAGATCATAATGTTTACGTGAGACCTATCCTAGTCCGCGACAGGTCGAGATGGCAATCGGAGTATGAGGCATTGGAACACCCCGCACACCCGCGTTCGCCCGTACCGGCTTAGCGCGGAGGCTATTCGGGTTTGCGGGGCGTACGTACCCTCCCCGATTGCTATCTCAACTTGTCGCGTACTATACCTATTAGTACACGGTACATACAGTGCACAGGGTTTGAAGCCAGGGTAGGCATTGAGCTTACAACTGGGGTAAGCAGTGCATTTATGCCTCTATGACCTGCACGCTACTGGGTACATATAACCTTGGTCAGAATAAAATAATTGTCAAAAACGGTTAATATTTGATGGAGTTATGCAGTAACATCGAAAAAAACCCGTGTCACGAACGAAATAAATTAAATCTAGGAAGTTTTTCAGTAGATAAGTACCTACTTTATAAAAGGGAGAGCTATATTCTTGCCATCCTGAAATTGTGTTAGAAACGGATCACGTTCCACATTTGGAAAGGTCACGTCCTAACGACTATTACTTTATGTGCTACTTTCTGTAGCGATAAAAGATTTAAGTATTTTCACCTACTGAATGGATGCGTTCAATGTGGTATCATAGCACTGATGAGTTAAATGCGGTAGCGTAGCATTGTTAAGGTCCAATTTCAATCCTAGTACCATCAAGTCATAGCGGCCGTTATATAGCGATAGATACTAAAACGTTGTCTGTAACAAGATGACGTGTTTTCCTAAAACATCTTAACCGGTGTCAATTTTTGTTAAAAGAATATTAGCCAATGGTGACTAATATTCCCTTTTCCCCTACCACTAAGCGTTAACCTTGATCTAGGAGTAGGTACGACAATAGTGCAACGGGTGGGGTTTTTAACTGTTGAGCTATTGAGGCTCAGAGTTGTCTCTAAAGTAGTTTCAGTATTGGATATCTAGTGCATTCAATTAGTAACCACTGTCTGATGGCACCGCTATACCTATTAGACGTAATTAGGGGACAAGAGCTTTTTTGCTAATTAGGTCTGCAACTTTTGGGAATCCAAGGCAGGTCGTTGAATGATTATTGATTACAAATTACAACACGGGACTCCAATGCAGTGACCATTTTTTTCAGTCTATCGAATTAAGCTAGCTACTACTTTCTTTAGGTTGAATTCAAGATTTATTTATATCTATACTAATAAATAAAATTGAAGTGTCTGTCTGTAATTTCGAAATAACTACCTAAAATTAAGCTCATATGGTTATTTGAACTTACCAAAACTGAATCACGCGTTTTTAAAATTTTTGTCTGTCTGTCTGTTTGAACGGGCTAGTCTTCGGAACGACTGAACCTATTTTGACGGGACTTTCATAGGCAAGTAGAGAATTAATCAGGGAGAATTATTAATAGGCTACTTTTTAACCGAGTTTCAGAAAAGGAGGATTTGTGTTTTTCTACTGTATAAACCGAAATCTCCGAGATTTCTGAACCGATTTGAGTAATTTTTTAATCGATAGAGAAGCTTTGCGACATTGTCCCATAAAAGATTTGGATTCCAACTCTTGAATCCTGATGCTGTACGGAACCTGACCACAAAAATTGATGAGATTTAGAAACTGTCGGTTATAAATTGATATTGGAGGTACGGTGTGTGCGGGATGTCTCCCCGCCTCGTACCCCGATTGCCACCTCGACCTGTCGCGAACTAAAATATCATGTTAATTCTCATAATATTACAACTACTAGGTACACAGTGAGGTCTGGGCTGTCTCCCATGGCAGTTGCATAGTTAAAGAGCAGATACGGTCGTTGTGCTTGTAATAGATATACGATGTACTTCTTCTGTGTCTAGAGTTCAAATCTACTTAATCCTAATTCTTATAATGTTCTGGATATTTGTTTCTCCTACACGCCACAATGACTAAACAGATTTGGCTGAAATTTGCAATGGAGATAGCAATACTCTGTATTAACACATAATGTGCTACTTTTTACCCCGGAAAATCAAAGAGTTTGCACGGGATTTTCCAAAAATCTATATCCACGCAGGCGAAGTCGCGGGCATCATCTAATAGGTAATAGGGTTTTAGACTGTAATAATAAAACGACGTGATTTTTTGCATAGCGGTAGTTTATGGGGCTAGAATTCATTATTAAAAACAAAAATTAAAAATTCATGACTTTATTCATTTTTAAAATAATTAATTATAAACGTCACGTTGTACGGAAAGCGATTTTTGACATCATATAGCGTGAACAATTTTTCAACATAAGAAAATATTTTCTTGCAGAAATTAGTAAATTTTTAGGGTTCCGTACCTCAAAAGGAAAAACGGAACCCTTATAGGATCACTGTCTGTCCGTCTGTCTGTCAAGAAACCCACAGGGTACTTACCGTTCACCTAGAATCATGAAATTTGGCAGGTAGGTAGATCTTACAGCTGACATTTGGGGAAAATCTGAAAACGATATCATATGAAAGGTCTTCACCTGTACATTCTAAAACAGATTTTTATTTATGTTATGCATCATAGTTTTTGAATTATCGTGCAAAATGTCGAAAAAATACGACTGTAGTACGGAACACTTATTGCGCGAGCCTGACTCGCACTTGGTCGGTTTTTATGTTAAAAATTGAATGTTGTTTACGGATTGTGACGTCTTCCGTACAGGCGTGACGTTCATGTTAAAATTAAATAAAAATCATGATTTTTTAAAATTATTCTCTTTAATGAATTCTAGCCCCATAAACTAGCGCTGTACAAAAAATCACTTCCTTTTATTAAAACGACCCTATTGATATTTAGCATTCTAAAGAAAGAATTGTTACCTATCACTACCCATATTATAAATGCGAAAGTGTGTTTGTTTATTGGTTTGTCCTTTAATCACGTTGCAATGGAGCAACCAATCCGCATGGATGTGATTTTTTGTATGGATATAGTGGATATACATTGAGAGATACTTAAGCTAGTTTTTATCCAGGAAAATTAAAGAGTCCCCACGGTATTTTTAAAGACCGAAATCCACGTGGACGAAGTCGCGGGCATTGTATGAACATTGTATGTATGTATTTTTATATATGCCATCAGTAGAAGTTCTGCCCTAAAAAGCCACTTAACGTTAAAGTGAACAAGCTTTCCCGAACGTTGACGAAAATCGGATAAGAAAGCTCTCAAGTGTAAATATTCTAACATAAGTGTAAGTATTTCACAATACCTATGCAAAAAGGTTTTGGGTGTAGATTTAGATCAAATCTCATGTTCAATCATCGTTGACAATTAATGTACCTATGGGTAGGTCATACGAGTATGTAGATATGTGGAATAGCCACGAGGAATAGCCACTCCCGTGCGTCGATCGATTGTACAATAAAATTTAGCCACAAATTTTTCTACCTATTTCTTTTGTTGCTTCTATATGTATATTATAATTTATAGCTACTAAATAGGGTTCAGTGCCTATTTATTAGAAAATGTTTATTTTTTTAACTAGACAATTTTGTGTCTATCGTTTTATTGGAAGTCCGTTTTTAATTTGATGTACTTCACGTATCGTTGGAACTCGCAGTGTAGCAGCTAGTCTAATTTTTATGAGTCACGAAAATTTTAAATTAGAGCACACACTAGAAGGTCAGGGGCGGTTGACACTTGTCATCCACTTATTATGTGTTACTTACATTTAAGCAGATTTAAGTAAATGTATAGATAGATTGCTGTCCGGAATAAAAGTAATGTTCCTATCATGATCCATGATACATGATCATCATCCATGTACAAAGCTATCAAACCAAGCAAACCCTGGCCATCAAATTATAAGCAAAAGCTACAACTCGCATCAAAAAATTACCTACCAATCTAGTGCATAGAGATTGTTGATTTTTTACATGTTGTAAACATATCTATGTATTTCTATGTATTTAAGTAGGCACGAAAAAGTTTTTGAAATAGGTATTATTTCGCCCTCCATTTAACAAACAATTGAAATGCAGCTTCCATCCAATTCTACATTTTACTTATTCCAGTGCAACGTCGAGTAGCTCTTGTTTTATGAATGCCGCTCTGCGGATTCTGCCTGAACAATTTTCAGCTTAAAATACTAATTAAAATAAATACCGTGAGTAACTTAAATAACCGTTAAAATCATTATTATTATTCTCTTAATTATGGTGATCGAATCAAATCACTTGCTAGTTTATTTCTTTTTGTGTAGGTATTATTGAATGTCTCCAGTCTAATCTTTTTTGGGAGATTTCGTCGAAAATACTAGTTTAGCTCGTGAGAGATTTTGAATTGTGTCCTTAAAGTTGTATTACTGTAGTTTCCAAAGTTATCTCATGCTAGAACTTTTCAAAATCAGATCCATGAAGTTGTTGATACGCTCTTTTCAAATACAATTTCTAAACTTTATGTGACCTGAATAGGAAGGAGTAGGTATTGGTGGCATATTTGTTAGTAGGTCTTTATTATGTTTATGGACAATACATACACAACTACGCAAGTACTCGTATATTAACAATGGACTTGCCGCTCCTTCCAGTGGTCGATCAATGTTACATCTTAGACCCCGCACATACGGTAACGCACGTTGTTTATTGCAGGATACATTTTACCGAATATGAATTGGCCTATTGGCGAAATATGAATTTAAAACTATTCACAAAGTTTTAACTGTGTTACCAGTTCTATACTCAGCATATTACACGGTTAAAACGTTTGCTACCAGGTACGTATTCGATAAGGATTATCCTGCAAAACTACGTGCGGTGTGTTAATGCCGTGTGAACGGGATTTTAGAATAAAAAAATATATCCTTGCAACAATGTACCTAGTATTAATATCCGTTCCTACTATTGAGGTCATTGAAGTACAACGCTTAATCTACTATTTTAGAGAGAACCTATATTATTATATTATATTAGCTACATTGAATTGTGAAAGCTCTCAAATAGAAATATAATGTGTATAGATTTCGAAAGAACCACGAACGAAATGTTTACGAAAGTAAAGTAAAACAGAGTAAAATATATAAACTGAATGTTAATTTCTGCTAAACTTATATATTTACGCGTCTGCCGTTGTTTTTCGGTGATGTGCAAATAACGTAGGTACTCGCAGAGTATTGATTTTCACTTAAGGGGACTCACTTCAGTGCTTTCTTCATACAAACGTAGGAGGGAAAATACAACAATATTCGATATTGTACGCACAAAACTAAGAATTATATCGATTTACCTCGTCTTTATCTAGGTTCATTGATATATAAAACATTGAAAAAAATATTGATTTAAAAGTTACGAGCCTCAAAAGATTCCTATTTTAACACTAAATTTATGTCAACTTTGGGCGTAAATAAATAAGATTAGGAATATGAAAATTCTAAAAAAAAATATCATTAGACATAGTTTATTTATTCATTGGTTGAAATAACTTTACTTTGCAAACATAAAATCAGTAGTTTTTTCTCAAAAATACCTTTCCTAAACCCTTTTCGCGCGCTTGATTTCGGTGAAAATCATCGTGCCTCTCACCTTTCTCATACAATGTCAAGTGAAAAGCAAACATGTTACCCACGTGCGCTGCCAATTTCGATCGAGCGTCCTGTGTCACCTTAAGCAACTGGCACGAAATTTTAGAGGAATGCCTTCATTAGTAAAGTGTCTTAGGGCTGATATTTCAGTCGCCAAATAAACTTTAACTAACAAATAGACATTGATAGATTTCCTCGTGGATGTAGGAAGTAATAATTCGTATTGATTTCCTTTACAAAAACTGTCAAAATCTCAAACTTAATCCTCAGTTTAAAGATGGCGATTGAAAATCAGCCCAGCAACAATTAGTACTTTATATATTACTATTTGACTATATATTATATAATATATATTCCTACTAGATTATACCTATCTGCGACTTCGTCCGCGTGAATTTAGGTTTTCAAAAATCCTGTACCTTGGAACTCTTTCAGGGACCATAAGTAGCCTTTGTCCGCTCGCGGGATGCAAGCTATCTCTGTAGTTTTCGTCAAAACGAGTTAAACGGATGGGCCGTGAAAAGCTAGCAGACAGTCAGATACTCGTAGACGTAAGTAGATAATGAAAATAAAACCGGCCAAATGTGAGTCAGGCTCGCGCACCGAGAGTTCCGTACTACAGTTGTATTTTTTCGACATTTTGCACGATAATAAAAAACAATGATGCATAAAAATAAATAAAAATCTGTTTTAGAATGCACAGGTAAAGCCCTTTCATATGAATTCCCACTTGATAATAGAACTTATCTTACTTCGAAAATTGAAAATACCAATTATGAGCCCATGACCACATTTTTTTTTTTTGTGTGTGATGTAACCCTAAATTCACGGTTTTCAGATATTTCCCTTTATGTCTGCTATAAGACCTACCTACCTGCCAAATTTCATGATTCTAAGTCAACGGGAAGTACCCTGTAGGTTTCTTGACAGCCAACAGACAGACGTGATCCTATAAAGACTCCGTTTTTCCTTTTGAGGTACGGAACCCTAAAAATGGGAATTGAGAAATTTCTACTGGCTATTTATTATCATGCCCTCTAATTTACCCTTTAAATCTAAACTACGAGTAGGTACATTGTTTGAGTTTCAGTTAAGTGGCGGTATCTCAAATAAATTCAATTTTTACGTAAAACGGATAAATACAATTCGTTATCAAAATGTTATTTAATATTTTTTCAAATGGATAATCTCCATAAATCGCCTAGTGCAATGTTTGTCAAAGGTGCAACGTTTTTAAGGCAAATTTTTAAATGAAGATAAAAGTAGTAAACAATAAAATTATTTTTCAGTGATGTCATATTTGAAGATATTAATTAATAATTAATAATATATTACCTATATATACGAACGGTAGAATAACAAACGAGTCGTATCTACCTACCTCAGAAAAGCTTCAGAACAAGCTTCAGAACGACACAGGTCCCTTGACAGATTGTCGTCATAACTCCTAGTCTGGAGACTATGAATATAAACGAAAATTTAACATTGCAGTAGATGTACATTAATATTTAGTAGTGTATTTGTATTTTTTGTGTTAGATAAAATATTACAGACGTTGAAACAGTACAGAATTATACAGGGTAGGAGATGGGTAGTAGGTACTAAGCTAAAACTTTTATAGATGTATCGATTGTAATGATAATAAACTTATCCCAGCAATATCATAACGAAATTCCACGGACTCTTACGAGCCTCCTCCACGAGATTCCTCGTTTCCACTCGTTTCTAATACGAACTGCTAGAATAAAGAATGTCTCGGATGAATGAGTCGGACACACTCTTTGTAAAAATATTACCTTTCTACCTATTACGTTTCATGAAATACAGCCCTCTGACAGACAGACGGACGGGCGGACAGACGAACAGTGGAGGATTAGTAATACGGTCCCTACGTACCCCTAACAACCTTGATGTAAAAGCGCGACCCTAATTTAAATTAATAACTTAATGCGACACTCACCCTTAAACTATAGAGCTGTTGATTACCTTCAATAGTTTTACAGCTGAATATAGGTAGACGTACAATAACAGCAGTCACAATTAGATCGCCGCGTGGCATGTTGTTTTGAAGTTAGGTAGTGAACATAACACGCCCTAGGCTGCCTGGTGCCTAGTCATGACAATGAACAAAGTATTATAGCAAAATGTTCTTTCACCGATCATTTAGTTCGCGACTACGGTACGGAGAAAAGGAACTTTTACTTGGTAACTATAAAACACATAGCTTTGTCATTATAATTATAGCCTCATCTGGTGACAGAAGGGCTGGCTCATTTTTTGCGCAACGGATCAGCCTGGCTGTCCAGCGCGGAAATGCAGCCAGTATTTTTGGCACCATTCCACGCGGTCATGATTTATATAGTAATTAGATAAGGCTAGCTTTAAGTTTTATTGTAATAAAAAAAAAAATTATAATATGTAGTAAAATTATATCGTGTCTTAACCGATGGATGTCCAATGCCAACATGGGCCTCGTGTGAGGATTCCCACTAACCGAAAATACGTACCTATGTCTAATAAACATTTAGAAGTTTAGGTACACCCATGTAAAATTAACTGGCCTAATTTGATACTTAGCCTTATTATTGAATACATATTTTATGCCAATCGTACCTGTACCTACCTATTATTGATTTAGTTCTATAGTCGACTGTTTATTATACGTAGTATATATTATATGGATCAGTTCATGTTTAAAGTACTACGTTTTTAGGGTTCCGTAGCCGAATGGCAAAAAACGGAACCCTTATAGATTCGTCATGTCTGTCTGTCTGTCTGTCTATCCGTCCGTATGTCACAGCCACTTTTCTCCGAAACTATAAGAGCTATACTGTTGAAACTTGGTAAGTAGATGTATTCTGTGAACCGCATTAAGATTTTTACACAAAAATACAAAAACAATAAATTTTGGGGTTCCCCATACTTAGAACTGAAACTCAAAAATTTATTTTTCATCAAACCCATATGTGTAGGTCTTCAAAAATGATATGAGGTTTCTAATATATTTTTTTTCTAAACTGAATAGTTTGCGCGGGAGACGTGGTACGTGGTGGTGGTTTCCAAAGTGGTAAAATGTGTGTGTCCCCCCCCCTGTAACTTCTAAAATAAAAGAATAATAAAACAAAAAAAAATATATGATGTACATTACTATGCAAACTTCCACCGAAAATTGGTTTGAACGAGATCTAGTAAGTAGTTTTTGATTTATCTTACAAAATGTTGATAAAATACGATTGTACTTACTACGGAACCCTCAGTGCGCAAGTCTGATTCGCACTTGGCCGGTTTTTTAATGCGATTAATTATTTGATCGCATGCATGTAACACCATCTCGTACCTACATGGTTTATTTTTTATTTTTCATCCATACTATAATATGTATTATACATGCGAAAGTGTGTCTGATTGCTAGCTTTTCACAAATCACAGCCCAACCGTTTGACCGATTTTGATGAAATTTGGTACAGAGTTAGCTGAGATCCCTGGGATGCGCCGGGGATGGACATGGGCTACTTTTTACCCCGAAAATTAAAGAGTTCCCGATTAAAAAAGAATTAAATTCAGGCGGACTTAGTTGCAGGCATTATCTAGCAACAAATATTGTCTGTTGAATTAATTTATAAACATTCACAAAACATGAGATTTATAAAAAAAAATGCTTAAAAGTTGTTAACTTGAACAAAGGCACCGTCGCTTTGTATTGACAGGCCGTGATTAATGAAGCAGCAACTTTTGCTGACAAATCGGCCGCGAGTACACAGTTACTTTTAAAATGAAAATTTTGGCTTTATTAGGTACCTACATAGAATTTTAGAGGCAATAGTGCTAAGTTATCATATAAATATATAATATATCATATTTTGTATATAAGAATCAATTAACTAAAACTATTTAGTTGATTTTTACTAATATTAATATTGTAAAAATGTTTGAGTTATCATGTACAGCTTGAAATCTGTATTGCCTGCGCTGAATTAGAGCAGGAGCAGCAGTTGCAGTTGCATCGTGTATTAGGCACCTACATATAAGTAGATGTGTAGGTACTGTCCCGGGCTTCGGTAAAGCGTTACGAGCCGCGACAAGCGACAGTAGACACTAATGATGTTGACACTAGACCTCAACAAGTTCATAGCACAGAGGCCAGAGCATTCCGCGCCACTAACGTCTCGTTCGAGCGCTCTTAGCGCTATACGATCGCACTCAGTGGCTCTCTCAGTGTCCAAAGTTGGATCTCACAGTAAATTTAACTGCACTATTTGTATTGTATATTCACATTAATTTTATCTATAATACACACATTATGAAATTGGTTTTTCAAAATTCTTGCAAAAATATCATAATTCAAAACTGAACCAATGTTATTAAAATTCATATGGTTGTTTCAGTAAATGACAGTTTGATTCTTGTCCGAGTTCATTCCGAGCCAAATAATTTATTATAATCTGTAGTAGGTATAAGAACTTAAAATCAATTTTGATCGCGCCGTGCAATACGATTCAAGTATTTAATGGACTGTATTAGTCCCGCAAATTGCTAATGCGCGTGGCTGCCATTTTAGTGACGTCAGCACTAGACTGAAGTTTCGAGCTGATGGTATATTTTTACTTAAATATAAGTCAAATGACGTCATTTCGATATTAATGAGACGTGGTTCCAGCGCAATAGCAATTTGCGGGACTTATGACCACGTGAATGCCTATTGCCCAGTGGCGTGCAGGCCATAGAGGCATATAGGCACTGCTTACCCTATCATTTGGGATCTACAAAATCTACAAAATGTAAGCTTTTAAAAAATAAAATAAACATTTTTTATATCTAATTAGTATTACATAATTAGTATAGAATTATTAAAAAAAACTATTACATAAAGTATAAAATAATTATGTTAATATTGGGTAAGTACACTTCTTCAAAAACTCGACATCGGACCAAAAGCTGCGTCTCGAAATGCTTACGGTTTAGTATAATTACACAAGACAACGTCTTTGTGTGTCTCTCATTTCTCCTAGAAATCTGTCAATGTGTGCGTCAAATGACTGGGCCAAAAAGGCAGAGCTTCTGTCCAATCATAAGAGAGAAATTTATATCAGACGTGTTTTGAAAACCGCGCGGGATTTAAATTCGTAAAAACAAATGAATGTTTATCTGTTGCAATCAAAATAAGATTATGATTCTGTACTTTTTCAGTTTAATTAATTTATTGATATTATTTTCCGTAAATTTAAGTACGTTTTAGATTCTAAAAACATAACATTATGACAAAATTTGAAATTTGTTTATTTTGTACAGCCTCTATTGAGGAGCGGACCGCCCCAAAAGCTTTTCAGTTATCTCAAGTATTAACTAGATGGCAGCTGTTGAAACTTAACAGTAGCGTGCAGGTCATAGAGGCATAAATGCACTGCGTACCCCAGTTGTAATAGCTCAATGCATATTTTTCATTATGACCTGCCAGTAAACAGGTTCCTACCTAACTAATGCCTATCCTGGCTTAAAAGTAGTGCACGCCACTGCTATTGCCTATGATCCAGCCATAGACAATTTTTCAGTCGCGGTTTGGTTTGGTTGTTAACAGTCCCGTGGGATTTTCATGCTGTCCTGTGCATTTCGTCAAAATAGGTCAAGGTTGTCCTTTCTACGCTCTGCGCCATACAAACGTATTACGCCTCTTCTCCTATTATTTTTTCAAATAACTTTTGTATGTTCAAAAATATTAATGAATTTGCAAAAAAATTACGTAATAGTTGATTAACGTTGATTTGCGTTGGCACGCTCGACTTGGTGCGACCCTGGCAAGTCATTCTTAAGTATATGGGTCCTAAAAGATAACAGACAGATAAAATAATAAATAAATAAAAGTTTATTCAGCTCACAAAACAATACAAGAAAAAAAAATATAACAAGATGTTATAAAATTACAAAATTAAAACTAGGTAAACTTAAAGCTACTACCCAGAAAGTACTAAAAATAAAAATTATGCCTTGTTTGAGCTGAAAGAGCTACTGCCTCAGCATGATACTGCAGTATTTGACTACTGCTGCGCTGATTTTCAGGCAGAGCCCTGGTGTCACGACCCACTAAAACATACATACATTCGAATTTATAATATTAGGTCTGGATAAGTATGGATTTTGTGTTACAACTCGAATAAATATTTTTTTCTAGGCTCCATCATGTTTCACGTGCGGCGGCGGCCGTCGGACGTGCAGCCGCGGCGACGCAAGAAGAAGTCCGGCGCGGGCACGGGCAGCGCGCGGCCCGGCAACGAGCCCATGCTCGTCGAAGTGGCGCCCGACGGATCTACGCTTGAGAATGGCCGCCGCGTGCGAATTACGGACCTTGTTGAGGTGGGTTGAACTAAAGGCGCTGTCCCACTGCACTGTGGGACAAAACGGTGTGTAGCGTCTCAAAAATCCGTAACTTTTTTATTATTTGAAATAAACCGATGATTTTTTTTACATATAATCTTTAATATATAAGCTTTAATATTTTAACCTTTTCAAGGTAAATATTTTTTACTAAACATAATAAAAAAATATGAAGTAAAATAAATAAGCTTTTTTATGACATTTTGCGAATATAAATACGTATAATATTTAAAAGAAAATTAAATAAGAGTTTTTATGACATTTCGCAAATATATTGTACGAAATTTCAGCCATTTAAAAGATTTAGGCATTAATTTTTTTTCCCTTAAAAATTACAAATACTGAAACTGACAATTTGCTAACAATTTTATCATAATTAGATGCAGGATGGTTATAAAACGTTCTTAGTTACTTCAAAGAGCTCTTTTTAAATTGTTTCAAATTGTTTCTTTGACTGGATATCTTATAAGATTAGAAGTTTATGTATATAAGAGCATGGAAAACGTTTTCATTTGTCATTGACCTAAAGCACTTTCGTGCGTGGTTAGTTTTTTTTGTACTTACTTCTTGATTACTGGGCATCAGCAGCTGACTACAAGTATCAGATATGCAAAAATAAAGCAAAGTGCCTTATTATATTATTATTTTCTTCATGTACCTAGCTACTTATTAAAATTTTGTTAACTGAAGAGCTATGTTTTATCCACATAATAATAACTGAGCAGTTTTGTATATTCGCCAAACTTTTTTGGATCGGCAGGCCTACATAATGCCAAGGCCTGTAGAATTACATAGAGCCTTTATTAAATCTTTGTCAACTCCTCTAATTTCTAAAATGCAATGATAATTCGTAAAAAATCGATGAGGTGTAAATTGATGGTATTTTGTACAGTAGGTATGACCCGAAACTCAAGGAATTTTAGTAAATTAGCCCCTACAAGCGAACTGATAACAGTTTTGCACCCAAAAATCATTTTTTCATTGTAACTATTATAATTAAATCCATAATAATGAACCTGGTCAGCACTAATAACATTATTTATCAACCAACATAAAATTTCATCAAAAAGCAAATATTCAGGAATTTGATTATATTTTTACTTGGATTAAAATGAGAAAGGCTTGAAATAATCCAGTAAAATATATTTAAACTGAAAACTCTAATAAAACTCAAAAAGAAGTAAGATATTGATTTTTTTCAAAATTCATCATTTTTACCACTCGATGCATAAATGTGTTTTATTTGAAAGGGGCAAATTCGGGCAAGATTTTTTTCTTGCCTTATATAATGGGGAAAATATTGAATTCAATGACATAAATATCTCCACATAGGGAAACGTAGGTAACTGTCAAAAGTCAATTTAAAGTTTTAAAAAGAGACATTTTTTAAGTTCTATAAAAATATTTTGTAACTCACTGTACAAGAATTTTAGAATTTTCGTTTTAATTTTTTTTTAAAGCAGGATGAATTACCTCTTCAACCATATACAACACATATACCTTTATTTTAAAACCAGCCCAGAATCGACATCGTAAATCTTGGTTCGCTACATTACGAAAATTACATAAATTCGACTCACCACTTCAAGTTCAAGTTTTGAATGTAAATAATGGATATTTGTATATAATTTTTACATTAACAAGTGCTTATAGTCTTCTATTAATGATATCTTTAAAAAAAACTATTGTAATCATAGTTATACAAAATGCATTTTTGAGACGATATTGTCGGTTTCGTCCCATAGTGCACTGTGGCGCACGGTCACGTAACGCACATTTACTTAGCTTCACTTTGTATATACATCTTCTTCTTCTTCGCTCTGGGCTGGTTTCCGCACTTAAATTTGTATATACATTAGACATATATGTGATAATGTCACCTGCAACCCACGAACACGCTACGCACGAAGACAAGACGTGACGTGTGACGTTATTGATTCACGCGTATTGTAGTTGCTCGGAGATATTATCACATAACTCCGCTATGTACGCGGTACATGGAAGAACGTCGTCTTCGACCGCCAACCTAACAAACTGATCCATGTATATAAAGTGCGCCGCATCCACAACGTACGTAGCAGAGGGACAAAATCTTTAGTCTAATGTAATTTAATCATAATATAACTTGATGTTCTATAACTTTTTACTTGTAATTTCCATACAAAACTTCTTTGGCGAAGTAAATTGTGCCATATGGCGCAGTTGCGACTTTTAGTTAAAAGTCACTAAAACAAACAACAACGATGATATTAAGTCAGTGGCAGTATGAAACCTGAGTTTTGTTTGTGAATGATGGGTCGTAAGAATACCGCAATAATTGCTTACGTAAAATAAAGTCAGATTATTATTAGCGCTCCGGACAGTCAAAAATTGTATTGTATAATGGATCACGTGCTTCTTATATGCCGCTTCGTGGTAAATTATGATAATATCTGATTTACTTAGATACTATAAAATTGAAAGTTACTATTTTTTGCGTAAAAGCGGGCACGACTATTTTTGTATAGAATCGCGTGCGAGTTTTATGTTTCACATACATACTTACGCTTGATAAACAAACCGCGCGCAGGATATGGCGCCCGCGTGAAGGCGTAAATTGTATCGCGAAGTTTATAATTCAAATTATTATCACGCTGTTGTCCCATCGGACACAGTTTTTTACCCATATTATTTTTTAATATATAAATAATTAGAATTTCGGAAAATATTACATTTTATCCTAAGAAATATGTTCCATTGGCATAAAACAAATGATCTACACGTACACGGCATTCATTACCATATTAACACAGTTTCGCGATCCGCACAATGAATTCAAAGTAGGAGTGGCTACACCTCTCGCTCGATGCACGGTAGTCGTCAAGTACCGGATACCAACCTAGCAACAGCGTATAACGATACACAGAGATCGCCCTAAAAGTCATGACATTGACTCGCGTAAAGAATAAATGATTATTATTAACAATACAACATTCCGTTCAGTTGAAAATGAATGCCTAGGATTTTTACAATCATACCTACTCATAGGAACAATATTTTGGCATACATCAAGGGTATCTTGAGAGTTTTGCACAATGCAGGTTTGCAAACTGCATCTTACTTGCAGTTTAATTATTATACATGAGAGTTACCCTTTGCTGCTTTAAAATGTATAGTAAGTAGTAAGTACGTAAGTTAAATATCAGAGTTTGGATTTGAAAGTTTCATTCAAATTCAAAACAAACTTCATCGTATTTCCCTTTTAATCAAGTTGCGCATTCATAGAAGAGTTTCATATTCAAACAAGTTTGATGCAAACTTTAAATGCATTTTGTACAGAGAACGAACATTTGAGCTATTTTTCTTTCGGCAAACATTTTAGCATTATATCTACCGTAACGAAGTGTTAACACGATAAGGCCATTATGTAGTTCTGCTTTGTAGTAGCTAAAAGTAACTAGGTACTTCAAAATGTCGGGATAGTATTTTAACTACAAACAGCAAAAATACTGTAACATTGTATTTTAGTGTTAAAATAACGATAACGATATGTATTGGTATGTGTTTCCACTTTCCACTGAAGCTAGAGACGGAAAAGAGAAGCAGAGTGGAGCTAAGAATTGGGTGTTTCTACGGAAGTGGAGTTGAGAGGTCAAAAGTAGAGCAGGGTGAATATTGCCTTTAAATCACATCAGCTGAACATCAGACTGTCAGTTTCACTTCACAGAATGGACAACACCGGTGTATTAAAATGTTACAATATATAAATGTACCTAGTATTAGTGCTTAGATCACAAGCCTTTTGTCAGTTTTGATTTCACCTCAAAAGCGAGCTTTCATTATCTTTATCTCATTCACTTTAAACTATATAAAGAAATTAAGACACAGTTTATCTTTAATTTATACCTCTAACTAATTATTGATGGCCAGACTCACCAAGAAAGAGCCACCGTATCCCACTCCGCTCTACTAAATGTGCTGCTATTATTTATCCTATTTATTATAAAAACATCAATTATTCTACTTTTAGGAAGTAAATATCTTTAATAATCTGATTAGTTGAGTGCACATATCGTCTTCTCTCCACTCGTAGTTAGTGGAAACCGAACCCTTAACTGTAGTAAGATTGTATTCAACTTGTACTGGTTCTTTCTGTCATAATATATTGATATGTAGGTGGGTTCGGGCAACGGCACCGCGCTGCAGCTGTACGGGCCGTCGATCCAGCCGCGGCACTGCGTGGTGGCGCCAGCCGAAGGCGGCGGCTTCAGCGTCACACCGCTGCATACCGACGCGCATGTCTACGTCAACGGGCGGCGCACGATGCACACGCAACGGTTGCAGGTATAAAAAAAGCACACCAGCCCGCACGCCGTGCTGAACCCTGCGTTTCGCCATCTGCATTAGTGTGAGTGCGACATGCGTACACAGTACACGAGCGCGTCGAACAATACCTGCGCGAGCTTGCACTTGCATCGTAGGTCAGACGCGACTATTTAACTGCCGGGAACTATTACATCGCACACATCTAGTACCACAGCTTACAGTCGGTGGACGGAGACATCTTGATGAAGCAATCCAGCGGGATTCTATGGACATGACGGAGGAAGGAATAAATCTGCGACTGGCAGAAGACGACTATGTAAAGTAACGAACTTTTCTGCCACTTGCTCGGCAATTACTTGCTCGAAAATTGCTTCGTTATTTAAAAAAAAAACGTGAATCAGCTCTTTTCGCTCCGAACGCCAGTAATTCTCAACAGGATAATAATAGAAATTGTTGGACAGTTTCATACTGGTAACGAGGTTATTTAAATGCACACTAACATAAATAACATAAATTAGGTGTGTTTTTAGGTACACATTATAATTATTTATAAAGGCTTGGAATGCTGTCAGAAAAACGTAAGTTCTGAAGAAGGGTCACATTTCAAGAGTTTGTATTTTGACACATGTTTGAAATAGCTACAAACATTGTTATGAGCATGGATGTTGGAATCCCCCTCTACTTGATGAAGCATGTGGGCGGGGTAGGCGAGCCGCGGATATGAGCAAACGCTCATATCAAAGTCTTTTGAGCACATTACTATGGGCCATTTTTGCCCAATTGTCACCGTGATTAGAGCTGCCGTACAAAACTCGAAAAGATGCCGAGTTTTACTGTAATTATAAGTCGTAATGCGAAATAAAAATGTGAGTCCGGGTAAATAAAGGAATTTCTTTCGTCCATAAGATAAAAATCTACTAAAATATTTGTAGATCGAGGCATAATCTCGAAAAATTATGTCGGTTGTCAATTTTAAGAGCGTTCATACACAACTACCGATTTTTTTTAGGAATTATTCATGTGCGAAGTGCTACAGATATTAGGAGTAATAACGAATAAAAAGGTTGAAATATTTGAATATATTTATTTATATATTTAAAAAAATGCAGCAAGTCAGGCATCTCTACCAAAAAAACAAAAAATCCTGTAAAAAAACCTATATGGATTAGACCTCTAGTTTAAAGTTATTTATTAATAATTTAGTGCAAATATTCAAGAAATACCGGGCGGTCACTTAGCTCTGGGGCACATTGTATATTCTGTGGTTGGGGTCCCAAGGTGCTGGAATGGCAACCTAGCACCGGAAGGCGCAGTGTTGGTACTCTCCGAAATTCCTACAAGAGACCTATGTCCAGTTGTGGACGTCTACCGGTTGACAATGATGATGATGATGGTATTAGGTATGTACCTACTAAAAATTACACAGATCAAAGCTTTGCTTTAACTTCCACGTACAAACGTAATGCCGCCCTCATAAAATATTAAAATGTCATGCGCTACCCCACTGCGAGCCGTCGCGTGTTGTTACACCCTGTCCCTACAAACAGGCATGTACACAGGCTCGACAATTTCCGATCTTTTCAAACATAGCATAATTAATAATTCTATCTTTTTGTACAACGATGTCAGATTTTTAAAATTTAAGTTCTATAATTCATATTTTATAGTAAACTAGGTGATGCCCGCTTCGGCCGCGTGGATTTAGGGTTTTTAATATCCAGTGGGAACTTTTCAATTTTCCGGGATAAAAATAGCCTATGTCCGTTCCTGGGATGCAAGCTATCTTTGCACCAAATTTCGTCAACATCTTTTGAACGGATGGGCTGTGAAAAGCTAGCAAACAGACAGACAGACACACTTTCGCATTTATAATATTAGTATGGATATGGATTAGTTGATGCCTGCGACTTCGTCCGCGTGGATTTTGGTTTTTTAAAAGTTCCGTGGGAACTCTTTGATTTTCCGCGATAAAAAGGTATCCCGTATCCTATATCCATCTCCATTATCCGTCTCCAGTTTGCAAGCTACCTCTGATCCTAACGTCAAATTTGGTTCAGCGGCTTAGGCGTGAAAAGGTATCAAGCAAACAGTTACTTTAGCATTTCTTAAATAGTATGAAGTCTAAATGAGGTTAAAAATTGTTATAGCTTCTCTAGCTCTAAAAATAGTAAGACTAGTAAGAGAGTTAGTAAGGAGGGGAGCATAGTTATTTCCCCGTGACACTTAGGATGTAACTAAAAATACATTGGCACAGTTAATATTATAACGTATAAAAAAATATATCGTGTCCCTAAGTCCAAATTAATCAAATAATGTTTTTTGTCCGCTGTAGCATGGCTGCTTGCTCAAATTCGGCCGAGTTTCCACTTTTCGCTTTGTGGATCCCGCCCAAGAGAACATCATCAACAGAAATCTTACGCAATCACAGCACTACGGCTCCGGCTCCATATATGACAGGTGAAGTGATTTTCTAATCAATCTTAGAAATATAATTAATGTTGTGAATAGATATTCAATACCATGTATTAGAGATGTTTAGCTATTTACTTCATAGAACGCTTAGTCTAGTTCAGTAGTAACACAGTACACTCTTAGCATTATTCTTTTATACTTTTTTAATTCTTAACTTCGATCTTCACTGACTCGTCGCTTCCTCGGTCACTTTAAATGTTGTGTTCTATTATGTTTATCATCGATCATCGTTGTTTTCTTTGGTTGCATGTTTCTGTCACTGGCTCACGACATGCGCTTGTGTATTGCCCTTCCCGCGTTAGATCGCCGCCGGGCGAGCAAAGGAACAGCGGCGCCATGTCGCCAACGTCGCTGAGCTCGCAGGCGCCCGACGCGCTGGACGCCAACGCCAACGCCGACTACCCGCGCGCCAGCCCGCTGTCGCACGACTTCACACCCTACAACAACAACACGCTCAAGCTCGACGACGACTCGCTCGCCATGTCGCCGCGCCTCGACGACGAGCGCGACGAGCACGGCGTTCCCGGCGGCCGCGTGCCCGGCGCGCACTACCGAGACAACTACGAGACGACGTTCGATCTCGACGGGAACGTCGAAACCAAAAGCATCTGTAGCGCTAAAAGTGGGGGATCGGGCCACGACAACAGGTATCTTTTACAGCTCTTTTGTATGTTAATTCGTTGTTCGTTTTCAATATTGTGTGACTTCGTTGTATTCTGAGTTGAATTAAATGTTAGCTATAATTTTACCTAAAAGCTTGACGAAATAGGACACCACATGCACACACCAATGATTTTTTACTCTCTCGTAGTTTGCTATATGATATAAGTTACAACCATAATCGAGAAAATCTTCATTAATTGATAGAAGTACGAATGTTTACGTAGTATTATCACATGCATTCACGTCACACTTTTTTTTATTAACAGAAATTGCATTCATATAATGTGCCGTTTAGAACAGCGTGAAATATTAACTGTGTAATAGCTTCAACGATGATTACTATTGCTGAAAAATATTATTAACATTTGGTATAACATATTAATATGCTACTTTTAGTAGAAAATGTGATTTCTCAAAGGAATATAGTTAATAACGTAATTTGCAAAGCTTTTGTGTTCACTAGCACTGAAGAACAGTTGAAGCGACTTGCCAGAGCTAAATTTTACAAGTTTTAGTGCTAGCGGGCATTTCGCTTAACACGAATCAGCAAGAGCCCTGGTACTGCAAGTTTTTTGATATTTTGCGATTTTCATAAAATTAGAACAGTAGCTGATTGATGCCCGCGACTTTGTACGCGTGGATTTAAATTTTAAAAATCCCGTGGGAACTCTTTGATTTCCCGGGATAAAAAATAGCCTACGTCACTCGCCAGGTCTTTAAATATTCCAATGCAAAAAATCACGCCGATCCGTTGCTCTGTTGCGACGTGATTAAAGAACACACCGACAAACCAATAAACAAACCCACTTTCGCATGGGTACTGATAGTCGCGACCTATCATGACCATACAAAATTTACGACACGACTTTGAGCTATTAAGTCATGATTATTTTGTAACCTCTCACTCCTGGTTCTCACTAGAATCTCAGATTTTTAATAAAACACTCATTTTATGTTGGTGTCCCGTGACACGACCTCTCATAACGGTGTTTAGCTAGCTAACTAGGGGAACGGGTCACCCGTTACGGGTGGGCCATAGGGCTGTCTTAATTTAAAACTGTATTATGTCACGAGTCATGACACTCGATAGGTCGCTAGAGTCGCTAAAATGTCGAAAAGTGTTCAATGGGTGGGCTGGGGCCAGTAGTGAGTTGGAGCGCTCGTGTGCAGGAGCGGCATGGGCAGCGTGGCGCGCGGCGGGCAGGAGGCCATCCTGCCGGCCGTGCTGGAGTTCCCCGAGGCGGGACAGGCGCAGTTCCTGGCCGCCGTCGTCTCGCACCTCGACCCGCACGCGCCCGCCTTCAAGCTTGCCCCCGTCTACACGCTCTATCTGTGCGCCAGGTATAATGACCCATCATTACATTTCTCTGTCGCTCGCGCACAAATGTTATTTATAATATTAGTATGGATAGTACCGTCATAGCAAATCACATATGGCTAATTTAACAAACAAAAATAAGCCAAGAACGCGACGATACGCGATACGCGAGTTTGGCGTCAAATTAAATGTCTCATTGTACTATAAAGATTCAGTTAAATAATATACATATTATTATGGAAGTGTCAATGTCATATATTGTTTGTGGCCACAAGCGTTCGTTTGATATTAAAAATTATCTGGCCATGAGTGTTTACTAGCTTTTAAAATTTATTTCCTACTGCAAACTTATAAGGTTCAATTTTTAATACACACATAGTAGCGTATTTAGGCCTCATTAAGTTGTATTAAAATTAGTTTAAATTTTAAAAGCTAACAAAAAGCTTGTGGCACGATAATTTTAAGTATCAAACAACCACTTGAGATCGGTATTCTATAATTCCTATAATCATTGTTTATCTAGATCAAAATTTTATTCCATTGGTATGACGTGTCATAAAGAAACGTTGCCTGAAACAATTTCACGGTATGCTAATTAAATATTTTATTTACAAATAAAGTATTCGTTTGCAGGTATCGTGCTTCCACTCATTATCGTCCGGAGTTAACGCCGACGGAGCGCGCCCACAAGCTCACCGCGTTCCTGCATCACGTCGCTACGCTTATTCACGCAACTGTACAGGTACAGTAACGTGCCAGAAAATAGTGTACAACGATCTTTAGAATGAGACTTCGGCTTTGTAGAGCGTTGTCTTTGTCACTCATACCCATGTGACGTTTTGTCTGTCTTAACGACGGAGACAATGCTCTACAAAATCGCTATCTCTTTCTAAAGGTTGATAATCTTTATTTTCACATATTAATTTACAACAAGAACTTAATACAAACTTATTTCATCATCATCATCATCATGATCAACCCATCACCGGCTCACTACAGAGTACGGGTCTCCTCTCAGAGTGAGAAGTGATTTGGCCATAGTCTACCACGCGGGCCATGTGCGGATTGGTAGACTTCACACACATTTGAGAACATTATCGAGAACTCTCAGGCATGCAGTGAGATATGTTGTGGCCGTATGGTAATAATTAAATGCGGCAACGGTGAAAGATGTTTATTGAGAGCCGGCTTATGATCTACTCCCGCTTATGGACTAACAATACTAATAAAGAAATCTTACATACTATTGTCTTAATCGTATTGCTTAACTACCTAACCTACATAATTTTGCATCACCTCTCTTTCAATCCGATGTGCAGGCAACCTAATTCGATATATTGAGGAGTTGCATTTTTATGTTACTTAAACTGACAATTCGTACATATTACAACTCCCCTGAAAATGTATGCGGTTACCCCTCCCCTTAAAAGAAAAAAATGTTAGACGCTACATCGAATCAGAAGAAAAGATGATGACAATCACAAAAATAAAATCGAATGCTAAATAAAATTAAAATTATGTAAGGAAACATTTTTTTTATCGTTACTTCCTGTGCTCAAGTGCAATTTATCTTATCTCTTACTTCGTATGGGCATACTTTCAACCTTACTTATAACTAGAAAAATCGTAATCTATTAAGTGCAGTCAAGGATTTAACTTCGATCGATTTCACTAATCGACTTAGTTGTCTCAAAAGATTCTTTGACCTATCAAATCGTCGTCATCATAAGTATACAGCTGTCGTATAGCATCGTCGTAAGACGGTAAATATAAGGTTTCTATTCTATAACCCATAATAATACCTATTATTGAGTAAACATCTCAGGTATTTATATTTCCTGGACAGTCAAAATAAACCTCTCCTAGTCTTCATCTACCTTTCAAGTTACTTCTTCACATAATACAAATAAATAAACAAATAAACAAACGCGGCGCGTACTCTCCTAATTAATATTTAACATAACATGCTTGCGAGCATTTTTCATAACACTTATAATCTTCATCAAACTTATTTCTTTCACTAACATTCAACTTTTCATAAAAATTCTAGGTCTTTCACTAACACCAGCGCGGTAGATAATGATCAAGAGTCTAGACAAATATATAGTTGAATGAGGAGGTACTAAATATGCGCTAAATATCGCGTTCGAACAAATAAATAACAATCATCTTCCTACGTCAGTATGTCTCAATCCCAAAATAAATAATTGTATATTTTATACCTAGCACTTCTACAGCCGAAGGGTGATCAAGCCTTTGGTTTGCAGAGTCCTAATTTGTCAAAGCCGGGTATAGTCTTATATCGTCAAAACTTGCACGAAACTAGACGAAAAACGTCTGTAGGGGAAAAAATTCTCCTTATTTCATATTAATTTCCTTGTATTTGCAAATTGCATCTCTAGCAAAACCATTGTCTCGTATAACAATATCAAATGTTCGGGTACGCGTGTGTCGTTGACCACGCGATGGCACCGTTATAATTCTCTGAATTATTATATTTCGATTTTAACACCGAATACTTACGAAAGAAGTAAGTACCTACTTATTCATTTATTAATTATCTATTATTATTTTAAACTATCCTACACACTATATAAAATCTTACAAATAAAGCACGAATGGAACTTATTAGTAGATAGCGGAGCAAGTATTATTTATTATTATAAAACCAATATTCACATAACCTACGTACAAAATTAAATTATCTACCCAAAAAAATTTACAATAGCTACATATTCTACCTATCTGCCCATTACGAGAGATAAATTGCACTTACTTTAACTATTAGCGACGCATTTTATTAATCAATTTCGTGACCGCCGTGTAGTCGCCGTCGTCGTCAGGGATAGTTTGGTCATCAGGTCCGGAGGTTTGGAGTCTTCGCCTCTTCTTTACTGCATCTTAATGGGCCGGGCTAACCCTGGACTCCTCGAACTGGGCCGGGAATACCCTGGACACCTCCTAGTTGTGGCCGGGATAACCCTGGGCGCACGATGATGCTGGGCCGATCAATGAAGCTTGAGATTGTCTTCTGTTCATAAGCGATTCATTTTTGAACTTATTTCTTGATGTTAGTGTTTTTTGATTTTTAATACAGGACGTGGAATTATTTTCTTCTTTTTGTTCTAGTTCTGTTGAGTCTTGAATCTTGATATTCTTTTAAAAATTTTGTAGTCTTCTTCTTGATCGGTGCCCAGCCGGTGCACGCACTTAGATTAGGCATGCACCGACTGGCAAGGGTCGCCATGAGATATGTTGTGGCCGTATGGTAATAATTAAATGCGGCAACGGTGAAAGATGTTTATTGAGAGCCGGCTTATGATCTACTCCCGCTTATGGACTAACAATACTAATAAAGAAATCTTACATACTATTGTCTTAATCGTATTGCTTAACTACCTAACCTACATAATTTTGCATCACCTCTCTTTCAATCCGATGTGCAGGCAACCTAATTCGATATATTGAGGAGTTGCATTTTTATGTTACTTAAACTGACAATTCGTACATATTACAGCAGGTTTCCTCACGATGTTTTCCTTCACCATTAAAACAAGTGATATTTAATTAATTAAAACGCACATAACTCCGAAAAGTTAGAGGTGCGTGCCCGGGATCGAACCCCCGACCTCCGATTAGAAGTCGGACGTCCTAACCACTAGGCTATCATAGCTTTACACAGATAGATGGAATCCTAAAATTAAGTAAATTCACACACACATTCTAATTTATTACTACAGTTTATGTCAACTTATACTTTGTAATTTATCTAATACATACGTATTTTGACTATAAACTACTTATATTATTATATTTTTTCACAGGAGCGATGTACGGATTCAGCTGCACAAGCGTTTTGGATGGCAAATGCAAGTGAACTATTGCATTTTCTAAAGTGTGATCGACACATTTCATCATTTTCCACTCAAGCGCAAGACTTGCTGCCCACTACAGTACAAAATGCTTTCAGGTAACATCTAATTTACTAGTTTGGTGAGTTATCGTGTTTTTAAAGCATAAATTTCAAGATGTTGAATGATTTTGATGCATTTAGACTTTGAATGCTTCGGGCGCTAGAGTAGATGTACTTACTAACTCGAATGTTAATATAACTTGTTCAACAAGTGACGATATTGATAAATGAGTGACGTGTTTCGATACTTGTTTATCAATATCCTAAAATGTTAATACAGAGTATACAGAGTATTAGTTATAAATATACTAAATCATATTCAAATCCTATGGAACGGGTTTCAGCGTAATGGAGACACAGACAGACTATTCAATTTCAATAGCTACATACTTGTATTTTAATTTACTCCTTCATTACATATTATGTCGTAGCATTGTATCGTTTTCCTGGAAATTAAGAAAATCTGTAAAAGGGCACACTTTTCAAGTAAGGATAAGTGAAACTTCATTCGCGGGAAGCGAGAGGATATAACACAACTGATATTTTTCACAGTAACCTCGTATCGTGTTTCCAAGAAGAGTTATCTCGTGCATTGGCCGAGCTGACGAGCCCCGTGGCGGCGGACGCCACGGAGGCCACGGCGCCCACGCTGCAGGCATTGGCGGCGGCAATGGTGCTGCTGCGCCGCTGCCGCGTCAACGCCGCGCTCACCATCCAGCTGTTTTCGCACCTCTTCCACTACATCAACGCCGTGTGCTTCAACAAGGTACTGACGCAGTATCGCCTCGCAACTTCGCGCAGTAAGCCGATGACTATGGGTACGTAGTTCGAGCCAGTACCACGGAGTAAGGATACGATATTCCAGACAGAAGTTTGACGAAGCCGCCTAGACAGAGCAATCGTGTGGTAAGTGCGGGACGAAGGAGCGAACTGGCCTACCTATGTTGAAGGATCGTCGTGGTCATTCAAGATCAAAGGGTTGGACTTCTGTCTCGCTTTATACTGTAGCAGTTGGGAGTATAGCTACGACGACACCTATTAGTATTTACATTTAGCTTAAAGAAAATACCCATGTTTTGAATTGACTATCAATTTGAGTCATCCCTTGTAAGAGTTATAAAAAATGGATGTGACACAGATAGATGGAATCCTAAAAATAAGTAAATGTTTGCAGCTGGTGACGGAGGCAGGCACGGTGAGTGCGCGCTGGGGCGCGGCGCTGTCGGCGCGCCTCGCGCTCGTGGCGGCGTGGGCCGAGCGCCAGGGCCTGGAGCTGGCCGCGGACTGCCACCTCGCTCGCACGCACCAAGCAGGTACGCTAGCGAGAAAGGAAGAGCAATTTATTTTTCTTTTGCATTTTCATGACATTTTTAATATTTTTGCAATAGTAAATTTTTTTTTCGATTCACAATGAGCTTACCTTATGTAAAATTTAATTTAAAAACTTCTTCCCCATTCAATTTTGCTCTAAAATGCAGTCTTACTGAGATATATGAAAAAATAAGAGGATATTTTTTTTGGATTTTGCTATGCCCATGTTTGCATGCATCTCTGGGCGATCAACTTAAAAATAATGTTTGATATCCAGCTCGTCTGATATCGGGAACGTACCGCAGCGCGGAGGACGTGTGCGGCGCGCTGGGCGCGTGCTTCAAGCTGAACTCGGTGCAAGTGCGCGCGCTGCTGGCGCCGCTGCTGCCGCCGGAGCTCGTGGACGCGGCCGTCGCGCACGCGCGCTCGCGGGCCGACGAGCTGTACCGCGCTGACGGACGAGAGGTACGATATTACTGTAACTCCTCAGATCTCTGGCACGTGCCGCAGCGCGACGTCGTGTGCGGCGCGCTGGGCGCGTGCTTGAAGCTGAACTACATCAATCTAATTTTTAAATATTATTGTAATACTGGTTATGCTCCCTACTGCTTCCGCGTGGGTTTCGGTTTTTAAAAATCCCGTGTAAAAGAAATACTTTATTTTATTAAACGGATGGGTCGTGAAAAAGTAGCAGACAGACCGATACACGGATTTGGTTGTACACAGATAACACTAGAAGAAAGCGTGTGGCTGGGCGCGGCGCTGCTGATCCCGGGCGACGGGTTCAGCGCGGAGGTGGTGCGCGGCGTGCCGCCCGGCCTGGCGGAGTTCGTGGCGCCGCTGCAGCGCGGCGGCCTGTGCCGGCTGGCGCACCAGCCGCACGCGCTGGGGTTGTGGACGGTGTACATGCACGGCTACGGCGCGCCCGCGCACGCGCCGCACGACCACCCGCGTGTGCACATCGTGCAGCTGCACAAGAACTCCAACGGGATGGGCCTGAGCATCGTCGCCGCTAAGGTGTGTCCAAGAGAAAGACAGATTGAGAGAGATGTTATATTATGTCAAAACAAGTTGTAGAAGAACACTCCTGAAGTGTGACTATTTAAGGTTTAACAGTTAGTTTCGTAATGTGTAGGGTGCCGGGCAGAGCAAGTTGGGCATCTACATAAAGTCGGTGGTGCCGGGTGGCGCGGCGGCGGCGGACGGGCGCCTGGCGGCCGGCGACCAGCTGCTCTCCGTCGACGGACACTCGCTCGTTGGCATTACGCAGGAGAAGGTATCGTATAGCTCCTGGTGCAGGGCAGAGCAAGTTGGGCATCTACTTTATTTTTATTATGTTATTGTTATTGGGCATAGATGTAATGGCTCGAATAATTAAATCGATATCCGAATTATTTTTAGACTTAAAACAACAAAAAATAGAATAATCAGCGTAATACTTTTGAATGGAGAAGCTGGTAGAAGTATATCCTTAACAATAAGGTAACTTAAAATATGTAAATAAAAATAATCAAATCATAAAGTTACTATGTTTTTCCTAAGTATTTATTTTTTTATTTTTATAAAGTACTCAATTATCAATTAAATAAGTTTTATATTTTTGTAGGCAGCGGAATATTTGGTACGAACGGGTCCTACAGTCACGCTGGAAGTAGCGAAGCAAGGTGCCGTACTCCACGGGTTGGCGACCCTTTTGCATCAGCCGGCCTACAACCAACGACAAGGTACGCTTATATTTTTCCACCTCTCTATTATGTTATTTGTGTTTAAATACTGGTGACTGTATCTTATTTCAATTTTATTAGACGAAGAAATACAGTACGAAGATCCAGCAAGACGCAATTCTGGAACCTTCACAAACCCTCATCCGGCGTTATTGAAACCGGCCTCACCGCTCACAGAGCTCGTCACTACAGGCAAATTTATCTTTCTGAGGATCTTAAAATTCTTTTCATTTGATTTTTGGTTTTTTTTTAATAAAAAAAGTTGTGTTGCAATTTTGTTTTTGTTTCGGTGATTGTTTTGTGTCATTATTTTTATTTTCGGATATTCTGCAAAAATTTAACATTTCGCAGGTATTTTTTTTTTGAGAGTTTTGTTCTGCTTTTTATTTGAAATAAATTGTACATCTTAAAATTTTAGGCCTAAAAATATATTTGATTCCAGGTTCCGGACGTTATTCTTACCACAATCGTTGTCATAATATGTTGAGAGATGAGACTTCCGAGTCTAGTACAGATGAAACTGAGGATTTTCAGCTCCACTATCATGGTTCCATTCCTAGGCTAATAATTACATTAGATCGCGAAAACAATCAGTTGCAAGAGGATTTATCTCCAGTAACACCGGGGTGTCCTTTAGAGCTTAGAGACGGCGGCATGCCTCCACCTCAGATACCAATATTTACTTTTACGTGTGAGGATGTCGATGCACAAGACTCGTGTGACACCCTGTCGCAAGATACCCACGTGCCGATGGACTTACCGGCACCCATACTGGATCCACCCGCGAGCTACGATCAGTCTAGCGAAAGCGGCGAAGCTATATGTTTACCTCCTGAGATGAAGCCGATAGATACTAAACTCACATTAGATTTATTTAATTTTCATACAAAAGAAGACGATTATAGAGGAAGGTGCACAGGTGTCGACGAGTGCGTAAGTGCGTGCGAGTGTTGTCGCACACCACAGCCGGAAACCCAGCAGATCCCGTATATAGATGAGCCGAATTCTGAACCGATTATATTCGAAAGCGATGGCACTGACAGAAAAGTGGCTACTCCTAAAATACGCAGAATACTTCCATCGCTTTCGTTAGATAAGCCCGACGACAGGAAACCTACTACTGCAGACGCTACATGTCAAACTCCTAGCCCACCTGTGCAAGCAAAACCTCGCGTCGCACATAAAAGTAAAAAGGACTTAAGTCTTACCCTGACACGAGAATCTAATAATATAAATAAGATTCACTCGCGTCTCCGAAAAACATTATTTTCTGTTTCGAAATCATTATCTAGTAAATCTGATGATACTGAAGGGCCGTCCATTTCCACATCGGAATCATTCCAGGAACTGTCGAACGACGTAGTTCACGTTAGAAAAGTTTCCAGTAGTCCAGTAGAAATTGGTGTCATGTTAAATAATGTAGATAGGAAATCTTGGAAATCACCTGATGAGTACCGACCTGCGTTCGGGAAGGTCAAAGCTTTAACGAAACATTTTAACCAAATTAACCTCAAGTATTGCGTAAAAAGCTACAAGCGTAATTGTCAATCTAGTCCGAATTTAAGCACAGGAGTAAAAAGAGAGGTGTGTAAAACAGACAATTTGCCTACTAGTGCTAGCTTGGCGAATATCCAGTATGAGCCGGATAAGACGGACACGAGCACCAAATCTGACAAAATGTCCGAGGACGAAGTCAAAAGTATTCTCATTCAGCTAGAGGATTGGTCCAAATTCGGATCCCGCGGAAGCGAAGACACTCTAGCCCAAGGTAATGAATTCGAGATTCCTAATTTACCCTCCGAAGAACATACCGACCCAAACATTTCTACTACTGGCAGTTTTGTTTTTACTGAAATTATTGAGAAGAAGCCGAAAACGATTACGCTAGAAAATATTATATTGAAATCCAATCACTCAAGCGAAAACTCACAGCAAACTGACCGAAGCACAGCATTACTTGTACAAAGCGAGAGCCTGAAAACTGAATGTGCTTCTACCAAAAAAGCGACGGAACGTAAACACGTGTCGTCCGTGGACTTGTCGCGTAGCATTTGCGATTTGCGGACGAGTGAGAGCGAGTGGGTCGCTTCGGTGCAGAGCTGCCCCGACGTGAGCAGCGCCTGTGAGCATGATACGCCGCATGCACGCACAGCAGGACCGCAGCCTCCCTCGCGTAAGCCGACTCACACACCGAGCATGAAATAGGTGTGTTATAAAACGCACTGCTTCACGTACCTTTGGTTTCGTTTTTTTAACTAGAGTTTTTAGAGCATGGTTATCGTTCCAGTTTTATTTGCGAACTTTTATTTCCATTAAAAAGAATGAAGTGCGTTATGGTGTTTTCTTTTATTTCCCGTTATATTTGTGTATTTCTCATTTCTATTGCACATTTTATATTAAGTCTTTTTATTTTAAGGCACTTATAGATAATAATTAGGTAAATAGATTTGCACATCATTGTACGGAATATTACGTAGAATAAGATTTAGCTTTTAATTTATGTACTGTAAATAAATAAGGAGACCACTTAAAGAATTAATTAAGGTAATAAGCCCCACCTGGCACCCGAACCTCGCCTCGAATGGTTACAGTAGCCGGCAGGAAATATTGTACATCGACATTTAGATTGAGATTTTGGCTTCGTATAGCGTTGTCTGTCACTCATACCTATGTGAAGTTTTGTCGGTCTCAACGATAGAGACAACGCTCTACGAAACCTCACTTCTCTCACTACATCAACTCCGCAGTGCGGTAGGTACCGTATAGGTACATTTTCAGCCGATAGAGTATTGAAATGTTTCTTGCTGTCATAAAATAATTGGTCTTTTACTAAATCATACTTAAAGATGCGGATAATATGATATACTTTAATATTAGTTGTTATAAACTTAAGTTATTCATTAATAAGCTACTTTTAATTCAAATAGGAGTATGTAGTTGATATTAACTGGTTAAATGCACTATAGGCGCTGGAGGTGTCAGCGGCGGTGCGGCGCGACGAGCCTCTGAGCGCGACCTGCCGTCTCGCCTCGCGGCCGAGCCCGTGAAGCCCAGCAAGAGCACGCCGGCGCTGCACCACGCGCCGCTCGCCTCGCCGCTGTCGCCCGCCTCGCACGCCTCGTCCTCGCACCTCGCGCAGCAGATGCCCCCGCCGAGCGCGCTCTCGCCGCAAGCGGCCCACACGCCTCTGCAGACGAGGTAAATCAGACACTTATCCGGAGTAACTGCAGGTTTTCGGTTATAATGTTCCTTCGTTTCTATGGAATTGTTTCAGAAATAAAAAGCGAAATAAGTAATAACTGCTGGACCCAGTAACTCAATTTGGTCTCATTTTAGACAATTTACCCCAATTTTATATTTGTCAATGATGATTAATGAGACAAAAGACGAAATCATCTATAAAACCTTACCTTATTAATAAAATCAGGGATAAAGGGATGTTACGAAAATGTATTTTTGACAGTTCAAATGCGAAAAAATATGAATCAGCGAATGTGAATGTTTAAAAATAAAATGCATCAAAAAAATCATTCACGTCAGTCAGCCAGATTCACACCTTTGTAACAGCTTTTGCCGATTTCTAAAAAAACTAGTAGTGATAAATTTCGTTACTGCTACTAAATGTACCAGAAGGGCTCGTTAATAAGACTGGCTGCACATAAAATTGTTCTCTGATATATGGATGAGAGATCTATTGCTATTGCAATCAACTTTACGGGCGGGACATACTCAAGAGTGAGATGCGTGATTGGAGAACAACGTAAATCAACGTTTGGTATTGCGTAAAAATTTTGAAACTTATTTAAATTTTTTAATAAACTAAAGCCATTTGAAATTAGTATTAACTAAAGTTTGCCGCCATAAAGCCAATAGTTTTACAATTTGATTTCTTCCATAGTTTATTTACACACGAAGTTGCCTCAGGTTTAAAATAGAGATGTTTCAGGGGTCATGACTTTCAAAATAAATATGATTTTACTTAATTTATTGTTTTAGAGCATAGATAATGGAGCATAGATAAATCGATATTGGGCTTATAGTTTTAGATTTATTATTACAAGCGCCTTTCTTACTTGCTACTCCATATAAACGTACAAAATACGTTTGTGAAGGGCAACCGATTTGCCTATTTGTTATATTTTAATTTGGTTTTCTACCAGTCCACAGTTTTTTCACTGGCGACCGACTTGCATATTACTCGCATGCGCAAAACATGATTGCGAGTATAATAAATGCGAGTTTGGTACTTGCCTAAAATGATACGGATCTTTTGCAAATGCGAATACCGTTATCCGTAACATCCCAGATTAAAACGTTGAAACATATTTTAAATCGACGATAAGATTTTTAAATGTTGTTCAGTTCCTTGACATACGAGCTGAGCGTTGATAAGGATAACTGCAGTCATGCCTCCTCGTTCCATTTTCCACAGTATACCTACTGCTACGATTTATGATATTTTCACTAAGCTTATGTCACAGCAGCACCATGTCGACGCTAAGCGGCGGCACGAGCGCAGCGAGCAGCGCGTGGGCGCACAAGTCGCGCAGCAGCCACAACCTGTCCGCCCAGAGCGACTCCTCCTTCTACCAAAACCTCTCCTCCGTGCACGCCCACCATCATCCCTTGCAGGATAGGTGTGTACGAAACTAGTAAAATTTTATTATATTTATTGTTTTTACTATAGTATTGGTGTAGATAATAAGAGAGATATAGGTCTGTAAAAGTTAAAATGGCGCGTGAAAAGTTATTTTGTACGAATATATCGATTTTGGCTAAGTTTTAGATCTAAAACAACAAAATCAAATAGAAACATTGGCGTTACGCGCATCTCCATACAAACGTATTGCGTTTATATGCAGATGCGCGTAAGAAGTACCTTAAAGTACCCAATCCATGAACTCTCAGATGGTCATCGCTCCGCAGTTCGACGGGCAGCGGCCGCCCGCAGTCGGCGCACTTCGGCGCCCCCGGCGACCAGGCGTCGGACCCCGCCAACCTGCAGCACCAGGTCTGTCCGATCATACGATCATCAAATAATATATCGCTCAACCGCCTCATTATTCAATTCATCATTCATTCATCATCAACCCATTGCCGGTCACTACTGAGCACGGGTCTACTCTCTGAATCAGAAGGTAGGTCCGTCATTCTGACCAAGTGCGGATTGGCAGACTTCACACACCTTTGGGAACATTATGAAAAACCACCGAGTAGTAAGCAATTGAGAACTAATGATCGAATTTTCTCCTCAAACGTAAGTCACAGCTTTGAGCGCGGGGCGCGGTGAGCACGGCGCTTCTTATTGGCTCGTTCAAGGTCAGCTACACGCAGCTATGAATGGAACTACGACAATAGGGCTGCGCGGCAAAATTTATATCGATAAAGTTCAATAATCATTTACCAGTATATAAAAAACATTTTATTCAACCGATATAATATTGATATTTTTTGTCTGTCTGTCTTTCTGTTCATTAATTACGCTGAAACTTCCGAACGGATTTAAATAAAATTTGGCATATTTTTAGCTAATAGGATAGGGTTAGGATTCGTTGTCTGTCTGTCTGTCATGTCTGTCAAGAAACCTATAGGATACTTCCAGTTGACCTACAATCATGAAATTTGGCAGGTAAGTCACACGTTAGGGGAAAAATAAAAAACCACAAATCCCCGGTTTTCGGATTTATTCCTTTACTTGTGCTATAAGACCTACCTACCTGCCAAATGTCACGATTCTAGGTCAACGGGAAGTACCCTATAGGTTTTCTTGACAGACACGACGGACGGACGGACGGACCGATGGATGGACGGACGGACAGACAGACAGGTTCCTTTTTCCTTTTGAGGTACGGAACCCTAAAAACTGCATTAAAATAGTTATGCTACGGTGTAACAAAAATTAATAGTTGATTAAATAATGTATCCTCATTTATGTAGCCCAGGAACATTACCGATAATGTATCGATTTAATTTATCGATAGTTAGACGGAGTGTCACTAGTTACATGTGGAAGAATAAAAACGAGACGGAGCTATGTAAAGCTGCATGAGATAGTACGAGACGATATGTAATTTTAAAATACATCAACAGGTTCCATTTTATTTTTGTTTTTAATTTTTATTACATAACTAAACTTACCTATGAAATGTTATGCCATCCTTTGCATAGCCAGAGGTTGGACTTTTCTTCCCACACCATTTAATACTACAAAAAGGCATGTTTTAACTGTTTTTCTATTTATTTCTGTCGCTCGATTTCCGTGCATACTCGGAACGTGACTGAGGGCGACTAAGGTACAAATACATTGCGTTTGTAGTCATACGACAAACGCTTGGCGCGTGAGGGGGCAGGCTATGATCAGTCAAGTATAAACGTCTGTGTGGAAAACTCTCAAGCATGCAGTTTTCCTAACGATGTTTTTCTTCGCCGTTAAATAAAGTAATATGCAATTGCTTAAAATGCACATAGCTACGAAAAGTTACAGGTGCGTGTCCGTGATCAGACCCTCTCAAATAGGAAGCCGACGTCTGAACCATTAGGCGATCACTACTAGCCGACTTCAAAAAGGTGGCGATTCTCAGTTAGATTATACGCGATGTTGTCCCATATTTCGTTCCTAACTCATACAATTTTAGATAATTCTTTATTTTGGAACGGCGGTGTCTCGTTGGTCACATTGTACGTTAGGTCAAATGTATGAAGGAAATCTTGGCAGAAGAATTACAGTAAATACATTACTCGCGTTCGGAGTTTGGTGTGAGCAATATATTTTTTTTTAACCTACAAACAAAAAAAATAGTGACTAAAGAGTATTATACTTTTCACGGCCTATCTGTTCCGTTTTTGACGAAAGTTGGTACAGAGATAACTTGCATCCCAGGGAAGGACTTAGGCTATTTGGCTCGGGAAATCAACGAGTTCACAAGGGATTATTAAGTAACCTGAATCCACGTAGACGAAGTCGCGGACATCACCTATTTGGTAAAGATATATAGCTTGCATCCTGGAGAACAGGCATAGGATACTTTTATCCCGGAGAATCAATGAGTTCTCACGGGATGTTAAAAGAACTAAATCCTTGTGGATGGAGTGGCAAGCATCACCTAGTTGGGTATAATTTCTAATTTGAATAATTACCAGTTGTGTCATCAGCTTTCTGAAAATTTAGTCACTTTATTATATCGAAAGTATCCTTCTTTGTTTGATCAGGCTCAGGCGAATGCGACAAGCGTCCGAGCGGCTAAGCTAGCTGAAATGTCTGAGGAAGTCACAAGACGACAACAACAGCAACAGCAACAACAACAGCAGTTTCAGCAGCAGCAACAACAACAACAACAGTTTCAACAATTACAGCAACAACAACAATTACAGCAGCAACATTACCAACAGCAACATCAGTTGCAACAATTGCAGGCTCAGCAGAAAGCGAATACGGTGCATTCTCACATCGGCGCGCAACCCAGTCCGAGCTCAATGCACGTCCATGCGAGCGCTCAGTCCAACCAAGCTGCAATTCACGTGCAAACAAACCAGGGATCCATGCACGTGCATGCAACAGCGCAGCCTAGTCAAGGGCCCATGCACGTGCATGTTGGCAGCCAACCGGGGCAGAACCAGATGCACGTGCATAGCAACGCGCACTACTCGCCGCAGCTGCCGCAAGGCATGCATCTCAACATGCACTCGCAGTACGTGCACACAGCGCAGACTCCTACTCAAGGATATCATAATCACCAAGCTCAATCGCAAAGGTTTGTAATCATCTCTTTATCCATACTAATATTATAAATACAACAGTGTGTCTATCTGTCTCCTTGCTTATCACGGCCCAACAGAAATCTGGTACAGAGAGAGCTTACATCCTGGAAAAGGAAATAAGCCATTTTGGTCCCGGAAAACCTACAGGGAGTTCCTACAGGGAGTTTTAAAAGTTCTAATCCTCATGGATGAAGTTGTGTGGGGTATCGTCTACCCAATAGAGAAATAAGAGACACATGGGCATAGGCTACTTTTTATCCCGAAAAACAAATAGTTCCCACGAGATTATTCAAAAACCTATATCCACGTAGATAAAGTCGCGGGCATCATCTAGTTTAAAAGTCATTGTTTGTTAACCTATTATGCTTATATTTCACAGATACGACTGGCATCCGCCCGGACCTCCTTCTCCACAACGATCCCAACCGCCGGTTGCTCCTAAACCCGTTTCGGAGGTAAATTCACTATTTATAACTTATACGTCATAATGCGGTCAAAACAAGTGGTCCAATCTGAAGGTGTATCATAGCGATTTGCACGGGTCATAACGGGTCGGGACTTAGGATTAAGTACACAAGCCCTGACAGCCAGTTACGTAAGGGCGGCTACCTGGAGCGGGGGTTGAAGGTAGAAGTCCTTTTTTGTTACGAAAATGATTTAATTAGAACATTCGTGTCGAAGTTGGGACACGAAGGCCTTTACTTAACTATCTTATCTAAGTTACAGTACTACTTATGCTAGATCTGTTTTGTACAATGCGCAGTCAAACGCCTCGTGTTTAGATTGGACGTCTACTTGCATTGCAAGCACTATAACCAAATTGAAAGCTTTGCTCATGATGGTTAACTTTCCAGTAGTAATAGTTTCGAACTAAATCTTCAGATTTTTTCTTAGTAAAACTTAGGGTTCCGTAGTAAAACAAGATACCCTTATATCTGATATTGTCCAGTCCATCTGTCTGTGTGTCACAGCCATTTTAAACGGTCGACAAAGAGCTGGAAGGTTGATATTTAGTACATTTATAAAATCGTTTAACAGCACAGCATATAAATTTTCAGGGTACCTTCTAAACATAAAAAGCGTGAAACGAAACAAATTTTGATTTAGGTTATCCCTTGAGTTATCCCTAGGTACTACAGATTCATATACGAGAGATAAAAACTACCATTAAAAAAATCACGACTGCCAAAGTTTTTAACAACTAGCATGGTTATTCCCTATGAAACCATTTGTCCTGACCATGTCCTGACACTTACCACAACAACTTGACACAAGAACTTGACAACATTTTTACAGTCTACAAGAAGATCAGAAACGGAGATGGACGATCAATATATGCAGCACTCCCAGAACCAATCTACCTCAAGCGTGCAACCCGATGACGGTGAGTGTCTTGTAGTTGTTATGAGAATGCTTGTCGGGGTCACCACTTCAGGAGATATGTGCATCTTCTAAGAAACTGAGAATAAAACATTCAATACTCATTCCTTGGTACCTCATTTATTAGGCGTGTTACCAATACATGAACGCAGTAAAGACTGAACTTAGTCAAAATAATATTTACCCTACGGCGGTGGTCCGCCGCTAAGTCAGGTCCAAGCATCGTGTTACCTATGCATGTTTCCCTACGTAGTGTTTACAGAACTTTGTAATTATACTATACACACAGACATCCAATACCACTGGACTCCCCAATGCCTGGGCCCGGTGTAGCTTGCAGTCTTTAGTAAAACCTTGTAGTTGTTCCCTACGCGCATGGTCATTGACCCGAGTTCATTCGCCAAAGAGCATGCGAGCGAGTTTACTCGCATCGTATCTTAGAATCAAAGAAAAAGAAAGAAAAAAACCTAGTTATTTAACTACATATTTTTTGATGTAACAAGCGATTGCAAATTATCTGTGCAAGTAAAAAAAAAAATTTCACCAAATGAAAATGATTTACAAATAGCAATAATGCCCATCTTTAGATCTTAATCTATCTCTGTAATAATTTATTGTTGATGCAGAGCGCTACGTGGCGAGCGCGTCGGAGCCGCCGGCCGTGTCGGTGTACCCGGCGGGCGGCGCGGGAGAGCGCGCGCGGCCGCCCGCGCACAACCCGTGGCAGCGCGAGGAGCGCGAGCGCCAGGCCGAGGCGCGCCGCGCCGCCGCCAGGGCGAGGAGGTAAGCGGAACATCTCTCGCGTCAGATGTACCTCTGCGGTTCTCAGCTCTTTGCGCATACGACTCGACTAAGGGTCAATTTTTAAATTGCTAATTAAATATTAACTAATGAATAAATCTGACATTTTGACAGATTTCGATTACAAAAACAGTTAAAATATCAAAATTACGGCTGAACGTGCTTCTACGACCTAACTTGCTGTCGTGAACAACAAAAAAACTGACGTCGGATGGGAATGTCGCGAATAGTGAACGCGAACCCAGCCATAATATTGTTTCAACGCGTCCGCTGGCTGTCGCGGTGCGAGTGAGCAGTGGGTCCCCCTACTAGTGAGATTCGGTATTGAGTGGTACTTGTGTGCAGGGACGCGGCCATCGCGCAGCTGGTGTCGCTGGGCAGCGCGCGCACGCCCGTGCAGAGCCAGCAATTGCGCGCGCTGCAGCTCGAGCGCGACTTCGAGCGCCGCGCCACGATGCACCAGGTCACTAACTATTTAACTATTGAACTTCATATTTTATTTCTTTGAATATTATAAGGCCCGCAAATTGCTAATGCGCGTGCTCGCCATTTTAGTGACGTCAGCATTAGACTGAAGTTTCGAGCTGATGGCAAAATGACGTCATTTCGATTTTTAATGAGACATGGTTCCAGCGCAATAGCAATTTGCGTCTTTTTGTGTCAGTACACCGGTTCCCTAATAATAATTACTAAACTACCCATTAATACAATAAATAATGTATGATACAGGATGAGGGAGGTGAAAGGGAGGGTGGCAGAGAAGAGGAAGAGAGTCCGTCGCCGGAGCCTGATCGAGAGCGGGAAATGGAGCGGGACGCGCGCCAGCCGCCGCCGCCCAAGTCCATCCTCAAGTCCGCGCCCCGGCCAGAGCTCACCAACGGATTCACGTCACACGCGGTACGTTGTGGGAGCTTACTTAGTTTCATGGTACATGTTTTAATTATTATTTATATTAGAATATTATTTTTACTGGGGACATAAACATAAACATTTTAACGAATAGTAGTAATAAAATACATACAGAGAATTACTTAAATCTAATGGCAACTCATGGACTGCGGCAAGCAGTCGACCAACCAACTCGGTTATACACATGCATCGATCACTTTATGATCAGAACACCAAACAAATCGCATACATTTATTTTTAACGAATTGACAGATCACTCTCCCATTTTACTAATAACGGAAGGTGCATCAAAGTTAAACCTAACATCTTTTCATAATAAACTAAAACTAAATTATGACGGTATAGGAGAAGACCTTAAAAAAGTAAATTGGGATGATTACTATATTATTAACGATACAAATGTGGCAGCTGACGTTCTATGTAAAACCGTAGAAGAAATAGTAGACCATAATAAAACAATAAAGCGTATTCCAAAAAAATATCAAATAATCAAACCATGGATTACAAAAGGAATGTTAAAGTCAATAAGGAAGCGCAACAAAATGTACCATAACCATAAACAACAACCTGATAACGCAGATTTAAAACAAATTTATTTAACTTATCGCAACAAATGTAACTACCTAATTAAAAAACTAAAAAATGAATACTACCGAACTAAATTTGATCTAAACTCACATAACACTAAAACTACATGGAATATCATAAAAGAATTAGGATACTATAACAAAAATAAAAGTATATCACAGGAACTATTAAATATAAAAGAATCACCACAACAATCACTAAATTTCGTAAACAGGTATTTTACAAGTATTGGGAGAGATCTGGCTAACATAGCTTATAATAAAATATCTCAACGTCAAAGCGGATCTTCACCCGATATAAATTCAACTCGGTCCTTTCTTCATTCATTTTCGTTTTTACCTACTGATTGCATTGAGGTTAAGAATATAATTCATTCGCTAAAAAATGGAGCTCCAGGTTTTGATAACATTACTACAATAATATTGAAAAAGTATTGGAACTACCTATTTGAACCTATCACTCATCTATGTAATTTATCATTAGTAACGGGAATATTTCCGAATATCCTTAAACAAGCCATCGTAACGCCGATACATAAAAGTGGAGACAAATCCCTACCCTCAAACTATAGACCGATCTCACTACTGTCAGCGATATCCAAAATTTTAGAAAAATTAGTCCATAAAAGAATGTTCTCATACCTAAATAAAAACAACATATTAGCTGACCACCAATTTGGATTTAGACCACAACGCTCAACAGAAGACGCAGTATTAAAAATTACATCTTTAATTACATCATACCTGGATAAAGGTGAAAAGTGTGTAGGTGTCTTCCTTGACCTTCAAAAAGCATTTGACACAGTATCAATACCTATTCTAATATCTTGCTTAGAAAAAATCGGAATACGTGGTATGCCACTACAATGGTTTACTAGCTATCTCTCAAATAGAGTGCAACGGGTACGTGTAGGAGAGCACCTAAGTGAACACTCAGTCTGTGACTTTGGCGTCCCTCAGGGCAGCACACTAGGTCCGTTACTCTTCTTAATCTACATTAACGAACTCTGCTTGAGTAGTATACCGAATGCAGATTTAATTATGTATGCAGACGATACTGTATTATTGTTCCATGATATCTCCTGGGACAGTGTACAAGTAGCGACTACTAAAGGACTATGTACAATAAGTCTTTGGCTGGAAAATCACTTATTAACACTAAATACACAAAAAAGTTCTTACATGTGTTTCAGCAACAGCAGACCCGGCGCTGTGGGCACAACATTTAGTATACAAATACACAATACATCCTGTAGCAGTCATAATAACAGCCTTATGACGAAATCATGTGCATGTCCAAATCTCGCAAGAGTTACAACCATAAAATATCTGGGAGTTATAATAGACGACCAACTCTCGTGGAAGCCTCATCTTATGGCAACAGCGCTTAGGGTAAGGAAATTGATTATAATTTTCAAAAACTTGAGACCCATACTGGACAAAAAGCGGCTGATACAAATTTACAAAACTCTTTGTGAATGCGTATTAACCTACTGCATTACATCATGGGGCGGAGCGCCTAAATCGAATTTCCTTCTAGTAGAACGCGCACAACGGGCAATACTTAAAGTGGCGTTAAAACTTCCTTATAGATACCCAACTCATTTACTATATCAAGAAGCTGAGGTTCTTAGTGTTAGAAAATTGTTTATATACAAAAGCATTTTAAGATATCACAACGAGACTGTTCCATTGCTACCAGCAAACACTAAAAGAGTTACTAGATACCCAACACCAGCAGTAAAAACTGCGCTGGCTCAACGCCACTTTGCCTTCTTAGCACCTTTATTATATAAAGCGATTGATAGGAAAACCACAATTAATAATATTAACAACTACTCGGCAAAAACAAAAATAATTTCCTACCTCAAGAACCTTAGTTATGTGAGTATTGAAGAACTTTTAAGCGCACACCACATTTCTACGTAAAAATAATACACACACTTACTTACACACACACCCACACACACACACACCCACACACCCACAAAATCATACACCCACACACATATGCATACACGCCATGTGAATTTTTATTTTATTCTATTTTATTTTACTTATTTATCTTATTTTATTGTTTAATTTAGATTTTATTATTAAGTAATAGTTAGATACTCAATAATTGTATTGTAAATTAAAAAAAAGCTTATGTAACAGGGAAGGCACTGGCTCCCATGACACAGTTTATACTTCTTTGGGAGCCAGTGGTCAAAGTCTTATGTGTCAAACCTTTTTTGCAAATAAAGATATATGTTATATGTTATGTTATGTTTGTTTTTGGTCGCCAACGCAGCTCCGCGAATTTGCAACTAAGTATTCCAAGTTCTTATGATAGTTTTCCACGCGAATCGACTCGGATCAAACCTTTTGCGGTTCGTGAATTGCGCAGCAGTCATTTTTTTGACATTGTTGACGCGTTACGTAGTAGTCTCGTGCCTTTATCTGGATGTTCTTCCACAGAGCACGTTATCGGAGACGAGCCGCATGGCCGAGGTGTCGGCCAGCGTGAGCAACTTGTCGCTGGCGGCGGCGGCGGGCGCGGCGGCCAGCGACGGCGCGGCCGGCCCGCCGCCGCCGCCCGAGCGCGGCTCGTCCTTCGCGGTGATGGCGGGCCGCCGCGCGCTCGATGCGCCGCTCGCCGCGCACCCGCCGCCGGCGACGCATCATCACGAACATACGGCTGCACCGCCGCCTCAGTGAGTATCTTTGTGCTAAAGGAAAAGTAACAATTTTTACTTCATTCACTTATTTTTAATTCTCTGTTCATTATTTAAGCGGATCAGGGACAAGGGTGGAGAGATCTTTGGTAGCGTTTTATTTATGGTTGATGAATGGGCGTGTGCTACAGCTTTGCGATTCGCCCGCTCGTTCATGCTTCAGGATTGCTCTTGTGTACTAAAGAAAAGGATACTTATCCTCTGTATTATAACCGCCAAAAAATTTTGCGTTCGGGAATCCGTAAAGAAAAGAATCAATTTTCTGGATACAAAGTTGGTTATTTAATCAAATTTGTATCGATATGCGCGATATAGCGGCTGCTGACACGTCAAAACTCAAATGGTGCTGCTCTATAACACATATTGCACTTTTGAATCGCCAATACAATTATTACGAAACACTAACAGTACTATTCACACAATAGCCAATATTTATGCGTTATGTACACCTTGCATAACGCATAAATATTGAGTATCGTATTACTTACAGAGTTGTCTGCGGTACGAGTTCCGCAGTTACTGCGTCGGTCGAAGTAGACGCAGTTTTTTTGACGTTGAGACTTTAGTGGTGTTTACCCGATGTTAATCCCGCTGTCGCATCTCAGGTCGCCTGTGAGCGGCGGACGCGACAAGCGCGTGTCGTTCCACGAGCGCGCCGCGGCCGCGCCCCCCGCGCCGCCCGCCTCCTCGCCGCCGCCGCTCGACCCGCCCGCCGCCGCCAGAGAGGACCCTGACGTGAGTATTCTAAATCCACGCGAACGAAGTCGCGGCCATCATCTAGTTAAATTTTATTTTAGAGGAAAGAGGTCGCCTAGCCTCGCTTGCTAGCAGTTTACACTAGAACAGGGTAACAACAAATGTTTTTTCCGCAGCGCTTCATCGAGGAGGCGGAGAGCATGCTGGCGGGCGGCGTGTCGCCGGCCGCCGCGCCGTCCGCCGCGCACACGCCCGGCGTTATCGGCGCGCAGGAGGTGTACAGGTAAGCTGAACGACGCGGCACATATAGTACGTGACCGGTCGAGCGGGCAATCGGGGAGCGCAGGGGATGTGCGGGTGTGCGGGGCGCCTTCCCGCCTCATACCCCGATTGCCATCTTAACCTGTCGCGTACCATACTCTAATTTATTCTAGTTTTTTATGCTTGCTAAGTTTGGAGGTAAGGGAGGACAGTATATATTTGTCATTTTTCATCATAATTTCAAAACAATTGGGCTTAAAATAAATAAAAATCTGTTTTAGAACGCACAGGTGAAGACCTTTCATGTGATACCCCACTTGATATAGTTATCTTACTTCGAAAATTTAAAATACTAAGTATTTCCAAAGTATTTACTAAGTTCATGACCACAATTTAAATTTTTCTGTGTAATGTAACCACAAATTCAGGGTTTTCATTCAGGGATTTTTCCCCGAATGTCTGCTATAAGATCTGCCAAATTCCATGATTCTAGGTCAACGGGAAGTACCCTGTAGGTTTCTTGACAGATCGACAGACAAACAGACAGACAACAAAATGATCCTATAAGGGTTCCGTTTTTCTTTTTGAGGTACCTTAAAAGGAGAACATTTGGTGGATGAGAGTGGACAATCTGTTGGAAAGGAGGACTTGTCCGCCGTTCAGATACTATGGCAACCCTAGACATTGGAACCTCCACTCACGGCGCGCTTATCTACGATATGTTTGCTGCAACTATATATTTTATTCTTAATATAAAGTTTTCTGCTTATCAGAAGTGATGACGTTATTTGTATTTTTGCAAAATTCAGTGATAGAGCTTGCCCACGGTTTTTGATTGACCGAAAAGGCTCGAATAACTTTTCGTGCAAGGAACTGTCAACTTTCGCTATCGGCTTCTTGAGTATCTAAATATTAATTTATTTCATCAACCGTCTGAAATTGAACCGATTTGTCAATCGTTATTTTGGCATATGTATATTTTTTTTGCATATCGACGGCGAAGTGCCAATACCTCCTATCTTACATTTTTCATGAAATTCACTTTTTTATAATTTCCAATTCTAAGGTCAAATTAGCATGTTATAGTAAAATCTCCGAACTACATTTTCAAATGTAACAGCATTTATTAAATACAAGAAATACCTTCTAACTAAATCAGCGTAACTTTTTTATGGCATTACCTCCTAACTTTTATAGGACACGTCTATACGTGTCTCCTGATCATTTTCGAATGTACTTCTACCGTGGCGGCGTCCATAGCGTACGGCGCGGGTTGCGGAAGGGGTAAGAGGGTGATCCTAAGAATTGAAAAGTCAGTTGGCTGCAATTCGTGTTTCGACAAGTTACCGTTTTAAGTATGAGAATCAAAATTAATAATGTAATTTTGTATTTATAGTGTTTATTACGTGTTGACTAGTTTAAGAAGTTTAAATAGGAATCTTAAATATAATAGGTAAGTAAAGATTGCTAATAATATTTTGTTTATGTAGGCAATGGTGATTATTATACATCTCCTAAGTGTTTTTATTGTAGATAGGATATATTTCTCGTACTTTTTTATTTTGTTGATGTAATTAGAAGGTATTGTTTTAATAATGTTTCAGAAAAATGTCTCGAATGGCAAGGCGTTATCAAGGTGTACGGGCTGGACAAATGTTCAACATACTTGGACTTGGAGGACTTGCGGAGGATGCGCAGCAACAAACTTCTACTCCTTCTAAGTCATGTAAGAATTTGTACCTATCACTGATTTTCATGGCAAGCAATTACTAGACTTAATTCTGGGGTCCGACAAATTGTATTAAGGTTTTAAGATTATTAAGTTTATTTTATTATCTTTTCAGATACACTCGATAAGCTGATATCTGAGAAAAAATCAAAAACCTGTGTGAACGTGTCTCCAATACCAAAGCGATGTAAGATTACTAAATCTGATTCACTTACAAACATTCCTAAGAGTAACCGTTTAAAGACTCAACGACGCTGTTCTTCGGTTCCACCTACAATTACAGTACAGTATGCAAAACGAAACAATTTTGATATTTGCAGTGATGGTACTATTGCTGACAGAGGACGCAGCTTATCAATGTCAGCTCTCACTTGCGATGACACCAAAGACTCAGGTAATAAAAGATGCTCCTCAGTTCCGCCTTTATACTTCCATACTTACGAGAGTGCCCAGATGCTAGAATCTGTACCTTATAACCTAATTGACGAAACCATTTCCTATGATGGTGACTGTTCTGGCGAAGACACTGACGTCACTTACTGCCCCTCAGACATTGATCAAGTTTCGAACAATTCTAGTGCACAGTCACTTATAGATGAACCTTCCACTTCATCGGGTATTTATCATGGTAATCCAAACGAAGGAAGAAAACGCCAAATTAAAGGTGACTCAAATGACTGGAAGAAAATAAAAAATAAGAAACTTCGTATGCTAGGACAAGAATATCTAGGATACACAAAGCCAAAAGATAGAAAACTTATGCAAAATAAAATAAGACCTGCTAGACAATTAGGTGAAAGATGTGTTTCACAGTTTTGCAGAAAAAGTAAGATACGAAATTGCGAAAAATTTAATGACGAAAAACGGCAAGAGATACACAACATGTTTTGGAAGAGTATGAATTGGGACCAGCGCAAAGTATATGTCGCTGGTCTCGTCTGCCGTAAGGGAACGACACGTAAAACGTGCGATCAGTCGTCGAGACGAGAAGGCACGTTTCAATATTTTTTGCCAGTAAATGGACACCAAAATTTACAGGTTTGCAGAACAACCTTCTTAAATACTTTGTGCCTTGGATCATACACCGTTCAATCCTGGGTAAAAAAATCGCGTGTTGGTGTGATTCCCTGCCAGGAAATACAAAATATAGCAAGAGTTAATAATCCAAGGCCTGCTCAGCGAAAACTTGTAACTGCAGGAGAATTTTTAAATAATCTTCCTAAATTACCGTCGCACTATGCAAGAAAAGATTCTAGAAAATTATATTTAGAACCTATTTACCGATCTTTAAGCGATTTGTATAAACGTTATAAAGAATACTGCGTTAAGAACGAGAAGCCTATAGTTTCTCGTTTCACTTTCGAGAAACTATTTCACGATAAAAATTTATCCCTATACACTCTAAAAAAAGACAGGTGCGATATCTGCAGCGGTCATGCAGTAGGGAACATTTCTACTATCGATTATGAACAACACACTAGACGCAAAAACAGAGCAAGAGAAGAGAAAGAAAGCGATAAAAAAAAGGCGAAATCTGGAGAATTTATCTTGCTGTCTATGGATTTAGAGTCAGTAAAAGTATGCCCTTATCTGACTGCCAGCGCCCTATATTTTAAAACAAAACTTACATGTCATAATTTTACCGTTTATGACCTGGTTACCCACCAAGCTTCGTGTTATTGGTTCGATGAAACCTGCGCAGATTTGACTGCTAGTACTTTCTCATCTTTTTTATGCGATTACATCGAGAGATTCTGTTTGTCCAAACGATTGCCCATAGTTATTTACTCCGATGGATGCACCTACCAAAACAGGAACAATATAATGGCAAATGCTCTGTTAAATATTAGTGTTACAAACGGAGTGACTATCACACAGAAGTACTTAGAGCCCGGGCACACCCAAATGGAGTGTGATGCAGTCCATGCTGCAATTGAAAGAAAACTAAAAAATAGGGAAATACATCTTCCCAGCGATTATATAACTGTGACGAAGGAGGCACGAATAAACCCTGCCCCCTATGAAGCTATTCAAATAAATTACGATTTCGTTAAGGACTTCAATAATAGATCAACGTGGAGGTACAGCAGCATAAGACCCGGGCGAAAACCTGGAGATCCTGTTGTTGTAGATATACGAGCCATCCAATACGGACCAGGAGGAATTATTACCTTTAAAATTAATTTTGACGATGACTGGTCTGAGCTACCTGGAAGATCAAAAAAACTACTAACTTCTGTAAATTACTCACCGCTGCATACTGCGCCAATTCCTATAGCGTCTACTAAGTTTAATCATCTCCAGCAATTAAAAGAAGTATTGCCAAGAGACTGTCATTTATTTTATGACACTTTACCACACGAGTGATCGGTTATAGAGAGAGTAACAGCGCTTGCCAGATCTTAGTTATTTTATAAAAGCATAAAATTTATCTGCTTATTGTTCCTAACACAGGCAGGAACGATCAGCAACTATGAAGTTTAGATCATGGTGGCTTTGGGAGATAACAGGTAATAAAGGAGCAAAAAATCTACGTCATAGTATAAAGTTTAATTTTTTTATATTTTCTTCGAAATAATATTAGAAACCACGTCATGCATTGCCAAACACTTAGTGTCGTGGCAACCCCCTGCCAGCCAGACACCCTTAGAGTCTAAGGGTGTCTAACAAGAAGTTGCCACGATACTAAGTATCTGGAAATGCATGACGTGATTTCTAATACTATTCCGAAATAAAAAAATTAGACTAGGTCCAAACTTCATAGTCACTGATCTTAAGTTGTGATGGGGATAATATGCAGATAAATTTTCAGCTTTTATAAAATAACGAAGATCTGGCACATGCTGGCTCATTCACAATCCATTACATTTGTGTACTTTTTTAGTTTTCTTAAGTTACATTCAACTTATTTGTTAAGATTGCTTTTATTAGACACCCTAATAATTGTCTGATAGTAAAAAAATAAAGTATCTGATTTAAAACTTCTTTTATTAAAGCCTCCTAAGTATCTTTATTTTATAACATAAAATAGATAACCTTAATGTCAATACCTTCTAACTAACCGAATACCTACTACACTATCTTAAAATATTATAATATAATATCAGAAATAAAGCATTAATTATTATTATTCTTAACAAAGAAACACATTTATCAATTTTTTATTAGTCAAGAAATTAAACGTTTTTTTCACTTTGTGTAAAATATTGATTTCGGTAGTTAGAAGTTATTGGTACTTCGCCATCGATATGTTATTATTTAATAGAAAACATTATTTATTGTAGGGATCCCCGCGCGCGACGGTTGGCCGAGGCGCAAGCGCGCGCGCCCGCCGCTCCCGTCCCCGAACAACTCTCCTTCAAAGAGAAAATGAAGATGTTCGCCCTCGAGTCGGGCGAACAGTCGACGCCCAAGGACAAGGTACGTGAAAAAACGTACTAGAAAGCACCCCGCACACGATGAGGCCCTGAACTATCAAGACTAATTCACTAAATGCGTTCTTGCATCCCTGAGGTCATGATCATGATAACTCAATAAATTCTTTGCGTTTTGCGATTCCGTAACAGTAATAATATTACGATATTGTTTCGCAGGTTAAAATATCACGGGCACAACGAGATATTGACGCTGTACATTAAATTATCGGGCAAATGAATATCCATTTAAGGGTACCGGTGTTTCCAAATTTATGATAGAAATAAAAATATGCATGTATGACAAAATTATCTTAATTGGCATAGAACACGTGTTGAAGTAATCTTATCGATTTAATCGATTGTATTTGAAATTAACAAAATTGGCAACTATTTAATTTTGTATGAAACAAATATTCAGTATTACTTACTATAGCAACATGAATCAGAAACTTACGAAATTACTAAATATTTAATCGAATTATTTATTAGTTGTATTCAAGTTAACTCGAAGATGACGGTTGATAATGGACCAGAAAGAGCTTTTGTATTTTGTAAGTTATTCCGCAAGATTTCCTATTTACGGGACCTAGCACCAATTTACATGTCAATCATAGAAGTAAGTGGTAATTCAAAGGTATATTTTCATGATTAGAACTTTAATTGGTAAAATACCTGTGTCGCCTTAGCAGCTAGTGCAATGTTTAGTGATTATATAGCATGTACCATATTATATACATTTATTTGATTATATTCAAAAAGAAAACAAATTAAATACATACATATAAGTATATGGAAAGTATTTATGGCACTCTAATTAAGAATAATAATAATTAACTCTCCAAATTAGCTGTGTGCCATTATTATAATGATTAATGATTTTATATTGTGACATTGTGGCTAATTCCGTTGTACACAATCTCTAAACTAAACTAAAATGGCACGTCTAAATCTATTTCTATCCCTTTCATAATGTTGCTTGCGGAAAAGGATAGCACTAAATTTAGACTTGTTAATTTAGTTTAGTTAAGAGATTGTGTACAAGAGAATCGGCCCCATTGTGGCTAATTCCTTTGTACACAATCTCTAAACTAAACTAAAATATCACGTCTAAATCTATTGCTATCCCTTTCATAATGTTGCTTGCGGAAAAGGAAAGCACTAGATTTAGACCTGTTAATTTAGTTTAGTTTAGAGATTGTGTACTAGAGAATCGGCCCCATTGTTTTTTCAGAAAGGACCAATAAATATAAATGACTACAATGAAATTAGGTGGGTGCCTTATGTTATAGGAAATATGATATCATTTTTACAAGTTCATACATAAATATTTCTTACGTATAAGCTTCGTTACATTCCAAAGAATGAATCATTTATTTTCTCTTTTAGTAAAGCATTCCTCTTAAAATATATTATGTCATCCATTATATGTTTTGTTTGACAATTCATCACAACAACTTTGTATTATGCAAATATTATATTATTAATTCTTATGTATTCCCCTAAATAAATGATATCAAACTAAAGCAATACATGAGCCTTGTTGTAAATACAGTTATCAGTAATCATTAAGCACTATTTGTGCCAAAAATTTACATGAATATTAATTAATATTACGATTGGCGTACGGTGTGACGAAGAGCGGCCTCTCAATCTACAGTCACTACTACGGCCGCCCAATGTGTAGCATATTATTACTGTTTAGTAGAGAGATGATAAGTTTTTTTGGCACCAATTTATTGTACATAAAGTAGTTAATAAGAACCTTTTATTGTGTTGAGGATTTGTATACCCGTTGTATTATGTAAAAGTTTATTTAAAAATACAATATATCGAAAGTTAACATATTATGAATGTAAGTACGAGGCCTATAAAGCGTAGCATTAGCGTAGTTACTGGGAGACCTTATGTTTCCGCATTTCACCCAACGATAGTCAATTAGCAAGAGTAAAATATTTTATATAGAATTATGTTTTGGCGAGCATCATGTAGGTATATTATATTTCTATCGACGGGAAAGGAGTAAGTCGTGTACCTACTCCAATAAAAATTACCTATAAATTCCAGATAAAATAGTGTAATTAAATACATGTTACACCATTAATTAATTATTATTATTAATGGTAGAAATAAAACTGATATTGTACTTCAATAATAATTATTAGCAATTTCAAAATTAAATTAACAATCGCTATGTTTGGTATTTTCATTTCACATTTCTTGATCGAACCTTACCCTGCTTTCAAATATCCACAGATTTCAAATCATCCGTTAGAGCCAGGTCTTCTGCGCCATGTTACGAACAAAACATTGTATTGCTAACATATTAGTAAAACATAATTAGCTATAAGGCCGTCCACTGAAATTTTCGAGTAGGTATAGAACATTTTCGTTAGTAACATAAATTTTTATGAAATGAATTGAAATAATTTATTTGTATGAATATGGCAAGACAAGGTGTTCACAATAGAAAGTTAAGCCAACATATCCAGTTTAAAATGAGATCCGACGAGGAAGACGAGTCCATAATTTTGGCTGTAGTGGATTTAGTTCTTGGAAGACAAAATAGAAAAAGATTTCATCTATACTAATATTAAAAAGAGGTAATGTCGTTAAGTTTGTTTGTAGGGGGTAATCTCTGGAACTACTGAACCGATTTTGAAAATTCTTTCACCAATAGAAAGCTACATTATTCCTGAGAGAAATAGGAGAGAGAAATATATTTTATTTTCAATGGGATTTTTAAAAACATAAATCCTCGCAGGCGAAGCTGCGGGATCAGCTAGTGTTAAATAAGGGTCTTTCCCGTATTAACTATTGTAAAAAAATATATTCTCCTTATTCCAACCCATTAAATCGATGACGAGAACTGTCTCTGGCGAGCACAAATACGGGATGAATTATAATTTACTAGCTTATACTCGCGACTTCGTCCGCGTGGACTACACAAATTTCAAACCCCTATATTATTCCCTCAAGGGTTGAATTTTCGAAAATCCTTTCTTAGCGGATGCCTACGTTATAATAGCTATCTGCATGCAAAATTTCAGCCTAATCCGTCCAGTAGTTTGAGCTGTGCTTTGATAGATCAGTCAGTCAGTCACCTTTAGATTTTGAAGTCCCATAACCGATAACTAAACAAAAGGATCGAAATTTTCTGAACAGGGGCGGATTGGGAGCAGAACCAAAATTGAAATACTGCTGCACTTAACCTTCTTGAATGATTTGCGTATGAAGTCAATCAGTAAGTAGCAATTTCAGACAGTGCATTCATGCAAGCGCGAGTTTAAAAATAAAAGCTTCAACATTTTTGCCAATCAATTTAACTACGTTGCTACTTGCTCCTGCTTGTACACAGGGCATTTAGATACGTGTGGAAAACTTACACGTATGGTAACACAAGTTTGGTGCTCGATTACATAACAGAAAACAAGCCATCCTACGAAGACAAATGTCACTGTACAGTATTTACTTTGAACGGACTGTACCAATAATATAGCAACAATATAGCGTAACTTGTTAGATGGAAGCAAGTGAGTGTTCACGCGAAACGCGCATTGCACGCGCACTTTCGACATGAATACCCACAAAGGAATGGGTTTTAAAATTGAAGTCAAAATTAAACAAGTGATTAATTTAACAGTGTTTATATTTTGCTTTCGAAGTTAATTTACGTGCCGTGTGGCTTTGATGCGTTTGTACAAAGTTCTACTTGTTTTGAAACAGAAAATATTAATTTTTAAAATTCACCTAATAGTAGTAACAACCATTATTATAATACAACGGTCAAGGGGATATTGGCCTTTACAAAAAAAAACACTAAATGATGATATCTTAAATGGTTTAATACTTAACCATTAATTAATTATATTATTAATAACAAATAAAGTTTGTCCCAAGAAAACAGCTGACTACATCATAGTGCAGGTACATGAACTTTATGTTGTCACTGTGGTATTGTACTATATCAAGATGATATAGAAAATCATTTTGAATGTATTTGGCTTTGGTGATTTTGTGCAATACATTTTAATACGTAATAAATTACATAAAATTACGTTTAGAAATATAAAACTCGAGTATATCGTGCAACTAAGGCTAAAAAAATTATATCACCAATAGCCCTTACCATACTTGAATTAATTATTTATCAATACATTATACTTAAATGTTAACAAAATATTGAACATGATCACTGTGAGGCCTATAACAAGTGACGCTTATTATATATTGGTTAAATATAATTAAATACAGGTTGGAAGCAATAAGCGTTTGCAGGCGATTAATTATTATTATTATCTCAATAAAAGAGATCTATTCCAAAAAATTGTTTGGTGCTGAAACAATGCATCATCTGGTGAACAAAATCATGACAAAAAATTGTCTGCTCTTATTTTCTTTTACTTTTATAGCTCCATATCTTTACTCTGGAACTATTGATAGTTTTGTTTTCCTATATAGATTGGTCAAACTAGAGTGGGTTTCGAGTAAATGCATCGGCTTGCGACCATTAAAATTCATCCCGTTCTCGTTATCTAGTTCGATCAGAAAAAAAATATCGCCGAAACGTATGGTATTTTATTTTGTATTGGGGATTCAAGTTACAAACGAAGAACGTGTTAATATTTTATTTAGTCAGCTTGTTGCGATTTTTTTATTTGATAGCTCTTTTAAAGAAAGAGTTTTCACCTACAGTGTGCACAGTCAGCGATAAATTAATATAATCTATCTATTATCTCTTACTAGCTGATGCCCGCAACTTCGTCCGCGTGGAATTAGGTTTTTAAAAATCCTGCGGGAACTCTGATTTTCCGGGATAAAAAGTAGCCTATGTCACTCTCCAGGTCTTTATCTATAATCATGCAAAAAATCATGTCAATCCGTTGCGACGTGATTGAAGGACAAACCAACAAACAAACACACCTTCGCATTTATAACAGGGGTAGTGTGATTGACACGGAATTATACATCGATTGCATGTTTCTTGAGCGAGAAAATAGTCAATAGCTACGCTATAGATCTACGGGGTGGGAACGCTCCGCACAGGCGAGCGCGGCTGTGCGGGACGTTCCCCCGCCTCATACCCCGATTGCCATTTCAACCTGCCGCGTACCATAGTTGATTCCTCGGCGACGGCGCGGGCGGGAGAAATGCTTTACTGCACGTGACAAGCGATTGATACTGGTATAAGTTTGTGTATCTTATGAGGATAGCCTAAAGAGACTTAGCATTTCCACCCTGTATCTGTATAGTACTTGAAGTTTTGCACCATAAATGCAACACAAATTGGCATCAAAAGGAAGTTGTATCTCAATACGACTTAACCTACAACAAATTTACAATTTGTAACAATTTACTAAGTTACGATAGTAACATACTTAACATTAAAGCTTGTTTTATTTACACTTAAGAGATGATGAACATAACTTCAATCACATAGAAAAATATAATTACGATTCAACAGCACTTAAAAAGATAAATGCCAATGGAAATATATAAACAGTATAAAATAAAGTATCACGTATTCATTAACGCATTCGGCTACGTGTGTAATGGCATTGTAGTAAATAGTTGTTATAATTCATATAAAAATACACATTTATAATTATTATGCCCCCTCGTAACATGTTGAAATATTTCTGAACACCACACAGCGGTGCCGTATTTGTAAAACGTAGTAGCTTGAACATTCCTATTACAACTACACTACACATTGCAGAAGGTCGACAAAAAATAAACAGTAGTACCTAGGTATACTTTTATTATTCTACATCAATTAAATATAAAAATAGGTACTCTTAACAATTAAAAAGTAAAATATGTAGTAATGGGGTTGGGTCCTTACGTATTTGTCGCGTATGGGCCATTAAAACAATAAGACTTTAGTCTGATAATTATTTATTATGAATTATGATAGGAAATATTATTTTCGTTCACGAGTATATAATATGTAAAATACGCAAAGAGCCACCCGAATAAAATACGGCTTCATAATATTGCATAACAATAATGGAAGAATTAATATTTGAAGCCCTGTCTTAATATAATATTGTACTCTATGGAATTTACATGTAATGTATACTCTAATGCAAACAAAATAAGTGGCTCTCGATCAACCCACCACGCGGCAGTGCAACGATAATTGCATCCTCACAGAGGAAAACAAATAAAAATTGTGTAAACTTCAACATGTCTCGCAAACGATATAGTGGAAGATATTTCGGGAATGCATTTCGAATCGTGTATCATTACTCTAGAGATATATAATTATATAGTATATTAAATTTTATATCAAACTTATAAAAACGACTTAACAAATAAGTATATTTAATATTTTTACTAATTATAGAATTTCTCTTAGGACTATAATAACCGTGGCACTAGATAGATTCCCTTCGTCACATCGCAGGTGCTAAACTACGTGCGTATCGTCGAGGGCGACTGTCTCGGCGTGCGTGAACGACTATGCTAGGCGACGTGCGGGCTCCGCTCGCCGACGCGCTCGGCCGCACGACCCGCGACGCTACTCTCTACACTACGTAAAATGTCCATGAAACCGAACAACATCACGCGTATTTTGTACTAACACCTTGAAACTTTTGTACATTCATCGGAACCCGCGGCGGGCGGAGAGGTGCGGGCGGGGCGCGCTCAGCGCGGGTCGCGCGAGGCTGCGGGCGAGAAGAACTGTCATTGCGGCGTGTCCCGCGCGGCGCTCCAGCGGTCGAACTCGATGCCGGAGTCGGGCGACACGCCGCACAGCGCGCAGGCGCGCGCCGCGCAGCCGCACGCCGGCGCCGCGCCCGCGCCGCGCACGCCCAGCGCCTCCAGCACCTGCCACACGAGCCTTTACAACACTGCGGCACCACGACGTTGTCTCGCCATTAAATACACTGCCGTCATGCCGCTTAAGGCCGCAAAATTATTGTTTCCATTTGTCGCATGCCGTAATGCATGTTGTGAGTAAAACAGTCTTTATACACGCTACCACGCACCTCGAAGGGCCTTCGAGTTCCCGGGTTCGAGTTCCGGCCAGGTAAAAATTTATTGGGGTTTTCTCTCGTGACAGTTGCCTCTCGTGACAACTTCACGTGCCTCATAGGGCACGTGAAGTTGACGGTCTTATGTTTTATCTCTCTTTTCGTGACAGACTAAGGAAGAGTAAGGAAATAAATAGAGACTGCATTTGGGTTTGGTCTCTTTAATATTTCCTGCCTAGTTGGCTACTCTCCGTTGAGATTGGAAATTGCGTCAGGAGGAAATAATATACCATGCACCTAATTACTCTAATATATAGAGCTTAGGGATCTTGGAGGCGATTGTAACCATCCAAAAGATATTGACAAGCCTTTGAATAATCAAATTTTAACGAGCAAATAATAAGGGCAAGGAACTGTTAACAGAATTCTCTTTTCATTAGATTCTTTCGAACCTTAGAAGTAGTACTAAAAACGTAGCATACGTTACAGGACTTTTCTGCGGTTTGAAAGATCGTTAACATACTAAATTCTCGTGATACGGTACACGCTTCGCGTCTATCAGAATGAGAATGCAGACAAGCCGTGACGCCGTGTCCCGTGACGTATGCGCGTCAGACGGCGAGGCAGACCTTGGGCAGGCTGGCGCTGCGCTCGTGCAGGCCGAGGTCGCGCTCGAAGGAGTGCAGCTGGCGCATGAAGTGGAAGTTCGGCGCGATGTCGGTCTTGCGGCTGCGCACCAGCTCGAAGGCGTCGCGCAGGCTGAGGCGGTGGCGCTGCATGAGGTAGGCCAGCGTCACCGTCACCGAGCGCGACACGCCCGCCACGCAGTGCACCAGCACGCCGCAGCGCGCCGCCATCGCCTCCTCTGCGCACCAAACATCGTACATACAATATCCAAATGCTTATAGTCTGGATCTAGTAGGTCATTTTGTACCTACTATATCATTGTTTAGAGCTTATTGAGTAGAGTACGAATATATTTTTTATTTTATTTTATCTTAATAAAAAATTAGGAAATGGGAATCCGTCGAAGTTGTCAGTTGTAGTCTGTAGACCATTTTTGTGACGGGGGCTATCTCAAAAACTAAATTAGTTAGGAACATAAAATTTTGGTATACTATTTACCATATACTGTATTTAAACAACAAATACTGATAACAACTATTTATAAAATAGTTTGTAAGCTGTGACAAAAACAAACGAACATTTTTTTGGTTTTTCTTTCACAGTTTATTGCGATGTTCTAGATGTTGCTCGGAAAAGAAATAATCATACACCCAAAATATGATGTTCATAATTATATACAGAACTCTAAAAGAGCGGGGCCCGACTTGCACTTGACCGGTTTTTTTTTCATTACTACTGATTTTTATTTAAAGCTGTTTCCGCTTGAAGCGTGCTTTGGACTAGATGTATGGACGAATTCAAACCTTATTAAAACAATCATCACCCTTAGATTCATTTTACACTGACTTTTACTTTTTGATTTTCTGTCATTGATAACAAGTTTTCATAACTGAGTACTGACCAACATGGAGAGTAGAATACAAATCCGTATGTGTAAAGAATTATTAATTGATCTGTTGATTTTGAAATAGGGATAATCTTTTCAAAATTGACTACATCGAAATGAGTGTTAAGATGGCAAACGATTAAAATATCTACCAAGACTAACCAATAAAACGAATAGCCTGAGGAAAATGTACAGCGAGATTTTGACTCCAGTGGTCAGCGATAGGGATCTTCAGATAGTTGATGCCGCAGCCTTCTGCCTCGAATGTGTTGGGCAAATCCGGCGTCACGTTCAGCACATACTGCAATGGGAAAAAATAATGTTTATGTATTTTTACATACCATTGATACTGGTACACTAACAAGATAAAGTCCAAAATAAAACCTGGCTACTCCTCATAATGAACACTTAAATATAGTAAATTTATTCGGATATAAAGAAAGTGGTGATCAATTTAAAGATAATTTATATTATCTTTTCTTAATTAATAGAAATCTGTAATATAGATTGTTATGCACCTTGATATTATGCCTGGCGAGCGCCTCGCAGTCCTCGCTGTTGGTGGAGTTGCCCAGGTATAGGTTAGGCAGGATCTCGATGGGGAACTCCTGGTGCGCGTGCGCGTGCGTGTCCTCGCACTCCGACGACGAGCCCGATGACAGCGCGTCATCGCAGCCGGACCCCGATATCCGGAGGGATCTAGAAATGTTCAATTGATATACAGGTGTAATTACATTGCTAGCAAATAATGAAGACAAGTGGTAGTACTGATAAGATAACACAAAAAAATCGCGATTTTTTAAAAAACCTGTATTTTTTGAAAGTTAGTTATGTATTGTAAATAAAACATCTAACCGACGATAAAGATTAACGAACTTTGCGTAGACAGGTACCGCGGGGTCAATGCCGCGTCGTAGGTGGGGCACTGACCCCGAGTTTGCACGCTATACTTACATTGCGGGTTTGAAAAATAGTAAATCACTAAAACTACAAGTATAGTACGCGACAGGTTGAAATGGCAATCGGGGAGGCAAACGGCCCGCCTCATACAGGTTGCCATCTCAACCTGTCGCGGACTATACCTATTAAGGCAAATAGTTAATGGTATCGGATTGTGTTTACGTAGTATTTACATAGCGCTTTTTTTGCTAGCCTTCAATGAGGTGCCATTGTAAAGTCTCATAAAAACATTAAGTCTAGACGATTCGCGCAGCTAAATCCAATTGGCACCAAAAAGTATTATCATGGAACTATTTTAACTCTTGTATACATAATATATTCGGTAATAAATTAAATTATTTCTTAATTTTTAGTGTTTGTGGCTAGGTATTGAAGTTCGTTCTTATTTTTTTTGAAAAAAAAAATTGTTTCACATTTTTTAGTGGCCTCATGGTATTAAAATATGCTACGCCTGGTTAAAAATCTACTGTTTACTAAGCTATTACACTGATCGCGAGCAATTTACTCTTATCCGTTGAGGAGTTCCATTATCTCGAAGATGTTCATCAGATCTTTACCAAGTTTAAATGGAACCACCTTTGAAGTATAAAAGAATTTTCAAAATCGGTCCAGGCGTCTTCGAGTAATCGGGGAACATACATAAAACATTTAAAAAAAAGATTCCGACGAATTGAGAACCTCCTCCTTTTTTTGAAGTCGGTTAATTAGGGTTCCGTACCTAAAAAGGAAAAACGGAACCCTTATAGGATCATATATTGTCTGTCTGTCTGTCTGTGTCGGTCTGTCAAGAAACCTACAGGGTACTTCCCGTTGACCTAGAATCATCAAATTTGGCAGGTAGGTAGATCTTATAGCTGACATTCGGGTAAAAATCTGAAAACCGCGAATTTGTGGTTTACGTGTGCCTAAGGCCAAACTACCTGGCCACATTTTTAGGTCAACGGGAAGTACCCTATAGGTTTCTTGACAGATGGACACAGACAACAAAGTGCTCCTATAAGAGTAAATTTTTCCTTTTGAGGCATGGAACCCTAAAAGTAGGATATGGAATATATATTAGAACAAGTAGACTCATATGTAAAGGTAGTAAGCCATCGATACCCGTGATCCGAGGCCCGCCCGCCATGGCCGGGGCGGGCGGACGGCGATCGATCGCGCCCCGCGGAGGGCTGCTCGATGGGGTGAGGCCGGGCTCACCATTCACCTGCCCCCGTGGATCAATGGCCGCCCACACAACGTGGCCTTACTCAAACACCCTCTCGCACTGCGCCCCTCAACCCCGGGCCTTCGCGACGCCAACGCGTCTGCTCCCACGCGAAATTTCCCCGGATTTGCCTACTCAATAGTCTCGACGCCATTCATTTGTATTGAAAACTGCCACAATGATACCATAAAGCGAGTTATATAAAATCCTTCTTTCTCACTAATGAATGAGTAAAATGTTCCTGTTTTCTATTACCTCTATGGCTTTACGAAGTTTGAGCAGAATACTCCGCGAGATTGATTTATAATGAATTATGTATATTATGCTATATTTAACTAATTATAATTATTTAACTACACATTTTCATTAGCAATTTGCACGACCAGAAATATTATGATTTATGAAAATTCCATTCTATGAATCCATATGCGTGGAGATATTTTTGTTTTCACATAATAATAAAGTAATAAGATTAAGTGAACAGCCATAGGATTATTAATTTAAAAAAACCGGTCAAGGGCGAGTCCGGCCTCGCTCTTATAGGGCTCCGTCTGTAGGTACATGATTATGTTTTGGTCACAGCTTACAAACTACTTTATGAATCTTGTTTTCAGTATTTGTTGATTAAATACAGTACCTATATTATGGGGAACTTAATATACCTACCGAAATTTCATAATCCTAACCCCCTATTGTGACCCCGTTACAAAAAGGTCTAGAACTGATAACTTTGCCGATATTCGTACTTTACTCAATTAGCTCTATACAATGATACCTACCCCGCATGCTAGGGTAAGAAAAAAACCGTCTCCTGTTTCATGTAAGTATGGGAGACCTCTTGAAAAATAATTGAATTGAATCTCTAATTCAATATTCGGTTATGGATCAACGTTCTGCACCCAAATCAAAATTTCAGGTTTGTAATTCATTTCGTCTACAAGCCCGTACCCGTGACACGCTGACAGACAGACAGGCAACAGAGTAACATTAATAGGGCTCCATTTAACCCTTTGGGTACGGAACCCTAAAAATGAATCGTGGTAGGTGTAGGCTGCATCATGCATGTACGAGTATCTAGGTACTAGCGTCGCCATAGCGAGCGTGGGTCGCGGCCGCGCGTGGGCGCGCCCTGACACGTCCATTCAGAGGAGCTCACCCACGCACCACGCCATTCTAACTGATCCGATAATGACAACAGAGCTATTTCGTTCGATTTTAATGTGGGTGAGAAAACCAGTTTTTTGCGACCTCACCTGTTTATTCATACCTTATAAATAAACGCTCCTCGCCTTCGGATACCACGTAGGTTGCGAGATCGAGCGATATAATATCGCGTCAGCCGTCATTTATAGCATTGTGTAATGAAATAACAAATAGGTACCTACTTCATACGAATTACGAATCCAATTTGTATTTGAATGGAGGCGAGTGCTGAGTCGCCGCCGGAAGCCGTGACACGGCCGGCCGCGTTATTAATGAACGAGTTGTATATGCGTCGGTGCCGTCTATAAAGCGGCCGAGTACGGACAGCTGGTGAAACGGTTGGGGCCAGTGCAAGTTAGAAACTGTCACAAGACAGTCAGCTAACGTCGAGCAGGCTACAGGGCGGTGCATGTGGGCGTGCGGTTGCGTGCGCTGCGCTCGCGCACAGGAATGCGGACCGCCGACCCGCAGCCAATGACCGCCTGCAAGAGGCGCTTTTTATGGCTGACTTACTGGTTCCCGTCCTGTCTGGACTTTAACGAGTTAAGTTGGCCGGACAAAGGACTGAGCTGGTCGTTTGTACTTTGTACTATGTTTAAAATATCGTCCGGACGTCGTCGTTCCGTCGGGCTGCCGCTCGGTCGCGTCATTATAGCAACGATAAGATATTGACAATTATGATTCATTTTATAAAATATATTCATTCTATAATGTATAAAACACCGTATTTTAATGAAGGTAAATAAGTTTAAAGACAGCAGTTGTAAAATGGTAAAGTAATTTTACTATATTTTAAATGAATAAAATATTTTTTCGATTGTATTTAAAGAGAAAGAACTGGTGTACTTTCTTATCAAGATTCTAAGCTTAATAAACAACAAAGCTAAATTGGTAGGTAACTGCCAAAAGACCAAAGACCAAATAATATGAAGTTAATTATAAAGCGTTTTAACTCCTTTCACGCCATTTTAACTTTTTGTATCAAATTTTATGTCAAAAGTACGATTTTAGCCCTTATTTTAAAGGTAAACCATACTTTTGACACGACAGTTAACCCATAGAGTTAAAATGGCGCGTAAGGAGATATTTTGTACGGACTATACATCATTTATATTTTGACAAGCGAGATGTGTTTTTTATAATACAAGCAGACCTTACCTACCTACCGGTTCAAGTTGCAAGTTTGTTGCACAATCTATCGCATCACCAGCTCCCAAACTAGTGAATGAACGTCGAACGACGACCTTGAAGTCATTTACGAACGTACTGAATAAAAACAATAAGACTGAATAGTTCAGCGACCTCTGGAAAGTTATGTGTAGTTGTGACTGAAGCCATTTTACCCCATTTTATTTGCAACTAGCAGATCCGCCCGGCTTCGCTCGAGTGGAATTTGATAAAAAGTCAAAAGTCAAAGTCAAATGATTTATTCTAAATAGGTAATAAATTATTCTTTTTGATGGTCAGATCTTGGATTTCTAAGATATAGTGGTGATAATTATTACGCAAACTTAAAACTAAAGCTACGGGCTAAAGATATTACGTATAGGTAAAATAATATACAGGATATATCCTATGTTACTTCTGGATAGTGTAGCTTCCTTATAGGTACATACCTATTACCTACTTAGTGAAAGAATTAATTAAACCGGTTCAGTGATTCTAGAGTTTACAAACAAACAAATATTTCTTGTGTGTAATATTAGTAACTAGTTATGTATATTTTAGCGTTTAAACTATCGGGAGTGATTTCCATTATATATAACTAGCTTATGCTCGCAACTTCGTCCGCTTGGACTACACAAATTTCAAACCCCTATTTCACCCCCTTAGGGGTTGAATTTTCAAAAATCCTTTCTTAGCGGATGCCTATATCATAATAGCTATCTGCATGCCAAATTTCAGACCGATCCGTCCAGTAGTTTGAGCTGGGCGTTGATAGATCAGTCAGTCAGTCAGTCACCTTTTCCTTTTATGTATTTAGATATCTGTCCCGGCTTTACTCACGTGTTGATTCGACGTTAGCCCGACTAGTTTCGAGCCCATCCGGGATCCTTTTTCTAGGGAGTCAGTTCGCCACCCTCACAACGGGCTCTACGGGCAGCGGCACGCGCAGCTCGCATCATAATCGCGACGCGTGCGCGAACTGACTCCCTTGAAAAAGGACCCCGGATGTGTTCGAAACTAGTCGGGCTAACGTCGACTAAACACGTGAGTAAAGCCGGAACAGATATTATATATAACAGTAATGTATAGTTCGCCCATTAGCTCTACATAGATAAGGAGTCTTCCACGAATGTAAATTGCGTGATCAGCGTCTAGGCGCTCTGGCGACTTGCATGTCGTCTCATTATGATGGTACCTTTTATTAAACTAGCCTCAATATCGCCTGATGAAAACCCTAAAAGCTCCCGTAAACAAAAGTAACTATGTTTGGATAGATATTGGTAGGGAGTCAGATTTCTATGACCAGAACAAATTTTATGCTATTGCGTATAAAAAATAGATAGGTAGGTCCTACAAAAGATAAAAATGCAAATGTGATAGGCATCTTCTAAGCTAGCTCGCTCGATTTTGGTCTTCTATCGCTTACTACTAAGCGCTAAGGCTGTGATTCGAACTCGCTCACCATAGGTTCCGTAAATTGGACAAAAACAAGTCAATTGTTATTAATTGAGTAAGATCTTCCCTCTCAAAAACAAAAGCCTTTTATTTGACACCGCAAAACTAAGTTTTTCCTGTAAACTTAATTATACTTAAAGGTAAAAAGTGATTACTTTTCTACCCAAAAATTAGTTTTAAATCATGTTTCAAAAAGGTATCGATTGATCTCAATTTAGAGCTTGAACTAGCAAAAAAAAATTTTTTCTTCAAAACAAATTTTTTCGGTGTGAAAGTTTTTGAACACTAACTATTTTCTAATATCCCCTTTAAAAGTGATTTGGATTTTCTATTCAGTTTCTTCAGAAATCGTTAAACAATTTGTGTGTTTTTCCCTAAATAACATCCATTCGTTAGTTATTTGGGAGTTTTGACAGACCTGTTTATTTTTATTTCTCTCAAGTGGCAACACTAACCTCAGTAATTGCTTACCTAAGCTATGCATGATGGGAGGCAACAACAAAAAAATCATTGTATTAATAGATTTAAAACAAAAAAGTTATGTTACTTTTTCTGCATATAATGATCCAAAATACTACATTTTACGGTAATAATATTTCTGGCATTCGTATATTTGCAATAAGGTTTAGCAAGCATTATTTAAAACATCTTTTTCAAGCCAATAGCATTATTAGTTTCTGAAATTATCAGCTGTGACAGACATGACTTTGCAGTTAAGGGTTTTTTTGCGATTTTGTTATGGACCCCTAGAATAATGAGAGCCAGAAGAGATTTAAAAAGTGATTAGTGTTTAAAGTAATTCGAAGACATACGAAAGAACTGTGTAACTAAACAATTACTGCTAACCAACCTTTATTCGTAGGGCCGATAATCTTTAAATCGTAAAGGAAGTAATTTGTCATCATTTTATACAGCTATTACGATAGGCGACGTGTTCGAGTCTTTGACGCACGCGGCACTTGATTGGACTATAGTCCGAAAATATAAATTTCAAGGATCATTAGCCTTTACGCATTTCTCTAAAAATAGATCGTTAATTAAAATTTCATTACACAATGAAAGAAATTACATTTTTGTAACTAACCTATTCCCGAGATTAGTTATAATTACCTACTTATCTCTGCCTATACCTACCTACTTTCATATGCAAATTGCAATATATATAGGTATGAGGACGATCATATTCGTCCCTGATGCATCCAGAAAAAGACTCGTGAGTGAGGACGATCATCAACAGCTAACCCCGTGCTTTGCTTCTAAACTTATGAGTCTCGAAAACAAACGTAATCCATCGCAGAAGCTACCATGGCGGCTATAGTAAAATCGTTCTTTATCGCCACTTTATCGCTCCATAGATCGCTACGGGAACCTGGATTATGTGCGATCCCTAAGTAAATAAACTGCTTTTTATACTAACTGTGCAGCCTAAACAGTAAATTTTAATTAAACCTATCGTTGATAAACCGCGTACAAAACATTGTGTATTCCTTGCAGTAGATAGACAGATTATACTTTGTTAGGGTTTGCTACACTCTTCCGAGACTTGTGTTTCCGGACTCCTGCGATCTGGAGTGACTATGATTGATCATAGTTGAGATTGTAGTAGAGCAAGTTACAAAAAAATCGGCCAAGTGCGAGTCGGACTCGCGCACCGAGGGTTCCGCAACAGTCGTATTTTTTCGACATTTTGCACGATAAATCAAAAACTATAATTCATAAAAATAAATAAAAATCTGTTTTAGAATATGTACCTACATGTAAAGCCCTTTCATATGATACCCCACTTGGTATATAATATATACATTAATCTTACTTTGAAAGTTATTTTTTTTTTTTTTTTTTTAATACAATAAAACTTAAAGCTAGCCTTATCTAATTACTATATAAATCATGACCGCGTGGAATGGTGCCAAGAATACTGGCTGCATTTCCGCGCTGGACAGCCAGGCTGATCCGCTGCGCAAAAAATGAGCCAGCCCTTCTGTCACCAGTTGAGGCTATTAATCGCGGTGAAATGTCTCGTAAAAAATTTTTAGCACTAAGACTCCATGGCCCCAGGGTCTCCACGGCAAACGGCACAAAAATGTAACTCTCTATAAGAGAGGCATACTTGCGCCGCTTGCCGTTTTCAGCTGTTTCTGCTGCGGCTCCCGGTCTTGATGCTGTCTTCCTGATATGACACGGGGCCAATGTGTCAACGCAAGTTGCGTCCCACATTAGCGCCCGTCCCCTTCCCAGGGAACCAGCGTCAATCCATCTTTGAAAGTTGAAAATACTAAATATTTGTTCATGAACACATTTTTTTTGTGATGTGCTATAAGACCTACCTACCTGCCAAATTTTACGATTCTATAAGGTCAACGGCGAGTACCCTATAGGTTTCTTGACAGACAGACAACAAAGTGATCCTATAAGGGTTCCGCTTTTTCTTTAGAGGTACGGAACCCTAAAACTGAGTCTTGCGATTTGCGCGTTTAAATACCAGTCCGCAGTCGCAGTGGAAGTTGCCGAAACTTTTAGCTCTGAAGTGAAATTTCCCCACCTAACTTAATCGCGTAGGCGTTCAGGTAATAACACCATTTTGGTAGGCATGCCTTTTGCTATTTATAGGAGCAAAAACGATTCCGTAAAAGGGAACATCGTGGGTGGAAAACGGATCAAAAGCATGTAACAATAGTTTTAGGGTTCCGTACCTCATAAGGAAAAAGGGCCCTTTTTAGGATCACTTTGTGTGTCTGTCAAGAAACCTATAGGGTACTTCCCGTTGACCTAGAATCATGAAATTTGGCAGGTTGATAGGTCTTATAGGACACATCAAGGGAAAAATCCGAAAACCGTGAATTTGTGGTTACATCACAAAAACATGTGTTCATGAACAAATACCTAATTAGAATTTTCAACATTCAAAGTAAAATTGCTATACCAAGTGGGTATCATATGAAAGGGCTTTACCTGTATATTCTAAGAGATTTTTATTTATTTTTATGCTTAATAGATTTTGATTTATCGTGCAAAAATGTCGGAAAATCACGACTGTAGTGCGGGACCCTCGATGCGCGAGTCTGACTCGCACTTAGCCGTTTTTTTACGAATGAAGCTGAAAGAAATGAATCATATTATTCAGTGACGTCAACGGTAGTTCATTGATAGAAAGAAACTCCGAGATTGCAATTTTTACGCTGGCGTACCATTACCGCTCATAAATAAACTGATTACAAGCGCGATTTTGCCTTGAGAAGCGAAAAACTGAATGAGTTCCACTTCCGCGTACACAGTCAGGCCAATACATGAATGGAGCGGACGCCATTGAAGGCGCAACTTGCGTTTCTGTAACGCAATGCTCGGTTAGCTAACCGCGCACAGCGCACTAATGAGGCGACGGCGGGTGTAGCGGCCTCACAAGCACCAATCTGATGTGATTGTGAATGAGTTCATTAACCATTATACTTTAATAACGTTACGAGTTATAACCTTCGTGCAACAGTTATTTACTTACGTTGTTCAGATATGAGTACTACTTGGTACAGCTTCGAGCTGGACTAGATACCTTAACGATAGAGATTAAATTAAATTTGTAAAATTCATATTATATTACAGGCCCAAAAATCACAGTCTTATTAAATTTGTTACTTAACTATTAGTATAATATCCTTAACTTCTAAAATAAGTACCTCTATTATGTAGATCCTCACGCTAATAGTCGCCTGGTAGAAATAACTAATTGGGCAAACAAACATACCATTCACGGAAAACTATATTAGGTATGTATATTGTATTTCATACCTACTCAACTTGTGAATGAACTATTTGACATTGGTGCAGGCAGGTAGATAGGTATAATGAATTGTGTGGTGGCCTTCAGTGAGAGACACACAGTCTTAAATAATTATCACTGGAAGTAACCTGTTCGAGACGTAAGAAGCAATTATATTATATGTATATACTCGTAGTTCACTACCTAATACGAACATACCATGACTTCGTGAGTTATATGAACATTGTACTTACATTAGATACAAAAATATATAACCCGCAGTTAGCTTACCCAGGTAGGTAGGTACCTACTAAGTTACTTGTACTTATGTAGTTATGTTGTAGAAGGCAGCAATCATGAGATGAATAGTACTGTCATTAATTTTATAAAGTCGCCTCCCGCTGTCTGTCTGTATGTATGTATGTATGTATGAACGCGTAGATCTTTTAGACTACGCAACGGATTTTAATGCGGTTTTCACCAATAGATAAAGTGATTCAAAAGGAAGGTTTATAGATATAGTTTAATTCTCAAAAAATTAGAGATCCCTAGTGAAATTGAAGTAATGTGAATTAGGTCGAAAAAAATCTCATTTGAGAGTTTCCGAGGGGTGCGCTGCATTAATGGTCAAAGTTACACGAACACAATGTATGGTGAAATTATTTCTCTTAAAAAGTTCTACAAAAAAGTCCACGATAGGCTCACAATAATCGATTTTATGGTTTTCAAAGTTGATCTGAAACAAAGCCTTACTTTCGAGGGTGTTTTTACTGACATACTATTGGTTCTTATTAAAATAAAATAGCTGATCATCTGCAATATTCCATTTAGACCAAAATTGCGCTTTACATCATTTAATTTAGAATAATATCTTACGAGATATCACCAAATTAAAATAATATGAAATATCGTAAAATTAAAACTAACGCGCAACAAACCGCGGCTCCTATACCTAATCCCCTCACTGACACCACATTAGTACCTACATTGCACCCATGCGAAGCTGGGGCGGGTTGCTAGTTAGTTAATAAAGGAACAATTATTATATTATTATTAACTATTAAGGAGGAATTGTTATTAAATTTTATTTTACTTCCCCTTTCTCGTTTAATCGGGATTTCTAACCGCAGTTTAATAATTATTCAGTAGTTGAAAATCTGTAATAAGTAACAATCTGTTCATTATTATGTATCAAAAGTCAAAAAGTCAAAAGTCAAATGATTTATTCAAATTAGGTAATAAAAATTACTCTTTTCGATAGTCAGTTGTTGGATTTGTAAGATATAGTGGTGATAATAATTATTACGCAAACTTAAAACTAAAGCTACGAGGGTTCCAAACGCGCCCAGGTATGAATTGACCTGATTGATGGTATCATAAATTGACACTACCATGGTACTCGTAGTTGGTACCTTGTTTCTTGTTCTGAGCTTGATATCTTACGGCGATAACAATATAATCTTACGGATTATCAACTCAGAAGCAATCGCTTTGTCAAATATTAAATCACTCAATTTTAAGCTGGTTAAGAAATTATTTTGGTAAAAGCAGGCGGCTCTAATTATTATTATCAAATCCCGGAAGTACGTTCTCGATATCAAAATACCGTAATTATTCTGTATTTAATTGCAAATCTCGGTATGTGTAAACTTATTAGCCAATAGCAATAGTAATACATCCTGTTATGGCACCGCTTTATATGAAACCCGCCGTTGAGAAGAGACGATTATATTATTCATCGACGTTTATATTTCGTAACATGTTAAAAAAAAAAAATCAAGACCGCCAGCAATCTATAGCATCTGCATCCAGTCGTGACGAACGGTTAGTTCGGTTGCCGAGCAGCTTTTTCTGAATCTTTAATGGAATCAAGGAAAAACTCTCACGCGCATGAAATCATGTTCCCACGCGTGCGGGTTTTTCTCGTTCGCCGTAATAATTAGACACCAAGCCTATCAGCTTTGTAACACGAGTCTGTAGCAAGTTTAGGTGCACATACGCAATTACAGCTACTTAAGACTGGCTTAGCTAAGAAACCTCATTCTAATGGAACGTAATCTCTCGATCGTGTTACTAACTTTGAAGTCGATCATTTCCACTTACAATACCTCAATTTTCACTCAGTAGGTATGGACTATGGAAATCAACAAAACAGGCATACGTCTACTTACTTAAGCATATGATTTACAAAACTACTAAACAAACTTCAATGTACTGAACAATACAGCTAAATATAACGTGGTAATAATAATAACACTTAAAATTAGACCGTTTACTAAATTAATGTACTGATTGCGATTAGCTGTTGCCAGTAAAGGATCTCCGTCCTCAACTTGCAATAATCTTAATCATTGAAAATATATATGCAAAAACATCGGTGAAACGTAATTTCGGGATAAACTGATACTAATCTTCTCCTTTTGAAGTCGGTTTTTTTAACATAATCATCATGATCAACCCATCGCCGGCTCACTGCAGAGCACGGGTCTTCTCTCAGAATGAGAAGGGTTTGGCCATAGCCTACCTCGCTAGCCAAATGCGGACTTCACATTCCTTTGAGAACTTTATGGAGAACTCTCAGGCATCCAGGTTTCCTCACGATGTTTTCCTTCACCATCAAAGCAAGTGATATTTAGGTGCGTGCCCGGGATCGAACCCCGGACCCTCCAACTAGGAGGCCGACGCGAAGTCTTAACTTCTAGGCAATCCTCGCTTTTCAAAATGCAGAACTCTAATTCACGCGACAGTGAAGCTTCCACAGCATTATTAAAAAGTAAATTAGCAATATTCATAAATATCATGTGGTATAGATACCTCTACCTAGATACCATTACTACAGTGAATCTCACAAGTTGTCTGTCAGGATAGTACCTGATTAGTACTGAAGAAAGACTATAAACGAGTGTCTAAACCGGATTTATACGAGACCCACAATGCGTGCAAGAACAGTGGAGTTAACGATCCTGTCTTCGTCATGACCTGTTTTAATTTTTCCGTTAGAAACTCCAAGAGAAATACCTATTTATTGCAGAGCGGCAAATCTACATATATGGGTGTAGTTACTTAATATAGCTAGCATTGTCTATTAGAAGTTCATATCTAGGTTCGGTAAATAAATGATTAAGTAATTGAGCCAATAAGTATTCTCATAATAATCGGTTATTTAGTCGGAACTCAACTTAGATACATATTTTCCATAACATAGTAAGACTTGTAGTCGATTTTATAACATGAAAAGAATTTCCAACATCCAGTTACTTGTAACTTGTAAGTATAAGTGCAGAGAATAATTTACTCGAGGCACAAACTACATACACCCAGAGTCCATACTCCAGACATTTAAATAGAATAGTGATTACAAAGACGTATCTAATCTTTGCACTAATAAAAATTCGTAAGTTAAGTAAGAATTTTTTTTTTACTCTTGTTTCATAACAGTAAATATGTGTAGGGTAAGGTATCATAATTATGATAAACATACCTAGCTATTGAAAAGCCGATGCAACGATGATGATGACGGCCAATAGAAGTTTATGCATATTTTACAACAAAAAAAACTAACGTTCTATCATAGTTTTTTAGGGTTCCGTACCTCAAAAGGAAAAACGGAACCCTTATAGGATCACTTTGTTGTCTGTCTGTCTGTCTGTCCGTCTGTCTGTCAAGAAACCTACAGGGTACTTCCCGTTGACCTAGAATCATGAAATTTGGCAGGTAGGTAGATCTTATAGCTGACATTTGGGGGAAAATCTGAAAACCGTGAATTTAGGGTTAGATCACACAAAAAAAATTAAATTGTGGTCATGAACTAATAATTAGTATTTTGAACTTTCGAAGTGAGTGGCTATATCAAGTGGGGTATCATATGAAAGGTCTTCACCTGTACATTCTAAAACAGATTTTTATTTATTTTTATGCATCATAGTTTTTGAATTATTGTGCAAAATGTCGAAAAAATACGACTGTAGCACGGAACTCTCATTGCGCGAGCCTGACTCGCACTTGGTCGGTTTTTTTGATATTAACAATAAACATCTACAAACAACTTTAGTTTTGCGGTTCGTTAACAAAAGTGATTCTTACAGTCTTACTTCTTCAGTAGTACGGAACCATCGGTGCATGAGTCCGACTCGAACTTGGCCGGTTTATCCGCCTAGTAATTAATAATAATCAATCTATTCGTAATGTAATAATCGGGGAACATACATAAAAAAAAAAAAAAAGATTCCGACAAATTGAGAACCTCCTCATTTTTTTGAAGTAGGTTAAAAAGATAAAGATCATACAAATTTTGACAAATAACAACGTTGCTAAGTAACCTATCCACAGATTTTTGATAGAATTGATTTAAATTCAGCCGTTAATATTTTATATTTATTGGTGACTAGCTGATGCCCGCGACTTCGTTCGCGTGGAATTAGGTTTTTTTAAAATCCCGTGGGAACTCTTTGATTTTCCGGGTGCCTATGTCACTATCCAGGTCTTTATCTATTCTCATACAAATCACGTCGATCCGTTGCACCGTTGCGACGTGATTGAAGGAAAAACCAACAAACAAACACACTTTCGCATTTATAATAAGGGTACTGAGTAAATGACAAAATGCACGATAGTCTTCTTGCACCAATCAGGTTGTCGCCATTTTGGGGGAACTCTCGCTCACTGTCTTTAGTAATTTGTTAGCTCTTTGCTTGTATATATTTGAAATATAGACATCAGTGAGTCTTACCGTAGTCCCATGAGCGGCAGGTGAGGCACATGCTGCGCACTGGCTTCGCTGCACCATTCGGGGAACGCGCGGTGGAACTCTGCGAAGTCTCCTGTTGACAATGAAATTATTTATATTTTGACATCTTATTAAAGATTAAAGATCTAAAGACACAAAACGGTCGCTGTTCCTGGCAGGACTCTGCAGGAGTTCTACTACAATACAATGAAACATTAAACATTGTTCTTATGGGTTGTAGTAATGAGTTTAGAGGAATTAGTCCGTAATAAAATGATAAAAGAACGGATCTAACAATGCGTGGATCTGCAATTACAGTAGGTAGATACTTAAATGGCATAATTTTGTTAATTCAATTTTTGAAAATAGCAACCGCCGAGTTTCTTCAAAAACCACTAATGATAGATTCAAGTGGATCTTGAAAAAACTCGGCGGTTTGTAGTTTAGTGTTAGTAGTTGGTAAGAATGGTTTTTGAATCTACTAGTGATGGTAGATTCAAAAACCATTCCTGTCTCGATAAGAAGGGTAATCCGGACTATTTACTGTATTGGACAGATTCTGGCTTTTCCAGATTCGCGATTAGGTAGAACCTAGTGCAAAGTACTTTCGTAATTTGCATGCCAATTCGTCAACTGCATTAACAACAGGTATTAACATTACAAACAAAGCGTTGGGTAGAAGGTACCTAAGGTACTAAGAATAAAGAGGAAGCGTATGATGAGGCCGTTTGAAGTATGAGCACGTTCAAATTAATAATCGATTGTGTCGGATGAGCTTTAAATGCGCGTCGTTGAAATGTGCAAGCAGCCGACTGCGAGGAGGTAAAGCTGACATTTCCTGTGTGGGACGAGGCTCAGGCCTCGCTCGATTGTTGGTTGTTTCCTACTGTTCGCGTTAGCACCGCCATTGTCATGGTAATATTGCTCTCATTAATCATTACGCTCATCATGTTTGCACCGGGACATTTATGCAACACCAACGCCCTGTTAAACGTTGAGATATCGCTATTCGCTGAATAGACGAAAGTTGCAAGTGCATGTATTCCCTCGAATAGAGCAAGGCGCTTCTATAGTGTCGCAAGTCAAAGTCATCTTTGGGTTCTGAACCAGAGAAGTACAGTACGCGGCAGAAATGCGCCCGATTTCAACATATAACATACACGTTTAGAAACATTTTTTTTTACTTTGTAGTGGCTTAAGAAGTCGGTTTTTAATGTATGCTACAAATGTATTATATATTATGTTTATATACTGTATCTGTGCTAAAAGTAATACATATATAAGTACATGGAAGTCGCAGTGGCTGCACTGTAATGCAATAATGAATGAGTAATGAACCCTTCTACCTAGTTAGTTTCCATTAACGAGCATTTTCCACTAACTAGAGCATGTTTGCAATAACCGTGATGGGTTGTGACTTGTGTACCAACTACGTACCTACCTATCTACAAACAGCTTTGATACAGTAATTATTAAGATGCGTAGCACTGTGCAGTTAATTAAATTAAATAATAATAACTGATTTCTTTATATCTTGCAGATGATGATTTATTCCTTGGATATATTAGATTATGATTCGTACAAATTTTTAACCCTATGCGAATTATTGTAACCTTGAATGTCTATTTTGCTCGGACTTTAATGTAATTTATATCCCGTAGTGTGAAATATGCTTAAGAATTTTGTTGATATTTTGTTGTTGTTAACAGTTGAAGAATTTGTACACCAGGCGGCTACAATGATACCTCATTATCGCAATCAAATGAGAAGAATGGCAAATTTAATGCAACTGGTGAGCCGATAAACACGCATAGCCTTCCGTAGTTGGGGTTCAAATAATAGTGGCGGGGCGGGGAAGAGTGCAGGCTGGGCACAGCACGCAGCCGCGCGACTTCGGAGCCTCCAAATTGACGGCGGCCATGTCGCGGGCGCTGTGCAAGAGGGGGAGGAGTATTCGCATCGATCCGGTGAGTCATGGCAGCCCATTCATCGGCTGCGCTCAATGAACGCCGTAGCACCCCTCCCCGCGCGCCACCAGTCACCCTCGCGTGTCCTCGCTACCAAGGACTCCACTATGTTCGCCCCTCTCGTTGGCTGAATCAAATGCTTCAACCCGTTACACCCCCATAGCGAAAACGTGATCGTTTAGCCACTGTACCCGCTAGATTTGCAATCATGGTGCAAATATGGTTTGGTTACTTCAAATGCATCATTCAAATCGTAGAGCGACGGGATCTGTCTTGATACAAACAATAAAAATACAAACAGATGGATAGAGCTATCTATCTATGCTTTATTATATTTAGGGGATTATAGTACCTAAAATTAAGTATTAGATTTGCTTGTGCGAAGTGTGCATTTTAGTTTATTTATTTAGAAATCTTTGTTACACACACATATTTTACCAAAGTGCGATATGTGTAGCATAGATGAAGATACCCAACAATAATTTTGTTGAGTAAATGTGTCCGAAACGCAGTCAAAAGACGCGAAATTATAGATAAGTTTAATTTAAAATTAAAAAATGTAGGAATATTTTAAAAGCATTCTGGATGTTCCTATTTTAGAGGCAGCCAGGATGTTTTTTTAAATTTAAATTAAGATAGTTATAAGTATAAAATAAGTTGAGTGTGTACGGTTGGTTTAGGGAACGATGGGGCTGGCATTTTTTTTAAAGAAAAGCATCAAAATAAAATAAAGAATTTAAAAGAAACATATTTTATTTATTATTTACTAGATGATGCCCGCGACTTTATATTAGTATGGACCAGCTTATGCTCGCGACTTCATCCGTGTGAACTACACAAATTTCAACCCCCTATTTCACCACCTTAGGAGTTGAATTTTCGAAAATTCTTTCTTAGCGGATGCCTACATCACAATAGCTATCTGCATGCCAAATTTCAGCCCGATCCATCCAGTAGTTCAAGCTGTGCGTTGATAGATCAGTCAGTCAGTCAGTCAGTCACCTTTTCCTTTTATATATATATAGATTAAACTCATAAAATGTACAGGGCATTATTATTGTTACTTTCAGTGCCACAAAAACCACAGGTGGTTTTACCGGGCGCTGCGTTAACTTAATCTAACACAGGAAAACAATACAAGATACAGAAGAAACTATACAGAAAGGTGCGAAGGCGATCTTCTCTGTGCCTTTCGGCAAAATAGGTTTTACGGGTGGGCCGTGAAGTGAAAGCTAGCAGACAAATAGGCAGACAGACACACTTTCGCATTTAAGTATAATATTAGTATGGATAAATAGTACATGTTTCCCAAAAACGTGCCCCCATACCATACATGAGATAATTGCTTTTCGTCAGGGGTGTTACAGCGGGCGTGGGCGGGCGGGGACGGCCGGGCGAGGAGCCCGCGTGGGTGGCAGGTGCGCAGGCCTTGGCTCGCGCCCTCCACACTACCGCAACCTTGCCTAGCCACTACCCACGACTCTGGACCAGTATTAACTGGACAAAATGATATAATAATTTATTTGTACCTTCGAGCAGTTTGCCTAATTACTTAGGTACTTCATTTTAGCAGATTACAGGTCTCTGTACCGCCAAAAATATCGGATCTATCTATAGGGCGAAAAAGAGCGGGATATGTTTTAGGGCTCAAAAGGAAAAAAGGAGCCCTTATAGGATCACTTTGTTGTCTGCCCGTCTGTAGGGTACTTCCTATTGACCTAGAATCATGAAATTTGTCAGGTAGGTAGGTCTTATAGCACAGGTAAGGGGAAAATCAGAAAACCGTGAATTAGTGGTTACATCACAAAAAATAATTAAAATGTGTTCACGAAAAAAATAATTTACTAAATCACATAGATGGCGAAGACCGTCATTTACTTGCAGTGTTTTAAATAAGTGTTAGGTATACCTTGTACACTTGTTATGACATATGGATCCGAGACATGGTCGCTAACTATAATATGGCCCTCATAAAAAAGCTTAGAGTCACTCAGTGGGCGATATGGAGAGAGCTATGCTTGGAGTTTCTCGACGTGATCAAATCAGAAATGACGAGATCCGCAGGAGAACTAAACTGACATAGCTCAACGGGTTGCGAAGCTGAAGTGGCAATGAGCAGGACACATGGTTTGGGAAACCGATAGACGTTGGGGTCCCAAGGTGCAGAAAAAAACTTGGCTTGCCAAATCAAACATGGTGACAGCAGCTATCCTTGATAAGGCATAATCGCGCTAACTTTTACCTTTCTTTTCGGCTTGTGGTGTGTTGTCTTATACACCAGCAGGATAAAACGATTTCACGATGATTAGGTACATATAGGTAATTATACATAACTGTAGTGATTTGATTTGGGTTTGATTTCCGTAGTCCGTAGGTCTTACGCTAGAACTACAGTTAAAAAGATGCGAGCATAATAACAAAAGTAGTATTACACATAATGGCCTAGTTCCATAAAATACAAGAGCACAAGTGGCAGTTAGTACTTTTTAGTCTTAAATAAACACTAATCAAGCCAAGTTAGTTGGGACAATTTAAGCCAATTTGAAGTAATGGTGGACGCGATATAAATAATATTTTCTGAGCACTGGAGCGATTCATTTTATGCGTTGAAAGATAGGTCAATTGTATCTACTAGATCTTCAAATGCTCAGATTACTAGCTTACATTATACCTATCAGCTGTAAATAGAAACATAGTTTAATGAAGTAATCAATTCGAAGATTATGTAACTTCTCAGCGGACTACCCACATTTTACATTTGCAACTTTACGCGAAAGCTAACAATTCCGATAATAATAATAATATTTGGTAAGTAATTGTATGAGCCAAAAATAAACTTGGATTCTGCGAATATATCAGATTGACGTCATTGCTTTGGATTGGACTTCTAAGAAACGGGAGATGGGAAATTTAGAATAACTCTACATGTTCAAAGAGTTGAAACAAAAACAACTTGAGGTGTTAACAGTGTAAGGAAAGATGATTCTTAGATGCATCATTACGTACATTACCAGCTTTATCATGATAGCTTTAGCTAGCAGAAAAAAATACAAAATCACCCTTCAAATGGGTTGAACTATATTTTTGCATAAATCATTACATAAGATTTTAGATAACGGATAAAACATCCAAACAAACTGCGAAGCTAAAATCTGAATCTAACCGATTTTTTTTGCGAAAAACTCAAGCAGCATGGTGAATGGCGGAGCAATTTGGAGGAAGAGTCATTTCAGTCAATGCTACAATGGCGCCGCCGCGCGCTGTCGCACATCGGAAAGTTGATAATTTGCAGATAACAGTATCAACGGAAATAAGTTGCTGACTCTGCCTCGTCCTACCACAACTGTATTGAAAACATTGAAGTTCTAACAATTTTTTAATACTTAGGATTATGTTTAGAGTTAAAATGATAATAAAAAGAAGCTGGAGAACAAATCGGTGTGATTACACTCTGTTCAAAATACATTTTCTTTTTTATCGGCCCTTTTTGGCTCACTGAATCAATCTGAAATCATTTTCAAGCAAAATAGCTTAATATTGTGTTAAAAGTTTTCTCCGTGTGTATCTTACTCGCAGAAACGAAAATCCGTTAAAGTGCGAATCGAACTCGCTCTCGACGGGTTTCGTATCATCGTACAAGAAATAACACTTTTTTATGATGTAATCACAAGTTCACGGTTTTTCCCTTTACTTGTGCTATAACTTAAGACATTGCTACCTGCCAAATTTCACGATTCTAGGTCAACGGGAAGTCAGTTATTAAGATTTTAATAAGAACTTAGTTATTTACTTTAAGGTTCTGACTTTAGACAGTAAGAGCGGTTACGCACTCGTCCGGCCCGAATCCGTGAATATACGGATATTTAAAAAACTCGGACGGAATTCGGATATTGCTTACTGAGGTAATACGAAAGCGTTCGTACAAACAGTACTATGGCTACTTCGGTCCGAATTTCTCCCGAATTAGAGACTCGAATGACGGAGATAAATTGGGTATTTGGCTCCAATTTTTTCAAATTTTTTACTTTATTATAAACTAGGATAAAAATAATGACGTAAACTGAAAAACTAATTAAATCGATCAAATAACAAAAAAGTTTAAGCATTTAAATATTTCTGATTAAACAGAGATAGCGATATAGAATTTTGACGTCACACCTTACTAATTCCATTGTAGCTTCGTGCCGTTTCATATAAATTTTCGTTTTGCGAGAAAGGGATTCCCACTCCAAAATTAAAATGCCTGTAACTTTGTAAATCTTTGTTGGATTTTAATATTTTTTTCAGCGTACCTACGTCATTATTTTTATCCAAGTTTATAGTAAAGTAATAATATTTATCAAATTCAAAAGTAGGAAAATACCCAATTGGATGACGGAAGTCGGATGTAGTGCGTAAACTACCATACAAGCTACTTCCGAACGTATTTTCACGGATTCAGATTGGATGCAGTGCGTCACCGCCCTAAATATCGACTAGTTATCTTAAATAGCTTGGGGGTCTTTTTGTAAGAACATATTTATTTAAAAAACTTAGATAGTTTTTGAGGGTTCCGTACCCAAAGGGTAAAACTTTACTATGACTCTGCTGTCCGTCCGTCTGTTACCAGGCTGTACCTCATGCACCATGATAGTTAGACAGTTAAAAAAATTAAAATGTTTTCATGAACAAATAATAACTATTTTCAGCTTTCAAAGTAAGATTACTATACCAAGTGGGGTATCATAAGTAAAGTCGAATCAAAAATTCAGTGAACTAAACTGACGTTTACAGTGTTAACAGTTTCTAATGAAAATAAATAAATAGTGTTGTGATTAAAAAATCGATTATCCATCACTCACTTATTACATCGATTAAACACACATAATATTTTGTTATTTACTAAAACTTCCCAATTGTGTTTATTATTATCGATATAAAAATATTTTAAATAGATAGCAATGATGGTATGCTTAGATGCTTAGTAATGATCTCCTTTTTGTCGGCATGTGCTAAGAGATAATTTGTACGATACTGTTCAGTCCGGAAATAAAGCATTTGCCGACGCGAAGATTTTTAAACTAAACGATGTCGATAATTGGTATTTCGGCCGAGGTTTGTATAGTACTTTCCATTTGCGATATTAATCAAGAAAAAACGAACATTGCAGTTTGTACAGTTAGACAACGATTCTTTTTAAACACACACAACTTTTGAAACAACGAACACTTGGTATGCGTGTTTCTATGAAATATTGACATGTCACAATGATTTGACGTCCGTATTGCTGGCGTGCATACAAAAAAGAGAAAGAGAGAAATTGACTTCTTTAGGGTTCTGTACTCGAAGGGTGCCAACGGGACCCTATTACTAAGACTCCATCCGTCTGTCTGTCAGTGGGCTATATCTTGTGAATCGTTATAAGTACAGAGTTGAAATTTTTCTAAAATTTGTATTTCTATTGCTACTATAACAACAAATAATTTGTGTGTCAGACGAAAGGATACATGCCTCTTTGTTGTTCATTAATTTCAATATATTTTGCATAATTGCATTAAATCTACTTATATTGCAATGTTATAGTTATTATTATTATTAAATATTAACACTTAAATATAATATCTTTATAGACTTAATATTTTATAGTACAATCGAACTGGAACATCACAATCGAATGGAACATCACTATTAAAATAAATATGACAACATTATTTTACAAAGTGACATTAGGACCTGTCATTTTAGTTCAGTGAATTATTGATTCCACTATAAGGGTACCTGTACATTCTAAAACAGATTTTTATTTATTTTTATGCATGATAGTTTTTGATATTTTATCGTCAAAATGTCGAAAAAACACAACTGTAGCAAGCCTCGGTGCGCGAGTCTGACTCGCACATGGCTGGTTTTTATAGATAACTAGATGATGCCCGCGACTTCGTCCGCGTGGATTTAGGATTTAAAAAATCCTGTGGGAACTCTTCGATTTTCCGGGATACAAATTAAAAGTAGCCTATGTCCTTCCCGGAATGCAAGCTATCTCTGTACCAAATTTCGTCAAAATCGGTTGAACGGTTGAGCCGTGAAAAGCTAGCAGACAGACAGACAGACACACTTTCGCATTTATAATATTAAGTATGGAAGTATGGATAGTACGGAACTTTTCGTGCGCGAGTCCGGCTCGCACTTGGCCGGTTAATCTGTTGACTATGGAATTGACAGGACCATAGGATGTGAGTGAAACAGGAACTTGTTAATGGAATTGCGGCACTTTCCCGTCTAGCAAATACCCGAAGCAAGGCAGGCATCCGGCCGCCTTTGATCGTTAGTTTATTATTAGTATTAATGATTCATTCAAGACTTTAGTAACGAAGCATCGTTTCGTTTGTTAAAATAATAAGATTTAGTATATTAAAAATCTAGCTTTTATCCACGACTTCGTCAGCGTGGATTTTTTACCGTAATACCTAAGGCACCTACCCAGTGTTGTGCACAGGGTTTGAAGCCAGGGTAAGCATTAGTTAGGTAGGAACCTGTTTACTGGTAGATCATAATGAAAAATATGCATTGAGCTTACAACTGGGGAAGCAGTGCATTTATCCCTCTGTGACCTGCACGCTACTGCACCTACCAGGGTGTTCTACCTACCAAAAAGTTCTTATAACGAATCGTACTTGTGTCTGTCTGTTAGGTTAGGTTAGGTACCTTTTTAGGGCGGAAAAATTTTGGCGTTTCGGAGGTCGAGGGTTCGATCCCGGGCACGCACCTCTCTTCTCTAACTTTTCGGAGTTATGTGCGTTTTTAAGTAATTAAAATATCACTTGCTTTAACGGTAAAGGAAAACATCGTTAGGATACCTGCATGCCTGAGACTTCTCCATAATGTTCTCAAACGTGTGTGAAGTCTGCCAATCCGCACTTGGCCAGCGTGGTAGACTATGGCCAAAACCCTTCTCACTCTGAGAGGAGACCCGTGATGATGATGATCATGATGATAGCTTTACATGTTTTCATGGTAAGTATTCTCATGCTGGTTTCTAATTACCAATAAGTAATCACATTGTAAATATTAATAAAATAATACTATTAACAACATAGTTAGGTATATTTCAGGATGTAGAGCTCTGTATAATTTAATAGCTCATAAAATATGCCGTAGACGGAAACGTAAACGAGCGCGTTCGACTTAGTGCGGTGATCATAATCTATCGTCTCGCATTGAGGAGCACAATAAGTAGCAGACTTCCTCTCCCACGTTTGGAGCAGCGGATGCCTCGACTTGCGACCTCCGGCATTACTTTTAGGACCAACTAATAAATATGGATTACATTTATTTAAAAGATCTTACGATAGGTAGTTAAGTAGTAGTACATTTAGTAATAAATAACTTACATCCATTATAAAATTACGAATGAATAGATTGGCATAGTTTTTAAAATGTAATATAATCGGTAGGTAACTACTGATTATAATTACGCTTGATTAGAGATATAAAGCCGGTATTATACAAAAAAGGCAAAACGCTAAAATACCGTAATATTCCATTTCCCATGGTATTTTTCGTATAAAAAGATCATGTTATGTTTTTCAACGTAGATACGTTTTGTTTGTAAAGAAATCAGCGAGGATTGGATAGGTACTAGGCTATAGATTAGATGTCGATAAGGAGCTAAGACGTTCACGGATTTTTTTTGCAGGAATCGTTCAATGGGTTATAAAAGAAAAAACCGTGGAGTGCTATTAAATTAGAGGGTGGAAATTGAATATAGGGGGGAAAAGCATCCCTTTTGATGTTTTCAATATATTATCTCGCAAAAAACGCAAAATTTCGACATATCTATACTAATATTATCTATACTTCAATACTAATATTATAAAGAGGTAATGTCGTTAAAGTTTGTTTGCAGGGGGTAATCTTTAGAACTACTGAACCGATTTTAAAAATTGTTTCACCAGTAGAAAGCTACATTATTCCTGAGTGACATACCTAACCTAAGCTATATTTTATTGTCAAAAAAATTAGAGATCCCTTCGAAAATTGCAATAAAGTGAAAAAGTCGTCTCATCTGTGAGCTTCCGTGGCGTGTGCTGCCTAAATTGTTAGTTTAAAGTTACACGAAAACAATGTTCGGAGGAATTGTTCTTCTTAAAGAGCTCTAAAAAAGGTCCGCGATAGCATATATCTATCTTTTACGGTAGGCTCACAATAACTATTTTTATGGTTTTGAAATGTGGTCTAAAACAAAGCTTTACTTTCGGAGGTGTTTTTACTATCATAGTAAAAAGTTTTTACTATTACGACCAATTTTATTTAGATATAAGGTGTTTGATAAGGACTAAAAACACCTTATCGAAATAAAATTGTTCGCCATCTCAAGTGTTTAATTTAGACCAAAATTGCCCTTTGTATCATTTCATTTAGATTAATATCTTAGGAGATATCACAAACTTAAAATAATGGCGACGGCCGCGGCAATCCGTGAGTGCAATGCGATTATGTCGCAGAGCGATTATATTGGAGGTAGGTAGTAGCTACCTACCAAGTAAAGACTTTTTGAACTCGAGGATCCAACTCCTCAGCCTTGATGCTGTAAGGAATTGCATTCTTAAATCGTGGTGATACCATGGGATTTTTAAAGAATCATGCGTTTAAATGTTTTTACGAAATTCGGTACTGAGATTACTTGCATCACGGGGACGGGCTACTACGGATAGGTTACTTTTTGTTCTGGAAAATCAAAAGTTCCCACGGGATCTTTAAAAATCTAAATCCACGCGGGCGACGCCGCGGGGGTCAGCTAGCTGTATATAAAACTTTTTGTAGAGGATTAAATTTTCCATCGAAATAGAATATAAAAAGCCAAGTTCATATAAATGGCAATATTTTGGTAAATTTTTAATGAATAAAATATTTTAGACCAGCATTTTAAAGGAAATTTAATGTACTATTTTTTAACTAAAGCAATGCCTATACCTATCTCAGCCCAAAAAAAAGATATAGGCGAACAAGGTAAAAAATATATATAATAGTCGAAATTTTGGCTCTTTTGTTTTTGTAATTACTATTTATATACAATATATCAAAATCCTGCGTTGTTTACGAGATATATAACACCAAAGGGGATGTCCCAACCTTTCAACCCCCATTTCACTCCCTTAAGTGGATTTTCGCAAAATCTTTTCTTAGCTGATACTTACTTTACTTACCCCCTAAAAAGAACCTACCTTCCAAATTATTTTCGCTTACAAACCCTATTTTACCCATTAAGGGGGGATTTTCCAAAATAACTTAAACAGGTTTTTATTATTTAAATCTTGTAACCTTAATGCCGATTTTCATACCTGTAACTTCAAAAACAAAGGACTTTCATATTATAACCTTCCAACCCCCAACTTACCCCTTTAGGGATGGATTTTCGTAAAAAAAATTCTCAGCTGACACCTACCCTTTAGAGAGAACCTACCTTCCAAACTTCAAATTAACAATAATTAAAACTTCCCCAAACAAACTTTCATCCCCTATTTTACCACCATATTATATTATTCTGTGCCACCGTTAAGGGAGTATTTTCCAAAATTACTTAAAGTTGCAGTTAAAAATCAAAAGTTCCCACAGGATTTTTAAAAACCTAAATCCACATAGCGAAACAGCGGGCATCAGCTAGTAATAAATAATTTTCACGCTCGCTTCTAGGCATGTGTGCTAGTGATTATGTAGGTATCTTTAATGGTAGGTATATTATAAGGGAGAATCATCTTTTGGAAGTCTTAATTATAAAGGTTCTTATAAGTAATACTTAAACAAAATAATGTGAAAAAAATTGCAAAATGAGGCCTGAGGAGCAGGCAAAGCTGATACGGACTAGCTCTGGATATTATTTATTAAAGTTGACGTTTAGTTAAAGTTTAGCTAAATGTCGTTTTTCTGAGTAGAGTTTTATCCAACTTTATGAAAACAAACTTGCACACCAATTTGATTGTCAAATTAAATGATAATTCTATCACTAGGAATTAGCTAACATATTATTGGCCAATACAAACAATAGCTGAGTGATAACCTTGGACGATTTAAATCGTCCAAGGTGATAACAGATAATATGGCTGTACGTACATAAATAGTTCATTAAACTGTGACATTAACTTGATAAATTTGGAATCCACAGACTCTCTTGCCAAAGGAGCTCTGGTAGGCTGTTTAGGCATGGCTCTCTTAACGATACGATTAAAAGAGCTCTTGCCACCATAAATATTCCTGCGCTCATTGAGCCGGCAGGGATTAGTCGGGATGATGGCAAGAGACCTGATGGATTGACGCTGGTTCCCTGGGAACGGGGACGGGCGCTAATGTGGGACGCAACTTGCGTTGACACATTGGCCCCGTGTCATATCAGGAAGACAGCGTCAAGACCGGGAGCCGCAGCAGAAACAGCTGAAAACGGCAAGCGGCGCAAGTATGCCTCTCTTATAGAGAATTACATTTTTGTGCCGTTTGCCGTGGAGACACTGGGGCCATGGAGTCTTAGTGCAAAAAAATTTTTAAGAGACATTTCACCGCGAATAATAGCCTCATCTGGTGACAGAAGGGCTGGCTCATTTTTTGCGCAACGGATCAGCCTGGCTGTCCAGCGCGGAAATGTAGCCAGTATTCTTGGCACCATTCCACGGTCATGATTTATATAGTAATTAGATAAGTCACATAGATATAAACTGAAAATATTTTAAATATGTTTGTAAATAAAAATTAATTGTGACATTACTTTAATGCCTGATTAAAAAGATTCAGCTGGTCATACCAGCAAGATGTGGACCCTACACCATTCAGTATATTATATAGCAGAGTGGAGGCTACGCCATTCAGGTTGCCTGTATGTCACCAGTCAGTAGTCACCAATGACCAACCAAATCAATAGATACTTGTGCCTTGTGAATAAATGAGATTTAAATCACAGCAATGAAGATGGTAGCAAATTGGAATAATTACCTTCAAGGCAGACGACCTGTACGCCATCTTGCTTGAGCCGCTTCAGCAGGATGCCGTGCACAGAGTCAGGCTCTCGAGGGGCTCCGTCGCTGTACAGCACGAACATGCCCCGAGAGCAACAATGCGTTATCCGCGCTTTAAGCTCCTTACACTGCACCGTCGAAGCCAACTCAATCTTCCCTGCGGCTAATCTCCGCAACATAATACTCGGGATCGAAAAATTTACGGCGGATCGTATATGGGAAACTGAATACTCATTGGACCCTCGACAATCTATAAGAATCATATCCCTCTCATCTGATCGCAACTTGGCCAAAAGCCACTCCTTCGACACCAAGTCGGAATCGCATTCTGAATCCGTAGGCATTTTGTGTTCACAATAATTTACTCCTCTGTTTACAATCGAACTTTTTCGCCTGTTGCACTTCCGTCACTATTACTATCGATCACACAAATAAGGGATATAAAAACACTAACATTTTTGAGAACAGTTATGATTATGAATTAAACACAGTGATTTATAAAAACAGTTCTTATAAAATTAAGCCATCCGTAAACACACAACACAAATTCCAAGTCCACACTCCACACCAGAGAACGATCAAATCCAAACTTTCCAGTGTATCACTTTACTCTATGATCCTAACCACCGTCCAAACTATGTTCGTGCTATGTTCCTTGATCATTAGTGGTCTGTGGAAAGATCTGTGAAAATATAGGCTCGTCGAAAAAATATCGATATAGGTATCGATATTTTATGACGGTATATGATATTTCAATAAAATATCAAGTAATATAAGATATAATAACCTCTAAAACGATATTTTTTCATTAGCAACAACCTTGCGGCGTTATCGCCGTTGATCTAAACCACTTGTATTCAGTAAAAAAGTACGACACGCTCAGAATAAATACCTGTAGAAGTTACCGTATTGTGATTGTCACTGTTAGAGCGAGATACCTAAATGCTTTTAGGCTCTTATTAGAACGTGACAAAACGTGACGGTTAATCTCAGAGACTATTAGTACTAGAAGTCTGTGATTTGGCATGGGTATAAATATTAATCACGCCGACCAAGTGGTGAAATAAAATTGTGATAAATATTTTTTTTAGGGTAGCTCCCCTACATGCCTAGTGATTAGGACGTCCGCCTTCTAATCGGAGGTCGGGGGTTCGATCCCGAACATGCACCTCAAACTTTCGGAGTTATGTGTGTTTTAATTAATTAAATATCACTGGCTTTACGGTGAAGGAAAACATCGTGAGGAAGGAAACCTGCATACCTGAGAGTTCGCCATAATGTTCTCAAAGGTGTGTGAAGTCTACCAATCCGCACGTGGCCAGCGTGGTAGACTGTGGCCAAAACCCTTCTCACTCTGAGAGGAGACCCGTGCTTTATAGTGAGGCGGTGATGGGTTGATCATGATGATTAGTACGTGAGATCTTGACAAACAACGTGAAGTGAGGTAATGTTGACTTAATTATTTTAAAGAAATAATTGATTTGTTTGGTTATTTTTTGTTTTTGAAGTTATTGCGCAGTGGTGGGTTGCAGTAAACTAGGCTACGATAGCCGAAACGAACGTAAAATAGAAGGAATAACATTTCACAAGCACCTCTGTTTGAGCGAGAGGGACTGAGGGGGCCACGCTAGTTGCATATCTCTAAGTGTATATCTGCGACGACACGCAATGGAAAACCCATGTGTCACTCGTAGACTTAGACTTTAACACCCAATTTAATTTTTAAAAAACTGGCCAAGTAAGTACGTATCTACAAGTCAGACTCGCACACTGAAGATTCCGTAGTACAGAAGAAGTAAAATGGTAATAATCACGTTTGTTAACGAACCGCAAAATTAACTTTGTATGTAGAGGTTTATTATTAATATCAAAAGAACCATGATAGTTAGAGAGTTAATTTTCTTTTAAAATATACGTAAACTTCTACTACTAACCATAATATGCTATTTGACTAATTTTTGAAAATCATTTTGAATTACCTATTCTTAATTACTTAATAAGGACACTATATTGCTATTTTTCAGAAGATCTACTGTAGGTATTAAAATAGAAAAATTGTTTTCTTCTTCTTCTCTTAATATATGGCTTTATCCAGTGCCATGTCAGCACAATGCACTTTGCCAGTCTCAAGTAGCTTGAAGGAGACACAGAGGAGATTGGCCGGTAAAAATGTGCAGTTAAGATCTTAAACTGTTTACTGTAATAGAAGGGTTAATTTATTGTTAGTGACATAATATAATTATTACATAAAATATTACAACTGGGATCACAGAGACAGACACACACACGGGAAGGACAACAGAGAAACATAAATACACAAATTATAGCTTTAGTTTGTTAATTTTAAAAAATTTACATAGATACTTAATATAAGGACTATACACTAACATTAAAACACATTCAACATTTAGAGGACGGGGAATTTTAGGAGGGAGGATATCGTAAAGTTTAAAGGGGAATTTGGGACTGGAAAAGAGTATGTGGGAGGCTGATCCTTCGTCTAGACCACATTCACACAGGGAGTTGTCACGCACTCTTAATTTTGACAAGTGGACAGGGGTGGAGGCATGACCAATTCGTAGACGGCTTATAGTAGAGGTAACCCAGCGAGCCGATTTTTTATGAAAGAAGAACCAAGGCCGTCGTGGAATGTTAGGTTGGATAGAAGCATAATGCTTACCCTTGATAGAAATCGATTCAGCATATTTTGAGTTCCAAGAGCTTTCCAAATCAGTTTTTGCTAGGGAACGGAACTCTTGGGGGTGGTTTATGAAATGCTTCATAGTACCCATTTCGATCGCAAGTTTAGCGCTAGCGTCGGCAGTCTCATTGCCGGAGATTCCGGAGTGGCCCGGGATCCAAGCCAGTGTAACATTTAGGCCTTTCTGTTGGCATGCATATAAAGCCTCTCTGATCCTAAACACGATAGCCTCTCTCACCCTACTACGGAAAGGGTTATCCTTAAGAGCTTATAAGCAGCTTAAGGAGTCAGTCAGTATTAAGGCTTGTCTTATGTTATGGGCTTCAACGAAAAGGACTGCTTCTAAAATGCCAATGGACTCTCCTGTGAATACTGAAGTTTCTGGGGGACACTTGAATTGAATGCTAATTTTGTATTTTGGGATCCAGCATGCTACACCAACGCATCCATTCTGGGATAGTTTTGAGGCATCAGTATATATTGTGCGAGAATCAGGCCAGTCGTTTTGTAAAATTTCATTAAATTTATGATTGGCCTCATTTGTATCTTTGTGAATACCTACATTTACAATTGGGAGTTTACCAGTCAAGCTTTTATAGGGGGAAGAAAACAGAGGGAGTCTGGGAGATGAGTCAATTGGATGAGGTAGGGAGGTAAATTTGAGGAAACTTTTTAAAAGAAAGGGTTTATCCTGGTTGGCTCTGATAACACAAGACAGCTGTCGAAGGCTGTCCAATAAAGGGTGCGAGGAAAGCTGCAAAACTTTGCTGATAAATTGTTTTAAAATTAACAAAGTTTCAGTTTTGAAGACTGCGTCAAAAACGACATTTCTGTAATGGCACTGGTCACACGTGTGACGTCGCACGCTAATAGACAAGTTCAGTCAGTCAGTCAGCTTTTCCTTTTATATAATATTGAAGAAGAAGTTAAAGTGTAATAAAGAAATAAAGAAACAATCTCCAAAAATTTAGCCAAACAGCCTATTATTTTAGATTTTTCGTTTGGTAAACTTCGGAGATAAGGGGCGGGAATGGTATATTTTGATATTTTGTTCTGTTTTAGAAGTTACAGGTGAAGTCCTTTCATATGATACTCCACTTGGTACAGTTATCTTACTTTGAAAATTGAAAATACTTATAATTCATGAACACTATTTAATTTTTTATTGTGATGTAAATTCAAGGTTTTCGATTTTTTCTTCTACTTGTGCTTATGACCTACTAAACCTGCAAAATATCATTATTCTAGGTCAATGGGAAGTACCCTATAGGTTTTCTTGACATATACGACAGGCAGACAGACAGACAACAAAGTGAGCAAACGAGCAGGCGGGTACGTGTTGTTATGTGATTATGCAAATACACTATTATATTAGTATTGCCAATAATCTTGGAAAATCTTACCGATATAACTAATATGTTTTCTTCGATATCGATCAAAACGAATATTGTAACAATTAAAGTATATCGATACGATATATGTCGATACTTTTGGCACTTCCGACATCCCTACTGTGAAACTTGTGCTTGTGTGAAGTATGGAGACCACATGGAGACGTAGAACATAGAGTAGGATTATATTTGACCTGTGATATTTGACGTAGAAGTAGAATGCGTACAAAACTGTAGGTACCTACAAAACGAGTTTCACGCGCCATATGTATTGTGTCAAAAGCACGATTTTAGTCCTGACGACTAGTTTAGTCACAGCAAAGAATTTTTATATACTACTTCTAATTCTCGTGATACACATTTTTTTTTTTTTTTTTATTCGTTATAGGCGCACGCTTGACCACGATCACACCTGATGGAAAGTGATGATATGGCCTAAGATGGGACGCGTTTGCCTAGAAGGTGCCTATTCACTCTTGTTTTAAAGATACCCGGATTATAATTGACAGGAAACACTGATCTAGGAAGAGTATTCCAGACCCTAGCCATGCGTATAAGGAATGATGACGCAAAGCGTTTCGTGCGCGAAGATGGAATGTTGACGACATAGGGGTGAAAACTCGCCCGGTGTCTTGCGGTACGGTGGTAGAAAGGTGAGGGAGGGACAAGATCGAACAGCTCCTGCGCACACTCTCCAAAATATATCCTGTAAAACACCGATAGGCCGGCAACTTTTCGGCGGTGATCAAGACTTTGAAGCTTCCCCAAAAGTGGTGAAACTTCGCCTATAAGTCTCCTGGCTCGACTATCAACGGCGTCTAAAGCGGCTAGTTGGTATTTAGCAGAGCCATCGAAGAGATGACTGCAGTACTCCACGCACGACCGGACCTGGGCCTGATATAAGGTTACCAGTTGGTGCGACGTGAAGTACTGCTTGACTTTGTTGAGAATACCAAGTTTTTTGGCAGCAGTCTTGGCTTTAGCTTCGATAGCCCTTCCGAAGTTGATATTGGCTGAAATGTCGAGACCTAAGAGATCAATATGATCGGTGATAGGAACGGAGACACCTCGGAAAGTGGGAGTCAAGGTGAAAGGACTCCGTTTGCTACATGCTAGTTAATGGCATGCCAGCTACTAGCAGAATGTCAGTGCGTGATGCACATGCTTGTAACTGGAATGCCAGTTACTAGAAAGGCTGCGTACCGTGCCAGTGACCTGCGAGTTGAAGATCACAATATGAATACCTATTTATGAAGAAATAAATAGTGTTACAATACAACTCGCGATTATCTTGAAGAAACTTTTGAAAACAATGAATAGACACAAAAAAGAAAACAATATGGAGAGAAATTGGATTAGTAGTAGTACGATGTGCGAGTTACTAGCAAACACGTTACGACGTGTTTCGCGTGCTTGTAGCTGGCATGAATCCCCCGTCCCACTTCCCCTCAAGGGGAAAAATCAAACGCTTTGCGATCTACCATGTACTGGCATGCGAGCTACTGGCAGAACCTCGATACACATGCTAGTAGCTCGTTCTTGCTTGTAACTGGCATGCTTTTGTGCGAGTAACTAGCATGTGTATCACGCGCTTAAGGATTATTAGGTACCTCCTATGTCGATGAGTCACAGATATATACCTACAGATTTGCAACTAGCGTGGCCCATATAGTCCCTCTCGCTCAAGCAGAGTTATACTTACTTGTTATTGGTCTGTGTTGTGAATCGTTATTCCTCCTATTTTACGATATTTATCCTCCTATTCCCATTCGGCTCATCGGCAATTGTAGCCTAGTATTCTTCAAACATCAAAAAGAAAAATTAACCTATTCAATTTTCAAAACAAATCAATTAGGTATTTCTTCAAACTACTTCAGTCAACATAACCTCACTTCAAGTTGTTTGTCAAGATAAGGTCAAGATCTCACGTACAAAATACATCTTGACATACAAAAAGAACCCCAAGCAAGTGCGAGTCAGACTCGCGCATCGAGGGTTCCGTACTCGGGTATTTTTTCGAACATTTTGCACGATAAATCGAAAACTATTATGCATAAAAAAACATGGTTTAGAATGTACCTACAGGTAAAGCCCGTATCATTCATTTATGATACCCCACTTGGTATATTAATCTTACTTTGAAAGTTGAAAATCCGAATTATTTGTTCACGAACCTATTGTAATTATTTTTTTGTGATGCACGATTCACGGTTTTCAGATTTCCCCCTTATGTGTGCAATAAAACCTCCCTACCGACCTGCCAAATTTCATGATTCTAGGTCAACGGTAAGTACCCTATAGTTGAAAATAGGTACTAATTATTATTTGTTCATGAACAACATTTTAATTTTTTTGTGATGTAAACACAAATTCAGTTTTTGGATTTTTCCCTTAACGTCTGCTATAAGACCTAACTACCTACCTACCTGCTTTTAATGATTCTAGTTCAACGGGAAGTAGTAAGCCACTAGGTTTCTTTACAGACACGACACGACAGTCAGACATACAACGAAGTGATCCTATAAAGGTTCCTTTTTCCTTTTGAGGTACGGAACCCCATTTTCTGTCTTGATCATTTTTGTTCTTATCATAAGGACAAAAAATGATCATTTATCACGTTCTAATAAGGGCTTAAATGTATTTCTCTCGCTTTAACAGTAAGTCACAATAGGGTTAATTCTACAGGGTATCAGTGGGTAAATACTTTCAAAGTGTAGTTTCTATTTTTAGGGCAATTAGCGCCACACACAGACGACAGTGGCTCAACTAGTTAAAATAAATAACAACCACTATAATAAATCTTTTTATTTTTAGTAGATCAAGATCTAAAACATAGTTGAAGCATCAACAACCAACAAATATTGTATGGGCATGTCAAATTTATGGATCAAATGGGATCAAGAATCTACAACCTATGGATAAAGCACTCCCAATCCTTACTTGAAGCAACTCCTTTATAACTATTCACTATCCCACTTCGACTGCCGAGCGAAAGCGAAGGGTCGGGATACAAATAGTCTTCAAGCGCAGATACACCGTTGTGGGCACGATGGGCATGCCCACAACCCTAATAAACAGTGGCGTAACAACTTAATTTAAATTTATCGTGTGTAATCGACTTAATTTAAGTTTTCTTTGCTTTGTTTTCGTTTACAATAGTAGGTATATCATTTAGATTCATAAATAGATTAAGCGTTCCCGTACCGCATATTTTATTAACTGCACACCAATGTTTATGGTAAGTTACATATTTTCAATTCCAATAATGTACTCTTTCCAAAGAAAATGGCGTTGTTTGTCAATCCGTGTGACGTCATATTTACGGTCATAACGCCTTGTAAATCTAAACACAATCGCGACTAGCGCTTTCGCGGGGAAATTTTTAAATTCAAAATTTAAATGCATTTTTGTTGCACTTATCGACCTAACAGAATTTTTGTGAAATTTTTGGTAGGTAGTTTATTATCACCTTAGGATCAAATCAAGATACATTGATATAATACGATAAGCAGGTACAGTATGGAATAATCTAGGTACGCGTCGTTACTCGTTTCCGACGCGCTTTGTCTGTACCAGCCTTTACAACTAAACATCAATTGGTATTTGACCATCTTGCATCACTTTTACGGCTTTAGCGAAAGCCAGCGCCTTTTGAGGCCCCTGAAAAGAATCCATCGGTTCTGATTCCGTTGGTATTCCGCGCAAACGCAACATTAAGTTCTTCATGAGTGCCTTTTCACATTTGAGAACTTCATCGTTCATCACATGTACTGGTCTACGGTCTACTATTATCCCATGTTTCTTAAGGCAGTGTCTATTGAAGTCGCGTTTGTAGCTGTAGGGCTGTGAACAAAGCTGAAACAATCAATTTCTTTTTAAAACAAGCAGAATACTGGCAGATGTCAAAATGTTTTAACATGGACCATAGTTTTTAGGGTTCCGTACCTCAAAAGGAAAAATGGAACCCTTATAGGATCACTTTGTTGTCTGTCTGTCTGTCAAGAAACCTACAGGGTACTTGCCGTTGACCTAGAATCATGAAATTTGGCAGGTAGGTAGATCTTATAGCTGACATTTGGGGAAAAATCTGAAAACCGTGCATTTAGTGTTAGATCACACAAAAAAAAATTAAATTGTGGTCATGAACTAATAATTAGTATTTTCAACTTTCGAAGTGAGTGACTATATCAAGTGGGATATCATATGAAAGGTCTTCTGTACATTCTAAAACAGATTTTTATTTATTTTTATGCATCATAGTTTTTGAATTATCGTGCAAAATGTCAAAAAAATACGAATGTAGTACGGAACCCTCATTGCGTGAGCCTTTCTCGCACTTGGCCGGTTTATTTCTTGTGATGTAACCACAAAAACACGGTTTTTAGATTTTTCCCCTCATGTCTGCTATAAGACCTAAGGTAGGCCTGCCAAATTTCATGATTCTAGGTCAACAGGAAGTACCCCATAGGTTTCTTGACAGACAGACAGACAACAAAGTGATCCTATAAGGGTTCCGCTTTTCCTTTTCAGGTACGGAACCCTAAAAATATAGTTTTATAAGAATTAGACATCTAAATATATAAAAGGAAAAGCTGACTGACTGATCTATCAACGCACAGCTCAAACTACTGGACGGATCGGGCTGAAAATTGGCATGCAGATAGCTATTATGACGTAGGCATTTGCTAAGAAAGGATTTTTGAAAATTAAACCTTTAAATGGGTTAAATGGGGGTTTGAAATTTATGTTTTCCACGCGGACGAAGTCGCGAGCATAAGTTTATATAAAACGAAAAGTTGACTGACTGACTGATCTATCAACGCACAGCTCAAACTACTGGACGGATCGGGCTGGTGATCCGTATGTAGACATCCTCTAAAAAAGGATTTCTGAAATTTCAATCCCTAAAAGGGGTAAAACAGGGGTTTGAAATTTGTGTGGTCCACGCGGACGAAGTCACAGGAATAAACTACCTAGTCTGTAATATGATATTATATCATACCTCGCATTTGTATGGACGCTCTCTAGTGTGGACTCTGTAGTGAGTTTTTAAAGCAGTGTTGCTGTAGAACGTCATGCTACACATGTCACATTGAATCGATTTGGCGCCTATACCGTGTGTCATCAAATGGCGCTTTAAAGCGCATTTCTGAAAAACATTCATAAAGTCAGAATTAGTCCCCTTCCCTGGATCAACCCATCGCCGGCTCACTACTGAGCACGGGTCTCCTCTCAGAATAAAAAGGTTTTGGCCATAATCTACCACGCTGGCCAAGTGCAGATTGAGCGAAGTCACACACCTATGAGAACATTTTTCTGAGAGGGAGGTTTAAAGCAATTGATATTTGATTGCTTAAATCAGAATAAGTTTAAGTTGATACATTTTCTTCTCTTTATTAGGAAAACAAACAGATTAACTATTATATTGTTTGATTAGCTTATTCTACTGGTTTATAGACTAAGGAATATACTGAGGACTATACACAAGCCTGGTTGAGGTAAGTTGAGCAATTCCTGGAATCCAAATTCTATTCTGGTGGGAGGATTCGGTGGTGGCTAGTTACCACCCTACTGGCAAAGCCATGGTGCTAAGCAATTTAACTTTCTTTACATCACATCACAGTTAAAGGCTAACTTGCCATTAATTAAAAAGCATTTCCATACCCGTTTGAATTCTTTTTTACATATTGTGCAGGCAAACTGGTTACTCATAGTATGTGTTGCCATGTGACTGAAAATGAAAATACACAATTCTTGACATTCATCATCATCACCATCGTAAAGTTATCGTTTTCCAATCAATACAGGAAGATTTTTTGGTTTCGCACAAAATTTTTTTGGTGGCTCTGTATCGTTAAAAGAACACATTTCCATCCATAATTGTGTACCTTTTTTTTAAATAATTTTTTTACCTTAAAATAAGCAAATCATGGTCATACTATTCGTAAACAAAGCACGCTAGCTGACTCTGACGTTTTCCCTTTAAAAAAGTACCAAGTTCGCCTCTTAGACGATATTAAAGCGCGCAGAGGTCAATGGCCGCCGCGCGCGTCATCGGTTGTGAGTGCGTGTATTTTAATCAACTGCTGAAGATAACGTTTGTAGGGTGACCCTAATCATCTGTTCAAAAGTGGATATCTTTGGTAAACGATAACTTTGGTATTCTTTAGTAAAATAAATAATAAAAAATACGTGTTAATTAAATTTCGTTTCTATACAACATAAAAAAATGTGCAAAACCAAAAAATCTTCCTGTATACATATTTAATAAAAACACGTGTGCGGCGGAGAATGAGACTGTTGAATGTAGAGTATCAGGAGTAGGATATTTGTAGGGTTTATTTTTTATGATACTGTGTATTTGTTACAAAGTTTAAAAAATATTTTTATCATCATCAACCGATAGACGTCCACTGGTGGACATAGGTCTCTTGTAGGGACTTCCACACCCCACACAAAAAATATTAAGAATACATAATTATTATTATTTACTAGCTGATGCCCGCGACTTTGTACGCGTGGATTTAGGTTTTTTACAAATCCCATGGGAACTCTTTCATTTTCCGGGATAAAAAGTAGCCTATGTCACTCTCCAGGTCTTAAACTATACCCATGCAAAAAATCACGTCTGTCCGTTGCTCCGTTGCGACGTGATTGAAGGACAAACCAACAAACCAATAAACTAACAGACAAACACTTTCGCATTTATAATAGGGGTAGTGATTTCATTTACATCCAATTGGAACGGCAGTGCCACTTACAATAACTAGATGATTATATTATACTCGTATGTATTAAATTAGTCATTACACAGACTCCAAGTTTTCAATTTCAACTAATGACACGGGAGGCTTGTGTTAACTAAAGTTTGGAATAATAGGAAACACTGTAAAATGTATTCTATTTTATTCTCTCACAAGCTAAATCCTATAGATGTGTGTTTATCTCTTTTTATTAGTGTCGATTTTTCGTTTCATCTAGTTTCAAATCACAACAGTACCTACTAAAAAAGATTTCACTTCAACATAATATTTGTACCTCATAATGGATCTTTTGCTAGAAAAAGTTCCAATACAGTGTTCACATTTATATGTTTCCTTTATTGTTGAATGCCACTTCATAATATGATACCGTAAATTTCCCATTGTGCGGAATAATTCTGAACAGTTCTGACATTTGAATTTTTTCTCCACTGAAAAATGACAATTAAAATTATGGTCCCATAAGCTAGGTTTCACCCATGCATACTGCATACATCACCAGTATTGAGGATTGCAACGCTAAAATCAATGACAAAGCCTATGCTTGATATACCCAGTACCCACATAATTAATTCACCATCAGCCAATCCTTTATACTCATCACAATTTATTGGGTGGACAGTTTGCCTGCAGCATCAGGATGGAGGAGTTGGAACCTAGAGTTCACATAATGGTATTTTGTCAGAACGAAATTGGGTGGACGAATCAGTTCTGTAGTAGGTACCCATTTGAAAAATCCAGGAACATGGTTATATTGTAATTTGTAATACAAGGGCGGAAAACAGGTTATTAAAATACCGGTTAAGTGTGAGTCGGACTCGCACCCGAAGAATTTGGTACCATCATAAAAGAAATAACACTTTTTAGTTTTTATTGTGATGTAACCACAAAGTCACGGTTTTCGGATTTTTTCCTTTGTGCCCTTAACATTGCTAATGTGCCTGGAATGTCATAATTATTATTACATCATAATTATGACATTCCAGTACAAAATGTATGAGCAGTCAGAATTTTTTCACATAATCTTTAACTAAATTGAAAGCTCTGAATCTAATACTATCTTTTTACGCAGGGAGCATTATGAAAGGCATAATAATATTTCAGGGTCTCGGGGAACCAGGGTATGTTCCAGTGTTTGTCATCTTGGTTCCCTTGGGGCTATGGTAGTCTATTTTTATTTGTTTTTTGAAAGAATATTTATTATATTAATTTAAACCTGTCATTTTAGTTCAGTATAGAGATTGTGTACGAGAGAATTAGCCATATGTCCATTGCATATTTCATATACCTGTGTGTATCAGAATGTGTGATTTTAAGTTTGTAGAAATTTTTCCACAGAAAGGGCATAATAACCTATCTTTTCTTTTAGGCTTGCAGTTGGTTTTTCTCTTTTTTACAACACACTTTACAATGGTTTTCAGCAGTCTTATATCCTTTAACATAGTAGGCTTAATGCGAATTATGTTTACATCTTTTGACGGTCCCATGGTTTTATCTAAAAAAACATTTGTTTTAGAAATATATGCCTATAAGCTTTTAGCCTAACTTAAAAAACAAAGAAACTTAGCTTGTTGAGTCATTAAATTAATCTAAAAGGAAAAGGTGACTGACTGATCTATCAACACACATCTTAACTACTTGACGGATCAGGCTGATAGGCATGCAGATAGCTGTAATGATGTAGACGTCCACTGAGAAAGGATTTTTGAAAATATCAAACCCTAAGGGGGTAAAATAGGGGTTTGAAATTTGTGTAATAAACGCGGACGAAGTCGCGGAAATAAGCTAGTTTTATATAAGTATTATTCCCAGAATAATATGTGGTGGATGAGTGATGTGATCACACTTGGCCAGTTTTTTCATACTCGACTATGAACTTTTAACACAGACCTTGATAAGAACATAAGTGAAGAAAACAAAACGCAACCATAAATACTTACTTGATGATTTGCTCTCTTTTGACACCTTTGATGTTTTTTTCTTTCTTTTGCAATTATATTCTTCATCCATACTTGAATCTTGTACATAATCATTTACCTAAAAATTTTAATCACAATTGTTACAAATTTGTCCTAGTTTGTATTTTGTTGGTTTGATATGATTCAATTGAGATGAAATTTTTGCAGTTCAAAAGCATAATATATATATATATATATATATATATATATATATATATATATATATATATATATATTATGCTTTTGAACTGCAAAAATTATATATATATATATATATATATATATAGAATACCAACTTTGATCAAAATTGGTGCAATACAATCTGAGATGCAGCTTTATTCAAACTTTACTCTAGAGTTTAATTCAGTTATGGATAAAGAAATAAGTCACATTAAATGTTATAGTTTTGTTGAATAGAATAGAATAAATCAAGGAGTCAATGCCCAAAAAGGCAGAAAAAAATGGTTTTTTATTACAGGATAGCCTTGCGCTTGACGACAATCATGCCTTAAGGAAACGAGGTCTAATTTTGCGATTGTGCCTTATAGAGGACTCTTATCTAGAAGATTTCATCAGTCTATTCACTCTTGCCTTGAAGGTACTTAAGTTATGCGAACAAGGAAACACGAACGCCTGAAGGGCATTCCAAACCTTAGCAATTTATATCAGAAACGTTGAACAAAAATGTTTTGTGCGAATAGATTGGATGTTGAGTAGATTGAATGTCGACCACATAAGGATGACAATGCTCACACTGCTGTTCTGTGATAGAATGATGTAGAATGAACAAGGATAGAGCTTACATGACTATCTTCTTCAAATCCTTCAGATTTTATTGTGTTGAGAAACTCTTCTATTGGCACTGTTATTCTCTCCTGTTTAATCAGCCTTTTAATCAATGTGTTATTATAATAAATCCAGTCATTTTCATTTTGAATGACTGTATGATACAAATGATTGTATTCTGATACAATATTTTCTGGCTCTATATGATTCAGTTGTGAGTCGAATTCCACTTTTATATCATCTATTGTGTTAAACTTAAAAACCTTTGACTGTTTACTTAGTTTTACATCAGATCTGAAAATAAACACTTATACATTATTTGAGGCAAAATATTATTTAAGAGAATTAGATAAATACTTAAGTTTAAACAAAGACTAGCTGATGACGCCTGTGAAATTGGCCTGTGAATTTAGGTTTTTAAAAATCCTATAGGAACTTTTCAATTCTGGGATAAAACTAGCCTATGTTAGTTTCTGAGACGCAATCTATCTCTGTACCAGTAAATGTTTCCCACAACTTCACTCAAATGGATTTCGGTTCAATAAAATCTGAGTCAAACTATTTATCTATAGAAAATTTCCTCAAAATCGAAACTACATAATTTGAATGCATATTTATAACTTTGAAATACCTTTCCAAGGAAAAAGAAAAATATCAAACCTTTCAATTAAAAGTTTAAATTCATAGAAATCTTTAAGTTTTCTACGACAGAGTAGGCATATCAATTCATTTTCATCTTTTACTATCTGGAACAGTAGCAAATTAATCATATTTAATATGTACATTATAATTTCATATTATAATTACTTAATTAATTTCAACATGTATTTTTTTAACTTTTTTTTATAATGAATTCAGGGAGACAGCATCAAGACCGGGAGCCACAGCAGTAATGGCTGAAAACGGAAGTGTATGTAGCAAGTATGCCTCTCTTATCAAGAGTTACATTTTTGTTCCCTTGGTCCTGGTCTTCTGATCTTGGGGCCATGGAGTCTTATTGCTAAAAACCGCAGTTAATAGCTTTATCTGATGAGAGAAGGGCTGGCTCATTTTGTGCAAAGGCCTGGCTGTCCAGTGAAAATGCAGCCAGCATTCTTGGCACTATTCCATGCTGGCATGATTTCTACAGTAATTAAATGAGGCTAGCTTTAAGTTTTATTGTAGCACTACCTTACGCTCGCGACTTCGTCCACATGGATTACACAAATTTCAAACCCCTATTTCACCTTTTGAATTTTCAAATATCCTTTCTTAGCGCATGCCTATGTCGTAATAGTAAATAGCTATCTGCATGCCAAATCTCAGCCCGATTCATCCAGTAGTTTGAGCTGTGCATTGATAGATCAGTCAGTCAGTCACCTTTTTCTTTTTTTTCTTTTATATATTTAGATTATGACTGTGCCTGCTGCTATCCTTGTCCAACATGGACCCGATGTCAGACAAACTTTGTCTTCTTATCTTCTGTTTGGGCATCCTCGTCCCCTAATGTCATCCCTTGGGTACCATATAGTTCTTAGCTCCATTTATTAGGGTTCCGTACCTCAAAAGGAAAAAAGGAACTCTTATAGGATCACTTTGTTGTCTGTCTATCAGGCAGGTAGGTAGGTCTTATAGCAAACTTAAAGAAAAAAAAACAAAAACTGAATTTGTTGTTACATCACAACAAAAAATGTTCGTAAACCACTTGTGAACAAATAATTAGAAATTAAACTTTCAAAATAAGATTGCTATTCCAAGTGGGGTATTATAAGTGCTTTACCTGTACATTCTAAAACAGATTTTTATTTATTTTTGTGCAAAAGTTTTTGATTTATCGTGCAAAATGTCGGAAAATACGACTAGGTAGTACGGAACCTTCGGTGCGCGAGTCTGACTCGCACTTGGAAAGTTTTTTGTTTCCAGCTACTATACTTTCGTAGTAGCCGCTATGGACACATTTTGTCAAATAGAAAACAATACCTACTTAACGGTGTTTATTTATTCATGTTGGGAGTCTATGTGCCATAAAATTCTTAGGAGTTTACTTCATGCTTGCCTAGAAGACGCCTATTTTTGTATAAATTTCCAGTGATTCGATTGGTAGATGCACAATGAAACTTTACCTTAATTCCAGTAATTAATGCTATCATTGAAGCATATGATAATCCCTGATCAGTCTCAAAAACTGAACATAAGTTTCTTTTGCTTTCAAAACATATCCTGCATATTTTATTGTTATCCATCATCAAATAGGTAGATCGAAAAGAAAGAGGACATGAATAACCACAATATGAATAACACAGTCACAGACCAATAACAGATGAATAAACAATAACATTTTTTAAATTAATATGTGTACCTACTGATTTGTCTGATAAGGATCACCACCGACCAGAGATAAAAAGGAAATAGCGTAGATAGAGTAATAAAGCTAGATAAAGGAACGTTTGCTTTCTCATTCACACTAAGAAGAGAGCACAGATAAAGTTACTAATGTAATGTGATAAACAGAGAGGCAGCTAATTGAGTAAAAAAACTAGATTAAAGTACTTTGTAAACGTGTATGAGATAGCGATAGCACGACGTAACGATGAATGCAAACGTGCCCGAACGAGAAGTCTGGAAGCGGACGGTGTCCTACTCGCACAGTTGCTAAATAGGGTAACCATATTTGCATAAAATATGATTTATAGGTCAAGATGATCTCTGCAGCCTCAGTATCCTCAATAACTCTGCCAACTGCTGACAAGAGTCGTTACATGTTCAAAGTATGCATTCATATTTCATACTATAAAAGTCTTAATAAAGCTACACGTCTTCTAAATCCTTTATCTTCAAACACTGCGCTTAATTCATCCCAGGCTTGCTTAGTTGTGTTTGCATTTCGAATATAATATTGCACACATATGTGCTTCACAGCTAAACTAAAATACGAGCAAGAGCACGTAAATCTCTAGATGGGTCAATGGACTCCGTACCTTCAATACATGATCATAAGTCATGTATGATCAAGATGTGGCACTTGTTGAATTTCCAGATGTTGTAGTTACTAATGCCTTCCAATTTCTCGAACGTAGGTACATTGTGCTGATGCCGATTAATTAACGCTCCAAAAGCCAATGTTCAATCTTCACGACGTACTTACACGTGGCAGATCGCTGACGCAAAACAAACTTTAGATACGCCGCGTCGCACACCCTCGTAGTCGTGACCAGTTGACGTATACCTTTCCAATTCCAGTGTGGTCAAGCCCCACAAGTTTTAGCCTTGGAAAAACAGTGATAGAAATCTGCTGCTGCCTGTAGCATTTTTGCCCTTTATATTTCTTAAATTTACATTTTTTTGGAGTCTGTTGTGTAAAACCCAAAATCATGGCTACTCTTGCGTGCGAGTGGGACACCGTTGTATACAGATTTGTGGCTCTCGCTCGGCACGTTTTCTCCAGTTGATTATGTCATAGGAAAATAACTTTTATCGCAATGGAATAGAGTCTATTTTTCTTTCGGTGATATCCTTAAGTATTAAATCCGGTTTTAGTATAGATTCGTGGTCACCATAGGGCTACTTCTAATAGTCCTTGTTCTGAGCTTTGAATAATGTTCTCAGTTCTGTGATGTGATCACGGATCAGCAGATCAGTAGTTCCTTGGATGAATAATATCTTTGGTCATGGACCATAAACACCAGTCACCAAGTGATTATATACTCTTTGCCCTGATATATATAAATATATATATACTCTTTGGATGTTATTGGTCTGTGCTCTTTGGTCTGTGGAAGTTGAAGTGGACCAAGGCCTTAAAGGACTGTTATCCAGGGCCGTAAAATAAATTAAAAAAAAAAAAAAGAAGTGGACCATAGGCCTTAAAGGACTGTTATCCAGGGCCGTAAAATAAATAAAAAAAAAAAAAGAAGTGGACCATAGATAATCTCCTGGAGTAAATGTATTCTATGGTCTCATCACTTTTTATTTTTCGAGTTTTAAAGTGGATTTGTATTTGTTTTCTTTTTGAAGAAAATTTGTTGAACAATGGATGATTTGTATGATAATCTGGAGAATTATTACGATGAGAAAATCATAGATGAGGTAAGTAATATGTAACAGTTTTATTTAGTACAACCTAACTACATAATACAATTGGTACCTAGTTTTAGCGCCAATAATGTTTTTTTTGCTATTCACTACAACTAATAATTAATTATTATTAATTTGTGGGTTAAATATCCTAATATAAGATTGTTTCTTACAAATTAAGTATTAATAATAATCCGCATACTTCTTGTATTATTACGTTTTCTTTACCAAGTTAAACCCATGTCTTTTACAGCTGAAAAATGAAAATAAAGAGCTTAAGACCAAACTTGAAGAATATTCTAGTGCTATGACCCGTTTGCAGATGGTTAGTAATATTCCTTCTTAATTATTAAGGCATTTAATACTAATACCTGAGGCACATTTTCCAAAGAAAATTTTCATTTACATGATATATATTTACATAATAAGACGTATACCATGTTGATGAATTTATACTAAAAACGGTGATGGTGAAGTGTGTGTCAAAACATGGTAAGGGAGGGTTCCATAGTCATGCTTATAATATCTATCATCTTACTGTAAACCAAAAAAAGACCAGAAGCAATGTTGTTTTCTTGTGAAATATTTCTGTCATTACTGTTGTTTTTTGAAGAATCAGAGAATTGTCTGCATTAACTTGGATAGCTATAGCCATAGATATATATAAGTATTGTATAGGTATAATAGGTTTCACAATAGTCCTAATAATTTTGTCTATTACCTAATACTACATGATAACATTTAAATGCATTCATACATACCTAAACTGCATGAAATATATATATTTGCGTATAGTAGTATAGTATAAGTTTAGATGTTGGGATGTTAGACTTTCAACTAAAACTGCTATGGTAGAATTTTTCAAAAACTAAAATCCACGCTATCAAAGTCACATCATCTAGCAGTATTGTAATTATTAGAATCAAAATATAATATGTCTTACTTGTAGAGCAACTCACTGCATCAGGTATTTTGTTAAAGTGTCATTAAAGTAACCACAATGTTATTGAAATCATTTATATACAGAATAGATGTGCATTGATATTGTAGAATATTTTACAGGATTTTGATAAGTTACACTCTGAGTACAAAAAATTGGAGATGAATTATTCATCATTATTAAAAACAGCTCGCGCTGAAATTGAAAGAAAAGCTGATATGATTAAGTCTCTTAACACAGAGTAAGTTATTGTTTTTTATCTATCTATACTCATAATAAAACTAATTGGATGATTTCTATATGTAAAACTAGCGACCCGCCCTGGCTTTGCACGGGCAGCTTATTACAATTTTCAAGATCACTAATTTTTTGAAATAAAATATACCCTGTCTCTCAAGAATAATGTAGCTTTCTACTGGTGAGAGAAATTTTCAAAATCGGTTAAGTAGTTCCAGAGATTACCCCCCTACAAACAAACTTACAAACTTTACCTCTTTATAATATTAGTATAGATTTTAAAATTTTAAGCAGAGGAAGAATTATTTTATATAGAGCACAAAACTGTATTTCCTTAATTTTTGTATGTCTGCATGCTTCATGTTGAAAGTTGTAACTACTGAATGGATTTAAATGTTTCTTAGCATACTTATAGCTAATTCCCAGGTCAATAATATATAGTATAGTTTATGTAGTGAAAAACAATAGGGTTCATTTGGGATAGGAAATAATAATGTTATTCCATAAGTCTCATGTAAAAGTAAAGATCTGATCAATACTTTAGGAGCTGGAGGACTAAACTCTTAATAGGTAACAGCAACTTGATGGAAGAAGAAATTTCCTGGACAAATTAGAGTATTTAACAGCTTTTTGGCTATTGATTTGTGGAAGTTTAGGATATGGACATTGGATACTGCAGGAGTTAAGGAGCTATGGAATGCTCAAAATATTTTGTAATAAACTAAGCTTTGAGATGTAGCTTTATATTTCTTTTTGTGTTTTAGGAAGGACCTGTTAATAATAAAAACACTACAAACTACAGGTAAAAACATCTCGAACACTAGAAGGTTCAATAAGAATAATACTCAGCAATTAAAGAAAAGTTATGAAATTGAAACTAAATGTACTGCCAAACCACAGCCAGAACCTCCATCAGGTAACCAAAAGGAAGAAAAGAGGCCTAAAAATGACAGGTATAATTTTGTTGTTAATAATATACCGGCGCTGATTCTGTTGTCTTTCTCTATACTTAATTTAGAGTATCTGACTCTTTTTCTTTTTATATTGCTAAAAAAGGACAGAACATGAATTTTACATTTGAATTCAAAATTTTAGTGCACACCACAAATTTAAACAAGAGGCTCGCGATTGGCAGCATAAGTCACGAGGTTTGACGACTAAATTAAATTTGAAACTGTTTGTCCTTTTCAAATATATTAGTAAGAAGAGAAGATGCGAATACTCTAAAATTTAGGTATGCTAAGAATCAGTACCATTGTTCATAGGTACTTAAATATTATTCAAGGCAATGTTGGTAAAGTAATTATTTTAAGAGAAGTCTTCAACGGAGGACAGCTCTGTGCGTCACATGTCACCCCTCCCGCACTGCTACTACCACAGGAGCCTACTCAGTTATGTGCTATACCTGTAATTATACAAGGTTACTTTTTGTCCACTGAAGTAACTGAGGGGTGGTTCAGAATCTATAGTATCAAGTGAAATGGTATAATAATATAATATTTATTTATTTGAATAACTCAGTACAGTAATCAACTCTCGGGAATCCTTGACCCCTAAACTAGGAAATCCCGTGTCTTAGGGGCCAGTGCCTTCCCAATATATGTATGTGACACAACTGTTGTGATCATGGTTATGCACTCTTTTGGACAAGGAAAACTTAAATGTGTTTTTTAGAATTAACTCAACCCGTACTCAATCAGAAGACACTACGTCAAGTGTGGAAACATAAACCTAACTTAGTGATGATGAAGAATTAAGGGACACTAACAATAAAATTATCAAACAAAATTCCATAAAGGTGTTCCTATGGAAAGTGGAGAAGCAAAAATTACAAATAGAAGGAAATCAATGCCTTTTTGTAGGTGAGTTTTGCAATTTTATAAAGCAGTTTTTTTGTATTTTATTATTATTCTAGCTCATGCCCGCGACTTGGTCCGTGTGGACTACACAAATTTCAAACCCCTGTTTTACTCCTTTAGGGATTAAATTTTCAAAAACTCTTTCTTATCGGATGTCTACTACATCGTAATAGTTATCTGCATGGCTTTCAGCCCGAATCCGTCCAGTAGTTGAGCTGTGCGTTGATAGCATCAGTCAGTCAATCAGCTTTTCCTTTTAAATATTGCACATTATAATAAGCTACTATTACAATGACCCTTTTTTAGCAATATAGAACCAATATTTAGTTCAGATGATGATTATGAGGCACTCAATTTAAAGAACACAAGGAGATCACCATTAAGAGAAGATACGAGGCATTATGATAAATATAGAAGTAGAGACAACTTTTCAAGTAAGGACAGATTTTATACCAGTAAAACAAATAGATTACTGACCTTGGTAAATTACCAAATGACCGGCATGAATCTAGTTCAAAATATACCAGGCGTTAGTGCAGAAAAGTATCGTTCTCTAAATATACAAAGAGAGAATTCAGAAACCCGTAAATCAAGAGTGATTATACAAATAGCAGACAAGAGTACAAGGAGTCCCCCCTACGGATAAGTATAACGCTCTAAAAGTCGAGATAGAAGGGCTTTCGAAAGAGAAAATTGCTATGATAAGCAGGAGACATTACCTCATACTTACAATAACTCTGCAGTAAAACATAAAATTAGGAAATGAGCTAGAGGAGCCAAGTAGTAAACGCCACAAAACTGATCAAAATAAAAGTACTTACTAAAAGAAAACATTCGCATAATGACAAGGAAACAGAACATGGTTTGAGAGCAGTTTTACGAAACAAGATTTTAATGAACCTACCTCTGCCAATCGCCTCTGATTATGTTAATATTTGATGAGTGCAGTACCTCAACCGATTGTTAAGGTACTATATAATATATATGTTTTGTTTTTGTAAAAGTTCATATCTAAAAGTTATTAATAATTCTACATTATAGCTCATAATATTATGTACCTATGTTTAAAATGATTTTCTTTACAGAAATAAAACACACAGCTGTAAATCCCCTTGAAGACCCTAGAGTTGCAAGTAATAAATATGTCATAAAGAACAATAAAGGGATAACAGTTTTGTCAACTGTTGTTAGTGAAGATTTTGATATAAAACCTGTTAATGTTTCTTCATGGGAAATATCAAACAAAGAAAAATTTATGATACCTCCAACATTTCCCACAAGAAGATTGTCTGAAGACACTGATAACGATTTTGTAAATGAAATCTACTTGAATATTGATAAACCTTTATTAAATGACTCGTTGGAATCTGGTGAAATTCAGATCTTAAATGATGATGTAGCTTATTATACAAAAGAAAATGATAGGGATAAAAGGCATGAAAATAAAAAGGTTAATAAAGACCATAGCAAAACTTTAAATAGCTTGGAAGTTCTAGATTCTAATAAGATAAACCCATCTATTAACAAAAACGAAATACCAAATACAAAAAAACCTGATAAAATAACTACAACGATAAAACACGAGGATTTTAATTTGTCAACGAAACAAAAATTCGCCAGTAACTTGTGTAATGAAATTAAAAAGCAAGAAATAGAAAAACACGATAAAGTTATTACTCTCAATACTGAAAATGTAATTATTGATGAACAATACAAGAACTGTGAAGTGTCAAAAAGGAACACAGTACTACCTGAAAACACGCTAACAGGTGTAAACTGTACTCTTGCAGACGATTTAGAATTGAGCGACGAAGCAAATGAAAGTCGGGACATACAAAATGATGTTAAGAAATCTAAAAAAATCTTGCATAAAGATAAACCGTCCGTAGTTTCCCTAGATGATAAACAAAAAGGTGACATGCCTTTGGTTGAAGACGAGAATAGGGAATCAAAAGAAAAAAACAAATCTCTGAATTTAAAAAAAGTTACAAAAGATTCCTCTCGGGATAGTGGTAAAAATCGCAAAACTAAAAAGAAAACAGAAGTTAAAGATGCAAATTGTACTGAAGCAAAAGAACAAAACAAAAAATTACAAACATTCACTAAACTTAAGACTAACCCAGCGATTTCGATACAAACAAAACATAAGTTTAGCGACTTATTTGGCGACAGCAGTAGTTTAATAACGCCCGATGATTTAGGAATTTCCACTCCTGATATTAAGCTTCCGTTGGCTGCCAAGTATGCCTCTATATTTGATAATACTCAGGATGCTGTTGATTTAAGTGTTGAAGATATCAACAGAGTACAATCTAATGCGTGTGAAGTAAGTGCTTTTCCGACTATTCGAGAAGACCAATCGAATGACAAAACATGTATAGAAAAAGCGAAAAATGATGATGAAAAGCTTCTAGTCTCCAAAGATTTGGATAAAAATGCAACTACAAATAATTCGCTTGAAAATAATTTATATCAAAAGGATAGAAAAAGTGGTGATTCAGAAATAGTTAAGACTGTCATCATATCCACTGGAGTACAACCAAAATACACTTCCGAAAGTAATTTATTGCAGGGTAGCCAAAAATGTGGCATTGAAAATGCAGACAAAACAATAAATAATGATGAAGCAAACATGAAAACATGTGTGCTCAACACTATAAACGCGTTAGCCACCTCTACACCTCAGAAAACTGAGCACGTATATATTATCTACAGTTATACCAGATCCTGGATCAAATGATGCTAGTAAGATAAATGAAAATATCAATTTGTCATCTAATGTAAGTAATGCTTCAAATCCAGGTGAGATTTTAAACGAAGCAGACGTTCCAGATGTTAGGCTTTTCGTTAAAAGACGAAGGAAAATAATTAAAAAGCCTTCTTAAGTTGTTAAATTTGTTGGTCTGGATTAATTTATTTGTATGTTTTATAGTGCAATATGAATTTAGGAAACCATCTAAGAGTCTAGGCAAGGAAACAGGTCCATGTTTATTTTACTGTACATAGCTACTACTTATTTTTATTGTATTTTAAACTTTAACACATATGTTACCTGTCATAACTATTGGTACAAAAAACCCTTTCCTTACCAAATAGTCTGACCGGTAAAACGTCATGATTCTGTCAACGGGTTGTACCTAGGGGAAGTCAAATACTAGATATCAAATGATCCCTAAATAACTAGTCGAAAAGGGCCCAATATTAAGGTTCCGCACCCGAAAGTGTGCAAACGGGAACCCTATTACTAACGCTCCGCTGTCCATCCGACTGTTTGTTAGCAGGCTGTATCTCGTGAACCGTAATAGGTAGAGAGTTGAAATTTTTACAGAATGTGTATTTCTATTGCCGCTATAACAATAAATAAAAATATTTCAAAATGGACGATTAACGAATGAAATATAAACTACGAAACAGGTAGTTTTAGAGCTTGTGCTTGTGTATTAATTGGGATGTTAGCTACCTATTAGAAAAAAACGGCAATTGCACTCATTCAGGGTGGTAATTAGCCACGGCCGTAGCGTAGCACCTGACCAGATCAGAGCAGAGACATGCTCTGCTCTGGTGGTAGGCTAGGCATGTGTGCTCGTCCATGAAAATATCTTCGAATATGCTTAAAAATAATATTTGATAACTCAAGTGTTTGTGATGGGTTTTGACTTTGGAGTAACAAACCCGCATTTTATTTGAACACAGATGAATTTGATATGATAGCATTTGACTTCCCCTCAACTGGATATTGTACCAAAACGTCACGTGTATTTTAATTTTTAAAATAGCCTGCGCAGACGATTGACTTGTCCGCAGAGGACCAAAGTCCTTCATCTTTTATTACGGTGTTTCGTATTAGTCAATCCTGTAGCAGTTCTTAGTCATCCATATTAGTCCTTCGCGGACAATAGTTCCTCGTCTGGGCATGCCGATAAGGTTATTAAACTGTGAATAAAAAGGTTAAATTACTCCCATAACAGTCTTTATTTTCCTTACAAAATACGTTCTTATTTACTATATTTACATAACTTTGTAACATAATCGGTAATCACAATAACAGCTTCTGAAAAAGGTATTTTAGTTTTAATATTATACATTCAAATTATTTACAAGGTTTGGATTAATTATTTTCAAGATAACTACCTACTAAGTAATGAATTCGAGATGAGACATTTATTACGGATATTTTGCGCCCATAAATTTTCTCTAAAATAATGTTCTGTAGAAGACTGAATTAGTGTAAAAAATAATATTTTTAAATGAACTAATAACGTTAATTATCTCAAAATATTGTGACAATTATGTAACACTATTAATCATATAAAAATAAATAGCAGAATTAGCGTAAAAATGTGATTTAAAAGTTTATATTCATTAAAGTTTGTATAGAGACATAATTAACTAAGTATATAAAATATTTTTTCGTAATCTTATCATGATTCATATTATTTTATTTATTCACAAGGTAATATAAAATTATGCCAGTTTTATATGTGAGCTTTATTGCACTTATAGAGAGAGAACTAGCGCGTGCCAGACCTTCGTTATTTTATTAAAACTGATAGTTTCCTCAACACAAGGAGGAACGATCAGCGACTATGAAGTTTGGATCATGGTGGCTTTGGGAGATAACAGGTAATACAGGTGTAAAAAATCTTACGTAACCCTTAAGGGCGCCTGGCAGAGGGTCACACGCATGACGTGATGTGTAATACTACTCCGAAGAAGTATAAAAAAATTAGACTTTTTACTCACGACGTGGTAAAAATCTTACACCTTTGTTAAGTTTCCTCCCAAAGCCACCATGATCCAAACTTCATAGTCGCTGATCGTTCCCCCTGTTTTGGGGACAACACGTAGGGAAACTTTTAGCTTTTATACTGGCACGCGCTGGCTCTTAGTCCATGACTGGCTGGCGCTTATCATGACTCATAATTAATAATATTTTATTTATTCACAAGGTAATATAAAATTACAAAATATGCCACTGATTTATATGTGAACTGTATTGCACTTATCATGATTCATAATAAATACTATTTTATTTATTTACAAGGTAATATAAAATTATGTCACTGATTATTATGTTAGCTGTATTGCACACCAACTCTTAATGTAAAAATTAACTTGACAGTAAAGCAGATGTCCCACTGCCGCCGTAGGGAGCGATTAGCTATCGACTTTTTTCTCGCTAAAGAAACATACAATCGATCGAACCTAGTATGATTCCGTGTCAATAAAAGAGAGAAATATATTATTAACTAGCTGCCCCGGCGAACTTCGTGCCGCCTAACAGTCGATTCTTTTTCAAGAAGTTTTTTTAAATTTATCTCTCCGTAAGAACCATCCTCGTACTTCAAGGAATATTATAAAAAAAAGAATTAGCGAAATCGGCTCAGCTGTTCTAGAGATTTGCGATCAGCAACACATTTAGCGATTCATTTTTATATATAGAGATAATCATAATGAAGTCCCAGGGTGCTAGAATGCCGACCTCGTACCGGCAAGCGCAGCGTAGGAAGACCCCCGACTAAGTGGACATACGGCACCAAACTTCGAGTTTCAGAGAGCTGCTGGATTCAGAGCGCGCAAGACAGTGGCGTTTGGAAGTCCCTACAAAAGACCTATTTCGTCTAAGACGTCTATTGGTTGATGATGATATTACTAGTTGATCGCTGACTGCGTACACTGCCGGCGAGAACTCTACTAATTCTCGCAGCGACAAGAGCTATCAAAGAAAAACTCGCTCAGCGAAGTTTTGCGGTGGAAACACTCGCGCAGTTTGCGCAGGGATTAACGAATCTTGCTCATAGCCCAGCTACAAAACTATACCAACTACGCACTCGCTTCTCGTTGCCCGCGAACTTTTTTTAGTTTTTAGCTAAACTCGTTTCTCGCTTATCGTCGGCGGTCGGACAACTGCCTAGATCATAACTTTATTATTACTGTAATATCAATGTTTGACATTGATCAAATGCGCAGTTAAGTTTGATAAAAAATACCGTAATATACAGAACTGTGGAAAATATCCAGTAGCAGATATAAATAAATGACAAGATATGCCCAGGCGAACAAAACTTTTCACGGTTTTGGTACCAAATAAATCAGCGCCACCTCTTAGATACTAATGAACGACCCGTTTGAAATCCAGACGTCACTGAGGTTGCATTGGTGCTAAATAAACATTTTAGGACTAATGAGTCGGTGCCATTTTGCTTGTTCAATGGCCCTGTCCTTACGAAGTTATATATAAGTCAATGTTTGTAGAACACTGCGTTTGATAAAGTTACACATTCATAACACAATCACTGAATTGTCACAAGACAGCGCAATAGCACGACCGCTAAGAAGTATATACACCAGGGACATAAAGACTTATTTCTTATTATAAAAGAGTTTATCGACAAACCCCTTCTTTCATAATATGAAAGAAGGGGTTTGTCGATAAACTCGTGTCACAATTTTTCGAACGATTTAGTTTACGAATCTCGAAAACTGATTTATTTGGGTGACAAAACAATAGCGCAGCAGCTGTCGCCAATAACACAAAATGCGCAGAGCTCTTCTTTCATAACTATTTTTATTTTGTAAGATTTCAGAGGAAAATTGAAATCTCTAATTTAGATTTTGTTTTCAAAAACTCGTACTAGAGATAGGGGTACTCGCTATAATCGTCTATGTGAGGTGGAGAAGCTACTCAGTATATTATTGGCCATGGGCACGTCGTCGGCGGCGGCGGGCGCGGGCGGCGGCGCGGCGGAGGGCGCGGTGGGCGCGCGGCGCGGCAGCTTGGCCACGAGCGCGGGCGCGTCGGGCTCGGGCGCGGTGTGCTGGTAGCACACGGCCGACGCGTGCCCCGACCGCACCGACGTAAGGGGCGTGCCGCTCTTCCAACAGTTTGTGGACGGGTCGTAGATTTCCACTATGTCTAGGAAAGCGGTGCCGTCGTAACCACCTGTAGTGTAAACATAACGTCTTTTTTATTTTTAACGATGGAATATATAATACATGTAAAAATTGATCAATTTTTACAAATATGCGTTAGGGGGTTGTTATATATGGGCAAGTGGCGACAACCTAGTGGTTAAGCCATAATATAAGCTCCTATTCAGGGGGGGTCGGAGTTTCTCTTCCGGGCACGTACCTCTAACTTCAACTAAGTTACGAGTGTTTTGCTTCACTTTTTAGTGGTGAAGGAAAACATCTTGAGGAAACTTGCATGCCTGAGACTTCCTTATAATGTTGTCGAAAGTGTGTAGTCTATCAATCCACACTTGGCCAGCGTGGTGGCCTAAAGTTGATAAAGAACTGTCGCTGGTACATTTCCACTCACCCATGGCGTAGAGCTTGTTGTCGAGCACGGCCAGCGAGAGCGCGGAGCGCGCGGCGCGCACGGGCGCCACCTCCTCCCACGTGTCGCGCTCCGTGTCGTAGCGCTCCACGGATGCGAGCTGCGCCGCGCCGTCGTACCCGCCCACCACGTAGATGTACTGGTTCAGCGCTGCCACGCCTGCATACAAGATATTACGAGTTTAGTTTCATAAAGTTTTCTGGTCTTAAGTAAATAATAATTTTAATTTAACTGTAGTTAATTTTGAAGAATGCTTTTATTACGTTATAAAAAAACCATTCAAATCGGTTTGTCCAATAAAATTTATGCTTGAATGTCGAGACAAATATATTGGTCGAATCGAAACCTCTTCCTCTACATACCGGCGCCGCTCCTCGCGTAGTGCATGGGCGCGACCTCGGTCCAGCAGTTGTTCTCGGGGTGGTAGCACTCGACGGAGGCGGAGCGGCGCGCGCCGTCGAAGCCGCCCGCGGCATACAGCAGGCGGTTGACCACGGCCACGCCCACACCCAGCCGCGCGCGCCCCATCGAAGCCACGTACGTCCACGCGTCCTTCTCGGGGTCATAGCTGCGGAAACAAGTTGAGCTTAAGTTCACCACTTTGTAATTTTTCATTACTCATTTTCCAAGGGGCTGCAAGAAATTTCTATTAAACATATCAAGAACCTATCCTAACCTGTTTTTCTATGTAATGCAAACAAGCACGTACCAGTAAGGTAATCCTTTTATATACACAAATAATCACATAAAAAGCAAAAAATATATGGTATAGAATATCTGTCCCGGCTTTACTCACGTGTTTAGTCGACGTTATCCCTAGTAATGGAAATAACTCACGATAGTTTAAACGCTTAAATATATGGTATTGTGGACATAGTGGTACCAATTGGTTAAAAAATATAAAATGAGTATGGACCTCGCATTGCTGTGTGCGTGAATTGCTGATATTTATGTCATTATGAGGTGGGGGAGGCCCAGTGGCGTGCACAGTGTTTGAAGCCAGCTGGGTAGGCATTAGTTAGGTAGGAATCTGTTTACTGACAGGTCATAATGAAAAATATGTATTGAGCTATTACAACTGGGGTAAGCAGTGCATTTATGCCTCTATAACCTGCACGCCACTGGGGAGGCCTATGCCCAAGGGCGACTTCTACCGTAAATAGTTAATCTGATAATAATAATTTTTAAAATACTTTGACGAACATTGATATAATATTATTTAATGAAATTATAAGAAACTAGCTTATGCCCGCGACTTCGTACGCGTGGACTTAGGTTTTTAAAATTCCTGTGGGAACTCTTTAATTTTCCGGGATAAAAAATCCTATGTCCTTCCCCGGATTGCAAGCTACCTCTGTAGTAGTCTGTACCAAATTTCGTCAAAATCGGTTGAAAGGTTGAGCCGTGAAAAGCTAGCAGACAGACAGACACACTTTCGCATTTATAATATTAGTATGGACTAACGACCCGCCCTGGCTTCGCATGAGTAGCTTATTACAATATTCGTAGGAATCACTATTTAATAAAAAATAGCCTACTACCTACTGGTGAAAGAATTTTTAAAATCGGTTCAGTAGTTCCAGAGATTACCCCCTACGAACAAACTTACAAACTACCTCTTCATAATATTAGTTTAGATAGGTAAATGTGGCAATCATCAATCAATCACATGTTGCATACTAACCATTCTACAGTTTTGTGATATTCCGATCCCGCAGACCCGCCCACCGCATAGAGCAGACCATCCATTACCGCCACTCCGACCTGACACATCGAACAAGTTCAAATTAATAAAAATTGTACAAGCAGCATGAATTTGCAGCTTGAACAAGCTACGCTCGTGTTTGTATGAAGTTATAATGTAGCATCAATACGCAGTTGCATGCGCATGCTGTAGCAAAGTTGGCCAGGTTTGAATCAAATGTCCAGTTTGGAGTTACAGTACGCGGCCGAAAGTAATGTACATCGGCCTTAAGAATGACATTTCGGCTTAGTAGAGCATATTCTCTGTCACTCATACCTATATGACGTTTTATCGGTCTCAACGACAGGGACAACGCTCTACAAATTTGCTGTCTCCATCTTAAGGTCGATGTACATTACTTTTGGCCGCGTAGTCTACATGTGTGGTGGGAGATAGTGCAACCTTAACGGGAATTTATTTCTGTCGCACCTAGGCTCCAATATCGCTTCAATCTCATTAATGCCGATTTTTACATATATTTCCGCAAATAGTTTTACTGTTTCACTAGCCTTACTAGTGCTCCTGAAGCTCTTTACAATGACACTCAAATCAACGTGCAATCTATCGCGTTATGACGCTACACAAATTTCCAATTTTATACAAACATTCGCTACAGTCCCAAGTCACAAGCAAAACAAACACTGCACAAAGTTATCTCTATATATAAAAATGAATCGCAAAATGTGTTGCTGATTGCAAATCTCGAGAACAGCTGAACCGATTTCGCTAATTCTTTTTTCGTAAAATTCCTTGAAGTACGGGGATGGTTCTTACGGAGAGAAAAATTAAAAAAAAATCCTGAAAAAGAATCGACTGTTAGGCGGTACGATGTTCGCCGGGGCACCTGGTTAGCGATAAAAAAACTGGCGACATTTTATAACATAAGAAAGTTTATGGGGCATCACTATGCTTGTCCAACATAAATGAATATATGTATGAGCCCGGGGATGTGTTGTCGGGAGTTAAGTGTGTGGACTCAAGACTCGTACCCTGTGCCTGGGCGTGGCCATGGGGCTGCAGGGGCGCCACTGCTCGGCGCTGGGGCTGTACACGTCGACCCAGTCGCTGTCGTACGACGCACCCGGGGACGTGTTGCGTCCACCCACCGCGTAGAAAAATCCCTATACAAACAATTGCAATGCTTATTCAAAGAATCACTATAGTATCTATTTTTTTTAAATCAAATAATCAAATTGTTAAGCTGGATTTATCTTTTACCGTGAGCGTATGGTTTTAGTACGTGCCCGTACCCTGTCCGCCCAAAATCAGAGTGATTATTATCAACCAGACAATATTTTTGGCAAGCGTGCAAAATATTTGATTTTATATCGCCCCTTCTGATATCCTTGAGTTTGTGGGAAGCAGGTCCGGCGTTTACGCCTGGGTATACACAACTGCAATAATCCATAGAAACCGTATTTCTTCTCCAAGAAATATCTCTACATTCCTCCGGTATCAGAATAAGCCTGTGTAAAAAATAATTCCTTACCTTAAGGAAAGCTGCCCCCAGTCCAGAGCGCGGCACGGTGAGCCGGGGCAGCGTGGTCCAGCAGTTGTCGTCCAGGTTGAAGGCCTCGAACACGTCGATGGAGTGGCGGAAGTAGCCCCCCGCCACGTAGATGATACGTGGCGTGTTGGGCCGCCGCTCCTTCACCACGGGCTTCTTGTGTAGTGTCAGATCCTGTCACAAATTAAAAAACTATCAAAAAACCGGCCAAGTGCGAATTAGACTCGCGCACTGAGGTTTCCGTACTACAATCGTATTTTATCGACATTTTGCACGATAAATCAAAAACTACTAACTAGATCTCGTTCAAACCAATTTTCGGTGGAAGTTTGCATAGTTAATGTACAACATATTTTTTTTTAGTTTTATCATTCTCTTATTTTAGACACACACACGTTTTACCACTTTGGAAGTGTCTCTCGCGCAAACTATTCAGTTTAGAAAGAAATGATATTAGAAACCTCTATATCATTTTTGAAGACCTATCTATAGATACCCCTCCACACGTATGGGTTTGATGAATTTTTTTTTTGAGTTTCAGTATGGGGTTGGGTTTCAGTTCAGGTATATATCCCCCAAAATTTATTGTTTTTTTTTCTATTTTTGTGTGAAAATTTTAATGCGGTTCACATCATACATCTACTTACCAAGTTTCAACAGTATAGCTCTTATAGTTTCGGAAAAAAGTGGCTGTGACATACGGACGGACAGACAGACCTGACGAATCTATAAGGGTTCCGTTTTTTTGCCATTTGGCTACGGAACCCAAAAAAAGGTATCGTGGGACATCCGACAGAAACGAACCTGTACTCTTTCTCACTCACTCATACAGACATCAATGCGTGTAACGATGTGCGAAATCCCCAAACAATGAGATGAGTTTCAATGCCGCTCCATTAGGTCATCCCAAACCTCCGGCAGCGGTTAAGAAGCTTCGATTCAAACATTGTACTGGTCGTGTCATACTTAGTTTAAATCAGCCGTACACAGAGCGAGTAATCGAAACCGAAGTTAAAGATAACAGAGATAATATAGAATCACTTCATTGGTGGGTTTAGTTTTAAATTGCGTTACTGATTATAGAGAGAGAGAGAGAGCCAGTGCGTGCCAGACCTTTATTAATTTATAAAAGCTGAAAGTTTATCTGTGTATTATCCTCAACACTGGGAGGAACGTTTGTTTGGTTTGTGGTGGTTTTGGGAGATAACAGGTAATAAAGGTGTAAAAAATCTTACGTCAAAGTATATTTATCCTCCCAGTGTTGGGGACAACACGCAGAGAAACTTTCAGCTTTTGTAAAATAACGAAGGTCTTACACGCGCTGGCTCTTAGTTCATTACAACATTTCATAGTATATTAAAAGAAGCAAAGTATTTACCTTAAATATTTTAGCGAGATACTCTCTACAGGCGGGGACTTTCTTGAGCACGGAACACGTGCTCATCTGCTCCTTTAGGAAGTTGGGAGTGAGGTACTGGCATCGTACGGCTTGCAGTATGTGCTCCATTCGCGGATACCTCCGATCCTCGTCAAACTTTACCTTTAAATAAAATGTTAATACTTGAGTATTTTTGAATATGATAAATGTGCATTTCTTTAGATTTTAGATCAATTATAATGTATGCGTTGCCGCGCCCCATAACTTGAGGTTGTGTAGCAGTAAGACGACGGTAACATAGCGGTTCTGGTTGCAGTGCGGTTACCTGGCGACAATAGCGTAGATAACGTTCATTGAATAAATCATCATCAAGTTCATAAATCACACTAATATTATAAAGGCAAAAGCTGTTTGTATATGTATGTGTACACTAATTACTGGACGGATTTGGCTGAAATTTGGAATGGAGATAGATTATACCCTGGATTCACACATAGCGATAGAGCGAGTAGAATAGCGATTTCAAATACGTTATATTGCCGACAACAGCTTTTCAACAGCGAACTTTCGAATAAAAGATACTTTCGAATTGCTATTTACATTTACAAATCTTGAATTACATGAGATTTCAAAAACTATAAATAATTATACTAAAAAGGAATAAGGACAATCATTGTGGGAACAGGTATGATATTTTCCTCAATAAGTTTTGTTTCTTGACAGTCATGATTACGTGGTTTTGTGCGATTAGGTGCAGTGTTAAACACGTCAATCAAGTTCAATTTAGTTAAAAAAGTCCCCTAACCTAGGACAAATTCTAACAAAAGGATTATGAACGGTTACTGGCTTTACTAGGCCCCACAAACAAACATAGTTTCCAGAGATTACACCACACTAATCATACTTTGGTTATATCTCGATCTACAGAACCGATTTTAAAAATTCGCTCACTGGTAATTAGAATTCACTTTTGGGATGGTTATGGTGAAAGCTACGTTTTTGTTTAAATGTGTCAAAAAGGGATAAAACCAGCAAGATGTTTTCAGCAGCAGCATTCCTTTATTTATGTTCAACAGACACTCACTGCTCAGGTTTATAATAACCAATACGATAAACTATTACTTGGGTACTAGATGATGCCCGCGGTTTCGCCATCGAGGATTTAGGTTTTTAAAAATTCCGTGGGAACTTTTAAAAACCTAATTTCACCTAACCTAATTTAATTAGTCTGGGATTTTTCGTGACAAAAATTACTGTAAATTCGTCTCCATGATGAAAACTATCTCTGTTCCAATAAGATGATGCCCGCAACTGTCCATGTGGATTTCAGTTTTTTATAAATTCCATGGGAACACTTTGGGTTTCCGGGATCTAAAGCATATTAAGCCCACCTCCTTCCCCAGGATGTAAGGTACTTCTGAACCAAATTTCGTCCTAATCGTTTGACGTTGAATCACAGATGGACCGTGAAAAGCTGGCAGACAGACACACTTTCGTATTAATTATAATATTAGCATAGAAGTATGGATAAATTATGCCTAATGAGTACGTACCCAACTTAATACCGAGTTGTAAACTTCCCGTTCCTCTCTCACATTTAGTTCATCTTTCCGTATCAAACATATTAATTCTTGAGGCGTTAATTGCAAAAATTCTTCTTCTTGGCACACCTGAAATAAAAGTATGGTTTTACTCAATTTCATAGTGTTTAAACTTTGCGTGTGATTTCATTCGCTGCGATTACAGAAATGCGAATTATTACAGAGAATTCGTTTTTAACGTTCCGTACCGCCAGAGAAAAAAAGGAACCCTTATAGGATCACTTCGTAGTCTGTCTGTCAAGACACATAACAAATAGTACTTCCCGTTGACCTAGAATCATGAAAGGCAGGTAGCAATGTCTTATAGCGCAAGTAAAGAGAAAAATCCGATTAAATTTGAGGACTGAGGAGTAAAATGACCCCCTTCTCGAAGTAGAATATCCTCGAAATTACCTTGTTTGCATGGTATGTATAATTGTATAAGTTGATGCGGTAGCCAGCAACTTGCTGGAAAACAGACAGATTTATGTACGAAAACGTAAAAAAATCCGTCAAGTGCGAGTCGGAATCGCACCCAAAGGGTTCCGTACCATTGTACAAAAAATAACACGGCCATTTTGATTTTTTTATTATTTGTTGTTGTAGCGGCAATAGAAATACACATTCTGTGAAAATTTCAACTCTACCTCTTACGGTTTACGAGATACATCCCGTTGAGAGACAGAGCCTATTACTAAGCCTCCGATGTCTGACGGACATCGGAGGCTTAGTAATAGGCTCCCCCCATTGCACACTTCGGGTACGGAACCTTCAAAATGAAAGGAGTAGCTAATTAACTAATAACATAATTATTATTATTAGTGTACCGTCTGTTATGTTACTACAATCGCGGTGAACAATAACGCTGACGCACTTAAGTCACTAAGCGAATCGACGTGACTTAGCATATTTTAATCAGCACAAGCGCACTTATCTACTAATAAACGATAAAATTACTCTGACTCGTATCATTATTTACCTACATCACTGTTGAATGACTGCTGTAAATATATGCAGGTAATTCCAAAATACCATCTATTTTGGTGTTATGAGAAATTAGCTGATGCCCACGACTTCGACCGCCTGGATTTAGGTTTTTAAAAATCCCGTGGGAACTCTTTGATTTTCCGGGATAAAAAGTAGGCAATGTCACTCTCCAGGTCTTTAACTAAACCCATGTTGCGACGTGATTGAAGGACAAACCAACAAACAAACACACTTTCACATTTATAATATCGGTACTGATCTACATAGGTCTTTCGTAGGGACTTTCACTCGCCACGGTTTTACGTCGTCTGAATCCAGCGGCTCTCTGCGCCTGATTTGATATCCTCTGTCCACCTACAACCGTACACCGACTTCGCTAGATATTTATACATATATAATGGAAATCACTCACGATAGTTTAAACGCTAAAATAGACCTATGTCCAGCTGTGGACGTCAATCGGTTGATAATGATGATGTTTATAGATAGTTAGAAGAAAGATAGTATCAAAGAATTAACACAATGTTCCCAGTTTGCCAACTTACTTGTGTGAAATGTCTTTCAATGAACTGGTTGGCTTTCTGCTTGAGCTCCACGCAGCCGTGCTGCTCTGCGAAGTTGGCGATACCGATGGCGTTGGACGGGTCCAGCTGCCGCTCGAGGAACGCGCAGCACGCATCTATTACGTTGGATATCTGCAGCACACAACTACAATATTTGTCCTTTCATACTCTATACAAACGAAGAACTTCTATACCTTGCCTACACCACAGAATTAACTATTTTCTGTGATCTACGTTCTACACAAACAAAGAAGGAGTGAGCAGTCAGAGTCAGAGTACAATGAATGTGATAGCAAATAGAAAATCCTTTGATGAGTTATTCTATCAAAGAGAAAACCCTTCTTGTGCAGACAAATACAATTTCTTTCATAAGTTTCATATTACGCCAGAACAACATAGTGCAACTTTGAGACATGTCACAAGAGTGTTGTACCGTAATATTCTAATTCTTCAACACACGATATTAGTTCGGGGTAAAATGCAGTGCATTATGCTGCTTAAAGCTGCAAAATGTTTCGAATTGTAGCAATGGTATTGTCGCATGTTGTTGCGCCGGCGTAAAACAGGCTTTATGTGATAGTTTCTTAACAAAACGTCTCTAAAACTGGGCTGATTCTTCTGTTCTTTGCAGACTAGCATAAACTCTTAAGAGTTTTGAACACTAAAAATTGTGTTGCAAGTTGCAACTCGCAGTGTGGGGTAGACGTAATACCTGGAACATTGTGGCTGCAGGCAGCAGCTGGCACACGGTGACCTCGGTGATGCGCACCTTCCCCGTGTACATGAAGTAGACGAGCCAGGCCATCGCCGACGGGCACACGCCTTGTAACCGCACGCGAGACATTTCGCTCTCCTTCAGCCCACTTGTGAACATTGCCTGTGTCAATTATCCCACATTAGCGCTTACAATATGTCATCAAATTAGGAATGACATCATCCGTAGGAGAACCAGAGAAACCGACATACAGTACGCGGCCGAACGGCCTGCGGTACGAGTCGCAGGGAGTTGCTGGCGCAAGACCGTGGCGTGTGGAAGTCCCTACAAGAGACATATTATGACCAGCAGTGTATTGATTGACGATGGTAACAATTGACACTACATGGGTTTAGGTACAAATGTGCAAACAAGCTCTTATCGTGATTTCGTTACGCGAAAGAAGATGGAGTCATACGTAGACGTCCACTAATCACAATTAGTCTGTTAAATGTGGTTAAATGTCGGGGAGTGCGTAGCAACATACCACGACACATTATAGTTTAATTAGTTATCGTTTATCATACCTTGAACTTCTTTAAAGCTTGTATGGTGGATAAATTATACATTTATGAATAAATTATTGTCATGAAGATAAAAAAGCTGTGATAGCCTAGTGGTTAGGGCGTCAGTCTCCTAATCGGAGGTTGGGGGTTCGATCCTGAACACGCACCTCTAACTTTTCCGAGTGGTGTGCGTTTTAAGTAATTAAATTTCACTATCACAGGAAAACATCGTGAGGAAACCTGTATGTCTGATAGTTCTTCATAAAGTTCTCAAAGGTGTGTGAAGTCTGTCAATCCGCACTTGGCCAGCGTGGTAGATTATGGGCAAAAATCCTTCTTACTCTGAAAGGAGACCCGTGTCTGAAGTGAGCCGGCGATGGGTTGATGATGATGATGTGATTAATTATTATTTATCCGCAGGAAGCATTATGACAGGGACAGCACTAGATTTAGACCTGTGAATTTAGATAAGAGATTCTGGAAAACAGAATCAGCCATAAGGGTTACCTTTTAACGCAGACCACCACCTATATACGCCTAATAGCCGGACACCTTAGATCGCCAAGCTTAGGCAGTTGCTTAGCATAAAAGTCGGCCCACGCCCGTTCGGTACCCTCATTCCGTACATTGTCTTGATTACGTGACTTTTGAGTCCACCAATCACAACAAAGCATTCTTACCTGTCCCCCGCCAACATTTTACGATTTTGTTTTCATGCAAAACCTTGTACATGCGTACTCTTGAGGTTGAATTCTCTGTGCCTTTTAACGTAACGTAAAATAGCGAGCAATGTATTGTGTAATGTCTATAGCATCGTGTTTTCAGCTCGTTAGTAATGTAACTTTATTACCTTGAAATAAGGACTTCCAGCAGCCAGGACTACTTTGTGAACATGAAATAGCTCGTTGCCAACTTCTAAAACGACGTCGGTCAACATATGGTGAGATCGCATAGTGAAAAGCATCTGGAACAATTTGCCACTATGTATTTAGAATATAACCAATATAATGGTAATGGGATTTAAGATTTTTATTACTGTTTTGTGTTTTGCCTTATTTACTCCTTTCCCCTCTAATAATAGCGAAAGCTTGTTAGGGTTACCTAAGAAATGGCAATCGCACAGCCGCCTGCGCTAAACCGGTGCGAGCGAGCGCGGGTGATGTGTGGGTGTGAGGGGCGTCCCCCCGCCTCATACCCCGATTGACATCTTGACCTGTCGCGGACTATACCTATGTTATTGAATGTTTATACCCGGGCAGTAAGTATATTATAGTATACCCATACATGGAGGCTCTCCATTCAACAACACTGACATACATCATTTACTGTTATTTCTTAGATAAAGTATTCCAAAACTTCCTACGTCATCTGTTTTGTTTTGTGTGATTATAATCTGGTAGCTGTAGGTATTTAAGTTTATATATTGTTGATACTGATTAGACACGGCCAAAACAAAAGTTTTCATTAATTTTCATTAGATTGGTATACGTAATAATTGACCTGCCCCGCCCCGGCTTCGCCCGGGTGGGCTTATCGATTTCATAGCTAAATACGATCGGCATCGACTTGCTGTTACTCCTTAAGGAGTTCCGTCCTCCCAGCTCCGAATCGATTAAATCAGATCTTCATTCAAACATGAGAATCAGCTGAGAATCTTTGTAAATATATAAAATTTGTCAATTACGTGTCGGACTCCGACACGAAGGGTTCCGTACCATCGTTAAAGATTTTTATTCATAGTTCATTAAGAAATTTTTATTATGTGTTGTTATAGAGGCAATAGAAATACACATTCTGTAAAATTTTCCACTCTTTACTTATTACGGTTCACTAGATACAGCCCGCTGACAGACAGACGGACGGATGGACAGCGGGGGGTTATTATTAAGGTCCCGTTGATGGTCAAAATGGTCGAAGTCATTGCACTGAAGACTGGAAATTGGAATAACCCTACAGTTCCTGTCTTTATTTGATTGGGTTAGTGGTTAAGAAAAGTGCAAATCATTGTACCTAACGTGTTATACTTTACAAAAGTTATAGGAAACCATTTCTTTAAACAAGAATCCCAAGCCGCAACGTCGGCGTCGCGATGAGAATCGAAATCTGCTTCGTCATGGCACCTTGCTGTTTTTAATGTACATACAACGATAATAACTTTAAAACATTTATCTGCTAAATTATTATGAGATAGGGAATAGGATTATTTTTAAAACTATTTTTACTAAGGTTTAAAGTCTAGTTTTAGATTAAGGTAGAAACAAATCTTTAAGCCTCTGTAACTTTGAAACTACATGTTTTTAAGGAGATCTGGCAAACTACGGAACGGACACAGTTACTAGTTTCTAAGTTCTGGAACATGTCAACAATATCTCATGGTTGGTTAATATTCAAACGAGGATAAAACTTCGTTTGTATGGAGCACGCTCGGAATACACTTCTCCATATTATTATTGTTTTACATGTCGGTCATTTTTAAATTAAAATAATAATAGCAGCAATTGAAATTTACTCTGTGAATATTTTAACTCTCCATCTATTAAGGTTGATCAGATACAGCCCGCTGATAGACAGACAGACATACGGGGTCCCGTTGGTACGGAACTCTAAAAGACTAAAATATTTAGACTTTTAACATCTGCCATCTGGAATATTGATTCAACGGTTTGTTCCGGTTGTCGTTCGTTTCAATGGTCTGGCGAAAAGGTTATTACGGTTGATGTTGTAGACCCCTTTGACAGACGAACAGATCTAAGACAGTCGGACAGACAGACAGTCAGCGGACCAATAATTAGGCAGTTCCTAAGGTTCCGGACAGATAGACAGTCAGAAAATCAATAATTAGGCAGTTATTAAAAAACTGGCCAAGTGCGAGTCAGGCTCGCGCAATGGGGGTTCCGTACTACAGTCGTATTTTTTCGTCATTTTGCACGATAATTCAAAAACTATGATGCATAAAAATAAATAAAAATCTGTTTTAGAATGTACAGGTGAAGACCTTTCATATGATACCCCACTTGATATAGTCACTCACTTCGAAAGTTAAATAATTATTAGTTCATTACCACAATTTAATTTTTTGTGTGTGATCTAACCCTAAATTCACGGTTTTCAGATTTTTCCCCAAATGTCAGCTATAAGATCTACCTACCTGCCAAATTTCATGATTCTAGGTCAACGGGAAGTACCATGTAGGTTTCTTGACAGACAGACAGATAGACAACAAAGTGATTCTATAAGGGTACGGTTTTTCCTTTTGAGGTACGGAACCCTGAAAAATAAGGCCCCGTTTGGCATCCTTGGGAACGGAAGCATAAAAATAGAATAAATAAATAAAATTGGGAATGTGACACAAAGAGTTGATCTACCTTCATAAAGTCAGGTACATAGTTTCCTAGACAGAAAGTCATATCGCCAATGTCGTTGCTACCGCTGTACGGGCCCTCGAAGAGCTCACAGTTGATGGGCGGCATGTCGTCTAGCAGGTTGCGCCCCACGTCATCTTCCGTCTCCATTGTCCTGGGTTACCAAATTTAAAAAATTCTATCACCTGAAGAATTACAGCAGTTTCCTGAGCGGCATTCCATGCTAATATCATAAATGCGAAAGTGTGTCTGTCTGTCTGCTAGCCTTTCACGGCCCATCCGTTCAACCGATTTTGACGAAATTTGGTACAGGGATAGCTTGCATCCCGGGGAAGGACATAGGCTACTTTTTATCCCGGAAAATCAAAGAGTTCCCATGGGATTTTTTAAAAACCTAAATCCACACGGACGAAGTCGCGGGCATCATTTAGTAGGCTATATTTTATTTTCAAAAAATTATAGATCCCTACGAAAATTGTAATAAGTTACCCGTGCGAAGCCGGGGCGGGCGGTACGCTAGTAATATTATAATTTAATAATGTAAGTTTTAGTTTCTAAGATAACTTGACTGTATTTTTTTGAAGCGGATTGATTCCACACTAAAAACCTGCCATGTGCGAGGCTGACTCGCGCACCGAGGGTTCTGTACTTCAGTCGTATTTTATCGACATTTTGCAGGATAAATCAAAAACTATTATGCATAAAAATAAATAAAAATCTGTTCTAAGTGTACAGGTAAAGCTCTTTCATATGATAATGCCCTATTTAGTATTGTTAACTTTGAAAATATTATTGTTCATGAACGTCATTTTTTTTTTGTGATGTAACCACAAATTCACGGTTTTAGAATTTATTTCTTTACTTGTGCTATAAGACCCACCAAATTTCACAATTCTAGGTAAACGGAAGTACCCTATAGGTTTTCTTGACAGACACGACGGACGGACAGACAGATAACAAAGTGATCCTATAAGGGTTCCTTTTTTCTTTTTGAGGGACCGAACCCTAAAAATGCAGTCAACATTATTATCGTCGGTATTAGGTAAATTATTTTAGTGAAAGATGGTGAATACTCTACGATTTTATCACAAAATAGTACATTTAGTGATGTCTATTCCAGGCCGGAAATAAAGCAATTGACGGCTGAGCTCGGCCGTAAATTGCTTTATTTCCGGCCTAGACTATGCCGAGTAGGTAATATTGGTAGGACGAGGCGAGCGAAGCCGAGTATTTCCGAAGTGATATTAAAAAGACGAGGGGCCAGCCCAGTCCTTTTCAACTAAAGAGTTCGTTAACCTTCCTATACTCGCGCGTTTTTCAGACCAACATCTTTTCTTTGTTTTTTCGAAGACTTTACATCATAGGTACTGCAGCGAAGCTGGTAGTGCATTCCAAAAAAACAGTCTGCGCGACCGCGACGACGCGGATATAGGTTTTACGCTTTTTATCCAAGCAGTCATTTTAATACCTCGCTTTCTAGTCTGTTTGTTTGTCAGTTCGGCACAAACTTTGCAATCGATTTTACACTAACTTCCCAATCAGCTAGATTTGAAATTTTAAACATAACTAATACAATGCGAAATAAATAAATTTAACAAAACTAAAGCAGAAAATTAAGTACATTACTGCAGCGGCCAGCATAAGAGGCATTGATGGACGAACGTGTAATCCATTGTTGGGGAGGGATTCAAAACAATTCCTCGGAGGGTTCAGTGGACTGTATTTCTTTCTTGATCACATTAATTCACAATTTTCTAGGTTCACAATGGTTCACGGTACTTCTAGTTCTGAGGTCTTCTTCGTTCGGAAGCAAGAGGCGAAGTGAAGTTATACAATAAAAATTGACCTTATATCTAATTCTCCCACTCGGCAACCGCATATGGTCGTGCTGAGCGGGAAACAGGGCGATCGCGGGTGGTGAGGGCGTAGCGGGGCACGGGGGTGTCCGCAGCCGACCAATCAGCGTCAGTCATTGCCAGCGCTGCGCATGGTTCGAAGCTCCCGTCCGCAACATTCTCCCCTCAGCATAGCTCTTGCATTGCTTCTTTTTCTTCGTCAGGACGGCGAGCTTCCTCTTGGATCGATGAAAGATGCGTGTGTTATATTACGATAGAATTGGATACATAATTATTATGCTAAAATTCATCTAATCATAAACTTGGGAGTCTTAAATAAGTATTTGTTGTGATATTTAAAACAGAATCGTTATTCCGTTTCCGGATTCAATATCAATGTACGGAAAGAGTATGGTTTAAATAGTATCTTTTCTTGTATGTTGTTTAATTTAATATTTAGGAATGTGACAATACGATAAATAATATTATGTGAATTGTCAATAATGGTAACTAATTATTCATTGTAAATTAAATACTGTCAATGTACGGAAAGGGTATGATTTGAATAGTATCTTTTCTTGTATGTTGTTTAATTTAATATTTAGGAATGTGACAATACGATAAATAATATTATGTGAATTGTCAATACTGGTAACTAATTATTCATTGTAAATTAAATACTGTCAATGTACTAAGAGTGACATTATACTAAGCTATTGTCAACATACAGTTGGCAATAGCTATTATGTGAAATAATAATGTTGTGTAAACTGTCAATTTAAGTCGCTTATTATTATGGTAAATTATTAATACGTAGACCATCAATGTCACTGATTTTATTATTGTAAATTGGGTGTGTCAACATGCCTTTTGTCAACAAACCTAAAATAAATAATGATTAATATTAAGATCATGTGATAGTCGACATCCGCCTTGTTTGCGATGGCAGTGTTATAAAAGTACCCTACCTCGACAGAGAGGGGACAGTCTTGTATCGACAGCCCAGAGCAAACACAGCGGACCTTACTGAAGTTAAGTATTCTTATATTTTATTATAATGTAATGTAATCATTTGCCTTTTATAGGTTACCTGTTGTAACTGTGTACCAAATATGTACCTACTACTTTACTCAACGTTCTAATGTTTTAAAAGATGTGTGTTATGGAGTTTCTTTGCCCTTTCTTCTCCATGACTAAACACCTTAGCGAAATGGGTGGTAGATTCATTTTAATATAAATAGATCAATGCTGAATAAATACAATTCAGTTATTATTCGACTTGGTTGGTTTTACTTCTGTATTTATCACCTACCCTCTTGTGCTATTTATTTTATACATTGAGATAAAAGTAAACACTAGGTTGTTAGCTTCTAATTATTATAGAAGCCTGTTTAGATGATAACTTTCATTAGTAATCATTGGATTTAATTTATCATCACTATTAAAGCCCACTGTCTTAACTTCTCTTCTTTTTACCATAAATTCTCACATCAGAAGTGGGATACGATAATTCTTTTCTTGTCCAAATACTAATACTTTTCAAATGCTTTTAGCAATCGTGGATGCGGCTTACCCTCGAAGCAACAGGCTACTGCCTGTCATCGGCAGCACTTGGTATTGGTGCCCGATGATCACAAAGCGATGGGCAACGCTGTTGTCAGTGGCACTTGGTGCTGGTGTGACACCGCTGATCGAAACGTCGCGTCGCTCCAATTGTGAAAGATAAGTGAAATGTAATTATGTGCTGCTTTAAAGTGATCTTAAAACCACGTTTGTGGTATTGTTTCTATGAAATAGTTTTTGTGAGGGTAATCATAAAAGATTTTAATTAGTTAGATAAACCACGTGTTGTGGTATAATTTATTTGGATAAGAATAAGTCTAGTTAGAGGTCAGATTGGCCGAACGGTTTTTGATAAAGTATATGTAGATGTGAAATCATTTAGAACGTTATGATATACCGAAACAAAAAGGTTTGCTTTTAAGAAATCGCACCGTACTTACAGCTCAAAACTTGAAGAAATTAACTTATTCTGATTAATTCAACTTAAACATAAACTATATTTAGTTATTTTGCTTCTTAAAATAATTCAACTATTTGTCTTTTCTTAAAACAACACAAGAGATTATCCATCCGTTCTTAAAACAACGCAAAGCAGATTGCCTACTCAAGTATTTTTTTTTTCTACTCAGTGACGTTATTATAACATTTAACAGTTTTTTTTAATAAATAAGGATTAAGATTACCAAACTGTTGCCACATACAAAATTAATAATAATAATAATACAACTACAAATTCTTTGAGATTTCTTACATTAATTTTATTCTTAACTCTATAATATTATTATAACTTCGCTTAAGAATAATTCCCCTTAAATATAGTTTGTTTTATTTAATCTTCTTTTGTCGAAATATCTCATTTCAAAAGTATTTTCTTTTTAATAAAATATTCTTATTGTTCCCACATATCAGCAATAAACTTTGAGGTTAGGTTGAACCTGATTTTATTTTATCTTATTATTTTGACAAACCAATCAAGTAAATAGGAACCTATTTTTTTTTTCAATTGGTCATCCTACAAAAAATAATAATACGTCCCACATTTTATTTTAGGAAATACCTACGTTACAACGTGTTATTAATTTATTCCTGTTTTGAGTTTGTTTGATATACATACAAATCAAATAAAGAACATATTTATTCAAGCGGTAATAAAAAAAAAAAAACTGGAGATCATAGGAGTAAAACAAAACCTGTTTGTACATTTGGCGTTCCTCAGGGATCAATATTAGGCCCTTTGTTATTCCTGATCTATATTGATAGTATAAATGAAATAGGTTTAAAAGGAAACACACTGTTGTACGCTGATGATACATGTTTATTTTACTATGGCAACTCAATACACACAATCATCACAGATGCACAAAATGACTTAATACTACTCAATAAATGGTTTCAATAATATAACCTACTTACAATTAATACCTCAAAAAAAAAAAAAAACCATATGCTACATTACATAGTTACATATAAATATAACTACAATATATTTTCATACTAAATTCACATACATGACTATAAAAATAAAAAATAAAATACAAACATATAAACATTTTTAAATATACGTGTCGCACTAGTGATGCAGTGCTGTCGTGACTCAGAGAATGACTTTTTCAGAATCGACGAAAAACTGATTATTCACTTCCTGTTATAGATTATAAAAAAGTGAATACTTTATAAGTTTTATAAATAATATTAACGCAATTATCATTTACTAATTATTTCAAAATTACAGGTAGTAACTGTAATTCGCAATTTTTGAGTTAAGACTGTATTGCTCAAAAAAAAAAGTTTTCAGAAAGAGTAATTATTTTTAGTTGTCTAATTATTGCTGAAAATTTTGAGTTACTATAAATAATGGTTGCCTTTTTCCTTATGGTTTTGAGTATAATTTTGTAGTTACAACAATTATTTAATTTAGTTTTAAGTTTTATAGTTCCCTCCAAAAAAATAATTTTCACATTCAGATTTGGACATTGATGAATAAAACCAGATAATCAAGAAAATTCAATCAGATAATCAGTTTTTATTTATAAAAAGTAATAATTTAATTTCAACAATTTCTGCCTTTTTCAACAAAAAAAAAACCTTCCAAAACAATAAACAAAATTTGTCTTGAATACAAAAAAAACAGAGCCAATCAAAATATTTTTTTTAACTTAAATAATCAGCTATTGTTGTAACTGCACAGTAATTGTACGTAGTCACTAAATTGGAGCTAGGCATAATTAAATAATAGTATTTCTATAATAATAGTATACTTAAACTAGTTTGATGTCAGTCTGTTTCTAATAATTAGCATCAAAATGACAGCAATATTTTTTATTTAAGTACTTAAAATCAACCAGTCAAACTTCGAAAGTAAGATTCATAATAGGTCCTGGGAATCATATTTTGTCGAGCAGTTCTTTCGTCTTTTAATATTTTTGTTTAATTGTTTATGCTGGTGTCAAAGCAACAGAAAAATAACGTTTGGTTTCCAGCTTCACATTAAAATTACTACCTCACTGGTCACAATTTAGTTCACATTAAAATTACTTACTAAACCAATAAGGGTGTCTTAAGTGAAAATACTATTTTAAATTTCATTTCTGTGAATCGATAATAGTGTAATAACTAGAAATACACCTACACACTAGAAATATCTATTTAGGTTTAAATCAGCTATATTGTATTAACTCGAATTCATAGTTGAACTTTTACATACCTGATTAAACAATATCGTTCCAATTTGAATTAATGCGGTCTAAACAGTAAACTGTGACGTCCTTCTTCGTCGAATTTAGATGTAACTAAAGATGATGCAATATTGGTTAGGGTATCACGACAGTTAGTCAGTCACTCAAATTTGACATGTTTTGGGTTGCGACAGTGTGTCGTCGGTGCGATATATGTATACATTTATATACTATAAACCCTATACTTACTATAATACAAATGTAATACATACACATAGGTACAGATATTATTACTATTATACTACTACCAAGCCGTTTCTAGTAATCCGTGTTTTGCCAATTCTATTTCTACCCACTTTATTTTGTATAAAATCGCAGTGGATGTGTGGATAAGATACCTACTGTTTATTTGTTAAATTTCTCATGTAAGTGAATTTATTTCTTAGTGAGAATAAAGTTCTTTAACCGTAATAGTAGTAACCGTATACATATTAACATTGGGGAACATTGTTTGGTAACAACAAAGAAAACATATTCTATTCTACTCTGATTTCGGTCTGACGTCTGGCTATCCTGGTTTTTATGACAGTAACATTGACATTGAATCATTGAATATCGTTTTGTGAATGGAGCAATCTTATATTTTTTTTATGTCGGTACTTTTGTTGCCGCTGTTCATTTAAGTTAACTGGCTGCATTTTTCTATTTTTCTATGTACTTCGGGAACGAAGTACTTATCAAGATGGCCGAATGGTAATAAAACATACTAATAATTTATGCTAAATGACAGAACAAAGGAAGAAAAAAAAAAATCCTCAATGGATACAAAATGTTAAGACTCACACTGTGACAAAATGTTAAGACTCCCGAATGTAGCAACCAACAAAAAAAAAAAAAACAAAAAAAAAAAAAAAAAAAAAAACCAATGATTATCCCCGAATGGGACAAATGTTATTATTCCCGTATGGAACGGATGTTATTATTCCCAAAGGGGACAATTTTTTATTCCCGTATGAAACGGATGTTATTATTCCCAAAGGGGACAATTTTTATTATTCAAACATATAAAACAAAGGGAGTTAGGTTAGTTAGGTCTGCCTGGCACTAATCATTGCCCTTTTCATTGGTCGGGTAATGTTAGACGGCTCGACTTGACAGTGCTGGTATTACACCATTGGTGTGATACATCTTATTGGTGATAATTCAGTAATGTCCTGGTACGAGACCCATTTATGGGGGCGGCAGACAGTTAGCTAGGTAGTTAGGCTGCCCGGCACTAATCATTACTAGACCCAAAAAAAAAAAAAACAAAAAAAACAAAAAAAAAAGGGTTAGTAATGTTAGACGGCTTGTTCGGACGGTACCAGTAAGTAGCGAGGTCTAGGTAATGACCTCTACTGGGCAAGAGTCTAGTACAAGACCCATTTATGGGGCGGCAGCGGTTAGGCCAGTTAGTTAGGCTGCCTGGCACTAATCATTACTAGTACCAATAAAAAAAAAAAGAGTTAAAAAATATTGGTTAGTAATGTTAGACGGCTTGTTCGGACGGTGCCAGTAAGTAGCGAGGTCTAGTAATAACCTCTACTGGGCAAGAGTCTAGTACAAGACCCATTTATGGGGAGGCAGCGGTTAGGCCAGTTAGTTAGGCTGCCCGGCACTAATCATTACTATTACCAATAAAAAAAAAAAAAAAAAAACAAATAATAAAAAATAAATTGGTTAGTAATGTTAGACGGCTTGTTCGGACGGTGCCAGTAAGTAGCGAGGTGTAGTAATGACCTCTACTGGGCAAGAGTCTAGTACAAGACCCATTTATGGGGGGGCAGCGGTTAGGCCAGTTAGTTAGGGCTGCTGGCACTAATCATTACTAGTACCAATAAAAAAAAAAAAAAGTTAAAAAATATTGGTTGGTAATGTTAGACGGCTTGTTCGGACGGTGCCAGTAAGTAGCGAGGTCTAGTAATGACCTCTACTGGGCAAGAGTCTAGTACAAGACCCCTTGCTTTATAAAACTAATAATAATAAAAAAAAAACTATACATATTATACAAAAAAAAAAAAATATTTAAACATTAAATTATGGGGCGCAGCCAGTTAGGGACAGTTAAACTAGGTAGCTGTAGCTTATAGATCTTTTTAGCTTATAGATCTTCCTTAGCTTATAGATCTTTTTAGCTTACAGTTATTTTTTTTATTTAGCTCTTAGCTAGATTTTTTTCTTTTCTTTCTAATTTCCCTATGTACTTCGGGAACGAAGTACTTGTCAGTATGGCCGTGTTATATTACGATAGAATTGGATACATAATTATTATGCTAAAATTCATCTAATCATAAACTTGGGAGTCTTAAATAAGTATTTGTTGTGATATTTAAAACAGAATCGTTATTCCGTTTCCGGATTCAATATCAATGTACGGAAAGAGTATGGTTTAAATAGTATCTTTTCTTGTATGTTGTTTAATTTAATATTTAGGAATGTGACAATACGATAAATAATATTATGTGAATTGTCAATAATGGTAACTAATTATTCATTGTAAATTAAATACTGTCAATGTACGGAAAGGGTATGATTTGAATAGTATCTTTTCTTGTATGTTGTTTAATTTAATATTTAGGAATGTGACAATACGATAAATAATATTATGTGAATTGTCAATACTGGTAACTAATTATTCATTGTAAATTAAATACTGTCAATGTACTAAGAGTGACATTATACTAAGCTATTGTCAACATACAGTTGGCAATAGCTATTATGTGAAATAATAATGTTGTGTAAACTGTCAATTTAAGTCGCTTATTATTATGGTAAATTATTAATACGTAGACCATCAATGTCACTGATTTTATTATTGTAAATTGGGTGTGTCAACATGCCTTTTGTCAACAAACCTAAAATAAATAATGATTAATATTAAGATCATGTGATAGTCGACATCCGCCTTGTTTGCGATGGCAGTGTTATAAAAGTACCCTACCTCGACAGAGAGGGGACAGTCTTGTATCGACAGCCCAGAGCAAACACAGCGGACCTTACTGAAGTTAAGTATTCTTATATTTTATTATAATGTAATGTAATCATTTGCCTTTTATAGGTTACCTGTTGTAACTGTGTACCAAATATGTACCTACTACTTTACTCAACGTTCTAATGTTTTAAAAGATGTGTGTTATGGAGTTTCTTTGCCCTTTCTTCTCCATGACTAAACACCTTAGCGAAATGGGTGGTAGATTCATTTTAATATAAATAGATCAATGCTGAATAAATACAATTCAGTTATTATTCGACTTGGTTGGTTTTACTTCTGTATTTATCACCTACCCTCTTGTGCTATTTATTTTATACATTGAGATAAAAGTAAACACTAGGTTGTTAGCTTCTAATTATTATAGAAGCCTGTTTAGATGATAACTTTCATTAGTAATCATTGGATTTAATTTATCATCACTATTAAAGCCCACTGTCTTAACTTCTCTTCTTTTTACCATAAATTCTCACACGTGCTTGATTTTTCACAGTGGCGGTGCGTATATTCACATTGGCTTCTGAATGCACCACAGCGTCACCATCCCGAGGTCTGCATTGGATCGATGCAAGCATGCAGTTTTCAACCAGTTTGTTACTGGCGTAATTTGTTGTGCGGTGTTCAACTGCGAGCAGTGGCTTCGTAGGTGAGTTCGCAGGTATGTTGTCAAGCCAGTTCGTCGGCTTAGGTTCAGCCAGACGTTTCCTGGCGTGCTTGAGGTTGCTGGCACGTAGCCTGGTTGGATCATCAGCACAGCCGTCTTTTTGATCTACGGTGTGCCATAGTTGCTCGTATTCACGTATCTGTAAGTTCAGAGATCTTGGTCTGGTCTTGATGTTGACAGGTTCATTGGTGATACATCTATGGCTCGTGGAATTCTTGTGGTTAAATATTCGAATTACATCTTGTTCTTCTTCTGTCTTGTTGTTCTTCTTTTGTAGTGTAGGTTTAAGTTTAGTTTTCGTAGAAAGGGTTCTCATGGGGTTGCGCTCCCCTCGTATTGCAACACCAGGGAGTTGTAGTTCTGTTGTTTCTTCAACTAGGTTCGTCGTTGCTCTCTCGTCTTCTTTCTGGATCGGAGCGTGAGTTGCTTGCTTGAAAGAGACGTTATTTTCTTTGGGTTCTGATGGGTCAACTAAGTCGTCGAGATGTTCATAATTGACTGGTTCTGTTGAGTCATCGGTGCTTAGGTGGAGCACGTGTTCTACTTGTGAGGCATCGTGGTTCGTATGTGATGCCTCGCTTGTAGAGCTGCGTTCGTGCAATAGCGGGTGATGCGAATGAATGCAGCCGTTGACACCGCATTGCTTCGCCTTGCACTCGGTTCGTGGGTGGTTCTTCGTTAGGCATTTGAAGCAAACTCTGTTTGCTTTGGCCCAATCCCAACGTGCGTTGATGCTCATGTCCTTCATCTTCTCGCATTGTGGTGGTTTGTGGTCACCACCACAGCACTGACACTGCTCTTCATCATTGGCAGCGAACATGTTGGCATCGTAGTTCTTCCATGTTGTGGATGCAGTTCTTGCGGATCTCGGATGTGGTTCTTTGTGCTTCAACATCGCTGAAGCTGATGGTTTAGAGTAGGTGAACTCTAAACCTATAGCTGCCTCGTTGTTCAGAAAGCGAGACAAAGTCACTATGTGCGGTTCTCTTGGGCGACGGTTCTCAGAAGCATATCTGGCGAAGCTTCTTCTTAGGTCAGGTGGTAGTTTGTCTACGATGTCTCTGGTGAGCATTCTGTTCTGGAGACATCCGTCGAGGCCTTCAACATTGGTGATCGTGGCCACGATGTTTCTCACTTTGACAGCGAAGACGTTCAGTTCGGTTGTAGTCGGTCCCAAGGGTGGTAGTAGCTTGATCTCGTCTAACGCCTTATCGATCAAGGCTTCTGGACGGCCAAAGCTCTGTTCTAGAGCTTCCATAACTTCAGTCGGGTCACAAGCCGTGTACAGAAGCGAAGCAACGGCATCTCGGGCTTCTCCTTTCAATGCGTTGCGCAGGCGTTGCATGTTCTCGATCGGTGAGAACTTGTGAAGCCGCGTCGAATCTCGCATCGATGCTTTAAACGGCAGCCATTCGTTCTCAGACCCGCTGAATGTAGGTAACTCCGTAGATGATCGTGGTGGTGGTCGGTATTGGCTCATTCGGTTGAAGCATTCCACCAGGGCTTCTATGCTTTGATTTCGTGAGCGATTTGGCGTTGGCGAGCGGGTTCGGTGATCTTCGTAACAACGTTCAGATCGGGGTTCGGTGATGTTCGTGCCGGGTCTTACAGGGGGTGCAGTGGCGGGAGGGGTTCGGGTCTCTCGCGCAGGTAGCCGGTCGGTGGATGGCTCCCCTCGTGTAAGATCGGCGTGACGCAACCAATGTTCTGTGCGCAAGTTCATGCTGATTGTTTCATCAGGCCCTCGTGTGCTCCCTTGGTCATCGTCCTGTATAGCAGCTAAGTCAGCCTCTAACTTTTTCTGCACCAGTTCAGCTTCAACTTGCATTTGGCGCATTTTAATAGCAGCTAGTCGTTCTGCTGCTTCGTACTCTGCCTGCTTGATACGGGCAGCTGTGCTTGTTGTGGAGCGCTGAGATCGGGTTGATCGCGTCGGTGAAGGAAGCCGAACACGATGGGTCTGTTCTACCACAGTGCTTCGTGTCTCAACAATGGGTTCTTGCCGTGGGCCGGCACTAGTTGATGGAGACGACTCCATGAAGTGAATCTGAACAGGGCGAGCTGGGTTCGTCGCGCGAGGGGTCGGTTCTTGCGACGCAACGTGCTCGTCGTGTTCATCTTCATGTTGTGAGGTTTGACTCCTAGTTCGGACCATCTTGATCTTCGGATCTTGAGCCTTCGGTTCTTGAGCCTTCAGTTCTTGAGGCTTCGGTTCTTGAGCCTTCAGTTCTTGAGGCTTCGGTTCTTGAGACTTCGGATCTTGAGGCTTCGGTTCTTCTGGTTCTTGATCCGGCTCGAAGGACCAAAGATGTTGGGGAGGGATTCAAAACAATTCCTCGGAGGGTTCAGTGGACTGTATTTCTTTCTTGATCACATTAATTCACAATTTTCTAGGTTCACAATGGTTCACGGTACTTCTAGTTCTGAGGTCTTCTTCGTTCGGAAGCAAGAGGCGAAGTGAAGTTATACAATAAAAATTGACCTTATATCTAATTCTCCCACTCGGCAACCGCATATGGTCGTGCTGAGCGGGAAACAGGGCGATCGCGGGTGGTGAGGGCGTAGCGGGGCACGGGGGTGTCCGCAGCCGACCAATCAGCGTCAGTCATTGCCAGCGCTGCGCATGGTTCGAAGCTCCCGTCCGCAACATCCATCAAATGCCTAGTTGTGGCCAAGGCTTGTATAGTACTTTTCTCAAATAATGCGCGGAAATTAAAACTAAGTAGGTAGTACCTAGGCAGAACTTTGTATCTATACTAATAAACTAGTAGGGTGCGTGGGTGCGCGACCACTGAAGTGGTCCGCGAGCATGCAGCGTTAGTTTTTCAAAATGTGGACTTTATTTGCCATACATTTTCTATGGAAAAATAAATTCCGCCATCTTGAATTTTTTTCTATTCGTCGAGTAGACCTTCGGATCTTGATCATCTTTTGCGAAGAAACTACTCTTCCATCTTTTATACTCTCCGAGATAGACACCGACGAAGTTTGTATGGCGGCCATCTTTTTTTCGCCATTTTGAATTTTTTTTTCAGCTCATTGGCAATTGGATGACGTTTCGAATGACATTTGCTCAAGCACCCCCCACCTATCTTCAATACCTTAAGCGTTCTCTTCACTTGTCTCCGAAATCCTCAATCATCAGCTCTCTCCTTATTTTTGTTCCGAATGATTTTTTGTCTTCCATACGAATATATCAGTAAAAAAAAATTTTCATACAAAATGTTCAGGAGAGGTGATCAATGAGTGAGTCAGTCAGTCAATCAGTGAATCAAGCACGAACAGCTATATATATATATATATATATATATATATATATATATATTAATAAAATTGAAGTGTCTGTGTGTAATTTTGAAATAGCTGCTACAAATTAAGCTCATATGGTTCACGAAAAAAAATCGAAATGTGTTCACGAAAAAATCACTAGGTAAATCACATGTAATGTAGGTAGATGGCGCAGTCCATCATAAACTTGCAGTGCTCTCATAAAAGTGTTGGGTCTTGTACGATGGTACGGAACACTTCGTGCGCGAGTCTGTTTTTTTTATTTTCATGGCGGCCATTTATAAATTTTTATTATTTGTTGTTAATGGCAATAGAAATGCACATTCTGTGAAAATTTCAGCTCTCTAGCTATTACGGCTCCGCTGACAGACAGACAGACGGGCGGACGGACAGCGGAGGCTTAGTAATAGACTACATGTACCTATGTGTTATGCAAATGTTCACGAGGATATAGAAAGGTTAATTGCCGTTTCTGACGAGATTTGTATACTAGTTTTCTAATTCGCGAAAAACAATAAACCATTCAAGAAACGAAACTTTAATTATTCATATTAAAAATTACAGTGCAGTTTGTAAAGTTAGCCATAGATAATTGAACACTTTTGTCAGGTAAATTGACTTGTTGAATACTAGGGCTTGAGTTCAGTGTTGAAGAAGTGGAAGTTTCAGTATTCAATTCATCGAATGATACTGTAGATGATGTTGATGGTCGAGGTTCGAAAGGCGAAGTTTTTAATGGAGCTTTATTTATTTGGATAGTTATTTTAGACTTCTTTTCAAACGATTCTTCAATATAACGCTCGGCTACTTTATCTGATAACCATCCACCGTGCCTCTTTAAAGTGAGCACATTTGCTCCTGCACCAGCGAGAAGAGTGGCGGAAGACCTTCTTAGGCAATGTCCTGTGTACGATTCTGCATCAGGTAAATCAAGATACGTAGCAATGCCTTTAGGTATTGCTGCTATTTTATGACGCCCGACTACTTGTTTGGTACACTTTCCATTTTTAAAATTTAAGAAAAATCTGTCACTTTTTATACCAACTGGTCGGAGCTTTTGATACTTCTGTACGACTTTTAGTAGTTCATCCTGCACTATAAACATTCGATCGCTTTTTGTACAGCCGCGCACACGAACAAGCATTTTATTATTGTGAGTTTCGATGTCATTTATTGTGAGTGCAGTCAATTCATTGCTACGACATGCGCCATTTACGCCGAAAATAAGAATGACCTGCAACAAACCATTATTATATAACCTATATGAATATAGGCACGTAGTTACAAAACTCATCGCAATAATTTTACGGAGTGGCTAGCAGTCCGACCGGCGGATGGCGTAATTTATTTTTATTCCTCCAACCGGCCGCAGCAGACGGCTAGCAGTAGCTATAATTTAGATACGTACTTAATTCACAAAGTCTTACCTTTTCTAGCAAATATTGTTCATCTGGGGCTTCCTTTATAAACGTTTCAATATTGTTTCCAGATAAAACTTTGGATTTTTTTGGCATAAATCCCTGTGACTTTCGCTTCAAAAATGTACTTAGGTTAGCGTAATCGCCAATATTTACATTTTCCTTTAAGCGTATTGTAGTTTTAAGCTTTGAATATTCACACCACAATGTAGATGGCCTTTTGTCTTTACTTAAATCATTGAAATATGCTAAAAAGACATTTTCCGAGAGAGACTTTACTTTTTTTCCAGTTTTCCACTTGATGAAATCTTCATACGTCTTTTTATATTTCTCTCTCGATTTCGGTAATAACAGGTTTTCAAACGACATCTTTGTATCCTCTGCTATATCAGGCGGCTTAAAATCTAATAATTCTTCTTCCGATGAACTACTCATTTTGACTTAACTTAAAAATTGTGTTGAACTTATGAAAAACGTCCACACAGGACACCACACCACAGAGCACCACACTCCACGCTAACTAATTTTCATTTGCGTCAGTTCGAGCATGCGCGGTTTTGTTCTATTTTTAAACCTTTGAATAGAAATGCAATGCGTCTTCACCATTTAAAATAATAAAATATCGTGTGCTAAAAAACCTCAATAGGATATTAATACTGTCCAGCAATATCTATTATTTTCGTGTTAGAGCTTTCGTTGCGCACTTGCGCACCGAAAGTAGCTCGAGCTGATCGACAGTTTAGGGTTCTGTACAAAAATGGTAAAATGGAACCCTTGAAAAAAATTTAAGCTGTAATAGCCTAAGGGGTTAAGACATCCGTCTCCTAATCGGAGGTCGGCGATTCGATCCCGGGAACGCACCTCGCGCAACTTTTAGAATTAATTTAAGATTTAAATAATTAAATATCTAATCTACGTATATAATACTTTAATGGTGAAGGTGAAATATCAATTCAATTCAAATTTCTTTGTTGCGAATCTGGGTAAACAGTGGAGATGTTATCGTGAGGAAACCTGCACACCGGAGAGTTATCTATAACATTCTTAAAGGTGTGTCTAGTCTGCCAATTCGCACCTGGCCAGCGTGGTAGACTATGGCCAAACTCCTTCTCATTCTGAGAGGAGATCTGTAGTCTGTAATGAGCCGGCGATGGGTTGATCATGATGATGGTGATGCGACTTTCACTGTCCGTAAGTAAGAGGGTCGAATGGGGCATTTATGAAAGGGTTTGTTTTACCTGTATACATTCTAAAACAGGATTTTATTTATTTTTATGCATAACAGTTTTTGATTTATACACTTAACTAGCTTATGCTCGCGACTTCATCCGCATGGACCACACATATTTCACCTCCTTAGAGGTTGAATTTTAAAAATAATTTCTTAGCGGATGCCTACGTCATAGTAACTAAAGTTGCTAACAAAAGTGATTCCGTTTTACTTTTTCTGTGGAACGGAACCGTCGGTGCGCGTCTGCCTCGCACTTGACACGTTTTTTAGGTTTAATTATGACGATGGTTTTTTTTGTAATTTACTCTAATCTTATGAACAAACAATCACAACTTATATTGTAGGTAGTTTTGAAGTCGGCGCCAAATCAAACAGGTAATAAAAATACTAAATTAAAATCATTGATTCTTGTCAAGTTGTATAATATCATGTAGGCAATAATAAAGTAATGTGTCTGTTAATCCGCACATGGCCAGCATGGTCGACTATGGCCTAAGCCCTTCTCTTCTAAGAGGAGGCCCATGCTTAATAATTGGACAGTCAATTGGTTGAGATTGGTTTGATTAGGTAGTAAAGCTCTACACTACGCAAGGACAGTCATTACCTTGGAAAAGTTTTAAAACTGATAATTCACTATCTAGTATTTTTACTCTGTTTGATTTGACGCTGACTCTGTGCCTAATATACTGATTCACCATCAACAGTTTCTGAATCACCATGGTTTAAGAGTGATTTACCCTGCATCATGAGGATTGAAGAGGTTGGATCCATTCCAACGATGATGAAGTCTACGCTTGGTAGTTGGTACCTACAATACAATATCAATTCATCAGTCAAAAAAAAAAACCGGCCAAGTGCGAATCAGACTCGCGCACTGAAGGTTCCGTAGAACAATCGTATTTTATCGACATTTTGAGAGTACTTATGGATTCAGCACACTAACTTCATACCCATGTTTTTATTTAAAGGAAGATTTTGTTGCAGACCAGTGCCATTAGAGATGGCGGACAACAGAATTAGCCACACAATCCTAAATCATAACTTACTTATCTTTTAGTACAAAAGTTTGAGTGTAAATTATTGAGGTGAATTTCACAAGTTTATAATGTTCACTTTCGTTTTAGTATAAACATTACAAAAGCATAAAATTGTTGTTTCATTTAGCGGTAACAAACCAACACATAACTAAAATTAAACAAGCTCACAGCCTTACCTTATGAATATAGCACTGAACTTGAACACTTATCACTAATATTATAAAAACATCATTCCAGCCTTCATCAAATTAATGTGAAATTTTGCTATTTAAGTATTCGGTATCGATATTGCTATATCACGAACTAATTAAAATAATATTGGAATGCCTGATATATGACTTTAAAATTCAGTTTCATTTAATTTGTACAATAAAACTCAGAATAAATATGCTAAATCCTTAAATAATCCACAAATGACAAATCTCTTGATTAATCCCCTGCACATCCCCTGACCCCTCCCACAGACCACCGACCATTCATCCAATGAAGCCACCGACAGCCGACTTGCCATGCTTGCCACCATAGATTATCTCCTTGCCACCATGCCGACGACACCGACCAGAAAAACGCCACAGACCAGTATTGAAGTCGGAGTACAAAATCTAGACAAAGGAACGTTTGCTTTCTCATTCACACTAAAAAGAGAGCACAGGTAAAGTTATTTATTTTATTTTTATTTTTATTTTTCATGTACCAAAATTGTAGTTACAAAGTAATAATAAATTAAGTTACATTGGAAATGCTTATCTCTAAACAGAGATTTCTTCCAGCTTCCCATTCAAGGTTGTGAGTAAGGTGTATCAAGAAGTGGAATAGGTCTACGGTACTAGAATCTAATAAACTACATAAATATCTTATAATAAATACCCAAATAAAAGTTACTAATGTGATAAACAAAGACGCAGCTAACTGCGTTATTGTCCCTTATCGTGTAACCGATTTTTTCAAGGAATACAACTTTAGTTGCAAAACAAGCTTTGAGAATTCGTGGCATCAATGTATTTCTCATTAGTTATTCACTTGTTTTCACATTAAAAAAGTTTAATACAAATGTTGTACAAATATAAAAGTGGTCACAGTGATAAGGACAAAACATAATCATTTTGTCACGGTCTAATAAGACCTTAAATTAATGAGCCTTAAATGCATTTACCTATCTCGCTCTAACAGTAAGAGTCGCAACTCACAAGAGGGTTACTGAGCTTTGACCTATGTATTTTATTATACTCTTTGGATTACTGGTCTGTGTTTTATGGCAGCAGTGGGCAGCACCACGAGTGATTATATACCTACTCTTTGTCAGCACTTTGAAAAATAAGGCCCCATTAGAAATTATTTACTTTTACAAATATAATAATTTTTGGTACCAATCTTACTTTATTTCAAGTTGATGGTATGAGGTTTTGAAGTGGTAACTGGTTGGTATTTAAACATTAATTGCAATAGTCAACATATAGCGTAACACTTGAATCATCTAGCATCTTTTTTTATGACATTTTGTCGCTGCCTTCAGGCCTACGAACCACGAACGGTACAAATGGATGATACAGCGACTTCTCCAGGTATTTTGATATAGTTAAATAAACACGTGTTTAAAAAAAAGTGGTTTCATTGTTATTATTTGATTTAAGGCAACAAAATGGGCGATTCCGCATCGGAAAGTGACTCAAGTTCACTCGATGGCGGAGCAATGCTGCCTCCAAGCACTGTTTCTCGTGATCAGTTACAGAAAAGAATTGAATCCCTGCAGCAACAAAACAGGTAGGTACACAAATACAGTAATGATTGCAGTATTACTTGAAATAATTAATAATTTAAACTCTTATTAGATTTATAAAATTTAGCTTTTGGTTGAATCAACTATGAATTCTCAGCCTTCGAGAAATTTAGGTAAATTTTTAAAATTGCTGCCTTTTTTCAGAGTGTTAAAAGTGGAATTGGATACATACAAACTTAGAGTGAAAGCATTGCAAGAGGAAAACCGTGCATTGCGACAAGCATCAGTGTCAATTGTAAGAATAATTAAAATATAAGCTTAGCAAATTTTTTAATTTAATATTGCAGACAAAACCTTAATAAATATTTTAAATTGTAATGGAAAATCCATACCAATATTATAAAATCATAACTGAGTTTGTTTATTCTTCAATCATGCTGGAACAGAGCAGCAGATTAATGTGATTTTTGCATGAATACCTACAGTAAACAGTTAAAGACCTAGAGAGTGACTTTTGCTACTTTTTATCTCAGAAAATCAAAGAATTCCTGTAGATTTAAATAAAAAAAACAACATAGACCATGCTGCAGGATTTATTAATTACATACAAATCTATAGGTACTAATATTATGAATGCAAAAGTATGTCTATCTGTGTCTGCTATCTTTTCAAGACCCATCTGTTTAAGCAATTTTAATGTAACTTAGAAGTAAGATGGACATGAGCTACTTTTTATCTCAGAAAATCGAATAGTTCCCATGTGATTTTGAAAAAAAATAACCTTTATTTTTATTATAAAAAAATTAACTTTGTCCCAGAAAATCAAGCAGTCCCCACAGTATTTAAAAAAAATTATATTGACACGTTATTATTAATAAGTAACATGTTTAACTTTATTTTTGCATTCTCTTTGACTATAATTTTGTCTATAAATAAAGAAACTTTTTATTAGGTCATTGTATATGAATAAATTCTCATTAATTATTTGTATAACTTTTTCCAACAGCAAGCTAAAGCGGAGCAAGAAGAAGAATATATTTCCAATACTCTTTTGAAAAAAATTCAAGCATTGAAAAAAGAAAAGGAGACCCTTGCTCACCATTATGAAAGGGAGGAAGAATGCCTCACTAATGATCTTTCCAGGAAATTGAATCAAGTACTTAAATTATTTTTGTATCTATCTCTTTCTCTTTAAATTCTCTTGTGTTTAGTGTGTAGACTGAATAAAAAAGCTAGACTAAAGTACTGTGTAACCGCGACTGAGATAGCGAGAGCCCGACTTAACGATGAATAACACGACAATTACCATTGTTTAGTAGTCAATATTTGTATTTACCGATCAACAACATTTGTATTAAACGTTTTTTATGTGAAAACAAGTAAATAACTAATGAGAAATACAATGATGCTACGAATTCTCAAAGTTTGTTTTGCAACTAAAGTTGTATTCCTTGAAAAAAATTGGTTACATGTTAAGTCTCTGTTTATCACATTAGTAACTTTATCTGTGCTTTTTTACTCCGTCTACGGTTTAGTGTAATCTTAGCTGATATTAATGGTTGTTGAAAACTTCTTTTGTTTATTGTTTGTAAAGGATTAGATAAGTTAGGCAATGGAGTCTCTGCAGTTGTATGTATAAACTACAAATCTCGAAAGGACAGGTGTAATTTAAAAAAAAAAGTTTTTTTTTTACCTATAGCGACTGTTAGGATAAAAGCATTATATGGCTGGTGCAATTTTTTTTGAAACAGGTAAATATTATAGTCTCATTTCCCAGTAAGTCAGTTGACTCAACATACTACTTTTACAAAATGTCAATTTATTTAAGAGATTTGTGAACTGAAAAGGCACCAATTTGTTAATACAGCTATTGTTACTCTATACCCTGCTTATTCTTACTGTAAGATTTGTGTGATAAGTTATGATGATTATTTGATGTTGACTGTGCCACAGTCTAAGTAGTAAGTATGTTTTTAATAGAGTTGCGATTTTATTTTAGTTACGTCAAGAAAAATGTCGTTTGGAGCAGACACTAGAGCAAGAGCAAGAATGCCTGGTGAATAAATTAATGCGTAAGATTGAAAAACTTGAAGCGGAAACTCTTGCAAAACAGACAAATTTAGAAAGACTTCGTAGGGAGAAGGTAACCAACTTTATACCTACATGAGTAGCTTATGCTCACGTGGACAACACAAATTTCAAACAACTATTTCACCCCCTTAGGGGTTGAAGTTTCAAAAATCCTTTCTTAGCGGATGCCTACGTCATAACAGCTATCTGCACGCCAAATTTCAGCCCGATCTGTCCAGTAGTTTGAGCTGTGCGTTGATAGATCAGTCAGTCAGTCAGTCACCTTTTCCTTTTATATATTTAGACTAGCTTATGCCCGCGTGGACTACATACATTTCAAATTCCTATTTTACCCTCTTTGTAATAATTCGCCACCTATATGTTTACCAAGAACTGCGTCGATCAGCGACGCAGTGTGCCACATCGAATTATTTGTCATACCTGTAACTAACACATAGCAGCTCAATTCAGCGCGCTTTAGGTAGATGTCAGCCTTTAGACTGCATTGTGACTTATCGTCAGGGCACCTGAGAATTGAGATCAGGCAAGGAAGGAAGGAAGAAATTGGTAAATTAAACTAGTTAACGATTCAAAAGCATGTGTAATAAGTCTATTTGAATAAAATATATTCTATTCAAGGGCTAACTTGTCATCATCATGAGTCATGAGTCAATAACTTGTCATAAAATAAAATAAATCCATTTATTTATTTCTTATTCCTTTTCCTCTACAGGTAGAATTAGAAAACACATTGGAACAGGAGCAGGAAGCATTGGTAAATAGATTGTGGAAGCGTATGGATAAGCTAGAAGCTGAAAAGCGATCACTTCAAATTAGGCTTGATCAACCTGTTTCTGATCCAGCTAGCCCTAGGTGAATTTTTGTTCTTTTCTTAAATTTTTAGGGTTCCGTACCTGAAGGGTGCTGACGGGACACTATTACTAGTCTCCGATGTCTGTCCGTCCGTCCATCTGTCTGACAAAGGGCTCAATCTCGTGAACTGTAATAGGAAAAGAGTTGAAATCCATACTAATATTATAAATGCGAAAGTCTGTCTGTCTGTCTGCTAGCTTTTCACGGCTCAACCATTCAACCGATTTTGACGAAATTTGGTACAGAGGTAGCTTGCAACCCAGGGAAGGACATAGGCTACTTTTTATCCCGGAAAATTTAAGAGTTCCCACAGGAATTTTAAAAACCTAAATCCACTAGGGCATCAGCTAGTTGTCACTAAAGTACTTCTGTTACCGCTAGGCGCTATAACAACAAATAATAAAAATTTCCAAATGGTCACCAAGAAAATAAAAAAAAAATTGTGTCATTTGGGTCACATTGGGTCTGATTCGTACTTGAGCAGTTTTTTTAGTACATAACATCAGTTTTCATTAACTTTTAAGACAACCTTGAATATTAGATGACTATGTTTTGGTATTTGCTGTATGGACATAATGCCAAATATGTCAAGGACACCACATTTACAACAATATAATTTTTGTACGACAAATCATTCCTTTTCAATCTTTATTTAAATTTACCCAAATGAGTAGATATATTTAAATAAAGATTCGATTTTTATGTCATTTTGAGATTATTAAAAATTAAGCTAAGATTTACTTGCTCATTGTAATAGCTTTCGTCATCATCATCATCAACCGATAGACGTCCCACTGCTGGATATAGGTCTCTTGTAGGGACTTCCACACGCCACGGTCTTACGCCGCCTGAATCCAGCGGCTCCCTGCGACTCATCTGATATCGTCCGTCTACCTAGTGGGGGATCTTCTAACACTGCATCTTCCGGTGCGAGGTCGCCATTTTAGCACCTTGGGACCCCAATGTCTACTGCTACGAACCCGTTGAGCTATGTCGGTTACTCTAGTTGTTCTACAGATCTCCTCATTTCTGATTTGATCACATAGAGAAATTCCAAGCATAGCTCTCCATCGCCCGCTGAGTGAGTAATAGCTTTGAGCAATATTAATTATGTTATGCCTTGCCAGGGACATCAGTAATGGTGATACAGCATCCAACTTAAGTAACCACATCCAAACTTTGCGCTCCGAGGTGGTGAAGTTAAGGTAACAAGCACATTCAATAATTAATTGACATCTGCAGGGCGATTGTCTAAAACCTGCATCAATCATTATTACAATCTCAATTGTTCTGATTGGCTGAATTTGTGCGATCCTTGTTGCAACAATGCATTGTAGCCAATAGTGAGCGAGCATCAACCAATCCGAGGTGATTGCGATCGTGACATTGTAGCTGTCATTCTCCCGCAATCGCGCAGCAGATTGCCGAAACACAATTAAAATTGACTGATCATTATTTAAAAGCTGACAAATATTTGTAGAACCAGTTAAAAAAATGTTAAATTGCATAAAAAAAGTATTAAGTTAATTTGCACAGATTATTTAAAGGTTATTTGCCACATGAATCATGCTTCAATAATATATTTAATTAATAATAATAAATAATAAATAATTTATTTATTTAGGAAGAATATGTACATTTTACAATAAGTTTAGGTGTAATCATAAACTTTAAATCATAAGTTTTTCCGTACACCAATGCTGTCGACAGTAGATAGGTACACATAGCACATTAATTTAATGGTATAATACTTAAAGCTAAATAACAATACTTACTTATATAAACTAACAACATTGAACTAAATGTAGGTTATTTTAAACTAAATATACTTAGTAGGTAAAAACACAATCATTAAATTTATAGATAAATGTAGGTAGGTAAGAAAAAGTTCGTTATTTATAATTATCACAGCGTTCGTTATTTATATTATACAGTTATTTTTAATTAAAAATATATTTAATATTATTTTTTAGGAATCAATTGGCAGTTTCTCAAAATGAAAATAAAGAAAAAATGCAAAGATTTGCTTTAGAGGAGAAACATATTCGAGAGGAGAATTTGCGCTTGCATCGGAAATTACAACAAGAGGTATATTCCACATAATATTAAGCTGAAACAGAATCTGTGATAACATAGTGGTTAGGACATCTGCCTCCTGCCTTAGGATGTTGGGGGTTCGATCCCCGGCATGCACCTCTAACTTTTCGGTGTTATGTGCGTTTTAAGCACTGCAATTAAATATCACTTGCTTTAACGGTGAAAGAAACATCGTGAGGAAACCTGCATGTCTGAGAGTTCTCCATAATGATCACAAAGGTGTGTGAAGTCTGCCAATCCGCACTTGGCCAGCGTGATGCTCTGTATAGTAGAATCAAAAATTCACCTAACTAAACTTTACAGTGTTGACAGTTTCTGATGAAAAAAAAATAGTGTTGTGATTAAAAAATCGATTATCCATCACTCACTTATTACTTAGAAACTTGTGTTCATTGTAATTGATATAAAAATGTTTTATAAATCAATCATGATCATACGGGAAATCTTAATCATAGATAATAATATACTTAGTTAGTACTTAAAATAGAGAGTTTTACCTATCAATAAAACTTACCTATTATATTTCTTTGAGATATATGCGAAATTCATTGTTGAGTGATAGCCTTGCGTTTTTCGTGTTCTGACGTGGCGCTACCCTGGCTTCCCGTCCCCACCGCGCTTTCGTTTCCGCTTTTGTAATGTTGTCGCCGCGTGGTCGCTAGTGGGGTTAATTTATTTCCTCATTATAAGCGTAAGTACCAGGTAGGAATTATTTGGATTTCGCATATATCTCAAGGAAAACTAATAAGTAAGTTTTATTGGTAGGTAACGCTCTATTGTTTGTTCCATCATCGATATATTTCTATGAGCTGAATCACAATCGAATTGGAACATCACTGTTACAATAAATATGACAACATTATTTTACAAAGTGACACTAGGACCTGTCAATTCAGTCCGGTGAATTATTGATTCTACTTTAGTGAGCCGGCAATGGGTTGCTTATGATGACGATGATGATATGAAGGTACATTTATACATTTGCAAAAGATAGTGCGACGAGTGCCGCACCGGGGCGCGACCTATAGTGCGTGGGAACAAGTAGTCCAATCTGAAGTTGCAACATGGCGGTATGCGCAGGTTTAGCAGACTAGGACTTTTTTATTGCGTGATAGACATGCGCTGGATAATCGTGATTAAAAAAAGCAATGATGAGGTCTAGGTTAGAGCGCGCTTGCCTAAATCCATTATCACTACCCATATTATAAATGCGAAAGTGTGTTTGTTTGTTGGTGTGTTGGTTTGTCCTTCAATCACGCTACAACGGAGCAATGGTTTGGCGCTACCTTTTGCATGGGTATAGTTAAAGACCTGGAGAGTGATATATGCTACTTTTTATCCCGGAAATGCAAAGATTTCCCACGGGATTTTTAAAAACGAAATCCATCATCTAGTAATATTATAAATGTGAGAGTGTATGTCTTGTCTGCTAACCTTTCACTGCTTCTTCTCATTTCTGATTTCTGATGAGAAACTCCAAGCATGATGATGAGAGCTCTCTCTAACATGGTGGATTGTTATCGTTCCATGCTGTAAGTAGGTAGTTAACAATGAATCAAACTGGTTCACTCAATGCAGGTGGAACGTCGTGAAGCGTTGTGTCGTCATCTCTCTGAAAGTGAGTCGTCCTTGGAGATGGAGGAAGAGAGGCAGTTCAATGAGGCTTTATGTGTAAGTAGAAAATAAATTGTTGAGACAAAAAGTAAACAAAGGTCTTATGACGAATTCTCACTCTTTAACGTCATTGGGCTGTCGAATGTATCAGTGGTGCAAAGTTTTCTTTTCATTGGATAGGAAAAGGGTGTTTTTGGAATATTGGGTGGGATTAAAGGTGTACACTACAATGGCTTGAGGTTTATATCAATTTGGCAGTTCAAAATCGTCGAAATTCTTGCACTATCATACCCGATTCTACTATATTATGCTTGAAAACATCTGGTGCTTGCTCCATACAAATTTGTTCCTAACTCATTGGAAAGGCCTGGAAAGTTTTTCATTAAGCTTTGTTGGATGGACTACACACATTTTGATTTAAGCAAATGTTTACAATTCAGCCGACGCGACATTCGCTCAATACAAAATCTGTTCACTAAAGACATCAAACGCCCATTCTGTATAAAAGCTCGTACCAGTTCGAAAACGATCGAAGATAAATGGAGCACATCCAACGCCGAGCGTATGCTTATATTGACTGTTCACTCGCCGGTGACTCGTTTCCTTTCTCACCGAGTGAAAGAGCGAGCGAACTATCGATCACGGAGTCTAACCGATCGTCACCGAATGAACATGCTAGTTGGCTATAGTGTTTTCATTTACCGCGTGTACGAACGCACTATGCTCGCTCAGAACTGTTCAGAACACTTCGCCCTAAGTGAAAACGCAGCTTTAGAAGATATTTTAAAACTCGTGAAACGCTAGGCGCGGTCGCGCAGCGTGTCGTCGCCGGGCGGGTCGCGGCCGCTGTCGCCGTATGCGTCGCCGCTGCTCCCTGCGCCCACCGGCCTGCCGCTCTCGCGCCCCTCGCTGCATTTCAACTCGCAGGTATTGCACTTTTCACAATTCACAAAGTTTTTAACTGCAACTGTAATCTGTGTTTTTAGCCGAGGCAACACCCTGTTCAGCTAAAATAGATATTTAGCTAGTTTTCAGAAGTGGGACCTAGGTCTCGGGGAATCAGGGAGCATAAATTTTGGTCGGCTCCTTGGTTCCCCGGGGACTATTTTTCTATTATTTAACTCATTGTTTTTTGGTTGAATGAAGGATATTATTTATGTCCGTTTTAAGCAATTAAATGTCACATGCCTGAGAGTTCTCCATAGTGTTTTCAAAGGTGTGTGAAGGTGGTCAATCTGCACTGTACTAGATTATGACTAAACACTCTTGAAGGCTTGGCACGCGCTGGCTCTCTCTCTAAGCGTTTTCAGCTGAACTTTCGGCGCCGTAATTTACGCAGATACGTCGCGACATGGCTATGGTTGTAGTAAGCCTCTGTTGTATTGTATTGCAGGCGAGAAGGACAAACGAGCGGTTCGTGAAGCCCGCGGTGCCGGGCGCCGGGGCGCTGCCGCCGCGCGCGCCGCTCGACCCGCCCGCGCCCCTCGCGCCACTTGCGCCGCCCGCGCCCCCCGCGCTGCCCTCGCCCTCCATGCAGCCCGCCAGCCCCATGGACACCTCCTCCAGAGACTAAACGTTGCACGCCCACCGCGCGCGACGCCCGCAGCTTAAGAACGAGGTAGACTTTGAGACGCGACACTTGGCTAATCTCCCTTGCGCAGTGGCACTGTGGTCTTCTAAGCGGAAGGTACTGGGTTCGTTTCCTGCTAGCGGCCATTTGGGAATTTCTAAATCGTCTTTGCTCTGGTCTGGCAAAGTCGTGCCGCCAGGCTATTTAGCGTTCCGGTACGATGCCGCTTGGAAACCGATAAAAGGTATGGGTTTTACAAAACTGCCCTACCCCTTCCATCTTCACTTACCGCCAGGTTAGAGCGCAGTCAAGAGCTAACTTGAAATGAAGTAAAAGGCGACTTGCACACTGCTTTCGATAAGATCACGTAACTAAAAGTCTACTTATAGGGTAAGTCTCTTTGCGCATTGCACCCAATCCGAATCGAAGTAGCCGTAGGACTTTTATATGAAAATTGCGTACTAAATCCGGATTTCGTTTAACGTCTTCGGAAAACGAAATAAACGAATCTAGTGCGCAACCCCTAATACAAATAGTATTACGGCTACTACAGATCAAGAATTTCGAATTCTGATTGGATGCATTGCGAAAAGAGCCTAAAGAGTCTTAGTATAAGTTTACATCTCATATAATTCGAGAATCGAAAGAATTTAGCGTTAAAGTAAAATGAAATTTAATTGCCTTGTTTATAGCTCAAATTTGTCCACATAATCTACAGTTAGCACTCCAAGCAGGTGATCCATGCGAAAAACTGTAGTTTGTGACTTGAATCAAGGACTTCGTGTAAATTATACTCTGAGGTTATATTTTTCAACGCTCGAATTCTATCAACGTTGGTGAAATGTAACATATCTTACTAACCCTAGTGAAGTAGCGTCGGTCACGGTCGCTCAAGTAGCATGCTCACCATTTTCAATACAGAGCAGTTTTCTCCATTTTCAATCTAGTGCCACTTATGGCGGTCGCGTATCTCAAAGTCTACCTTATATCGCGTATCACAAGATTTATCTCACTGCAGAGCACCACTGCGTAGATTGAACGGCTTTACTCTACGCACATTACTTCCTTGTAATTACAACTTGGGGTCATAGCAGACACGATGCTTTTAGCGTCACCGACCGGCGTTTAATTGCTTTTCGGAAGCTCGATATCGCGATTGAATGTTACATACCGTGCACATATTATTACAATCTCCAGTCGCAGCGGTCAAATCGATTTTATTTATTACTAGATGATGCCCGCGACTTCTTCCGCGTGGATTTAGGTTTTTAAAAAATCCCGTGGGAACTCTTTGATTTTCCGGAATAAAAAGTATCATATGTCCTTCCCCGGGATGCAAGCTATCTCTGTACCAAATTTCATCAAAATCGGTTGAACGGATAGGCCGTGAAAGGCTAGCAGACAGACAGACAGACAGACGGACAGACAGACACGCTTTCGCATTTATAATATTAGTATGGATTAGATGATGACTGCGACGTTGTCCGCGTCGATTCAGGCTTAAAAATACCTTGAGAAGTCTTTGATTTTCCGGGACAAAAAAGTTTTATCAAAATCGGTTAAGCGGATGGGCCGTGAAACGCTAGCAAACAAATGTGTTTTCGCATTTATAATATTGGTATAGATTTCAATACATCGATCGAATATAGAACGTCGACAAAACCCGATGCAGCATCGATTCAGTCGCATAATCGCCAATCGCTAATGCATATAAACATAGGGTCTGCTTTGGCCTTTATGCGAGCCGCGTTGGTCATGTAGCTGTCAGATCTTATATAAAACTGAAATGGACTTGTACAAGTACGCTGGAAGAGGTGTGCCATACAAAATTTCAGTTATATTTTGTGCCGATTCGAAGCGCTTCACCGAGCGTATCGGAAATAAAAAATTTCAATTTTGTCAAATGGTCCTTGTGTCTTCTTTTTGACACTATGTTGACAGTGTTTCATATTTAGTTGCGATACGGTCCGCTGCGGCCTGCTATAGTATGCGCTTACCTGAGAACAACAACAAGCGATCATGTACAAGACAACGACTAAAAGAATATTGTCGTCTACCATCTACGAAATATAATTCGTTTTTATTTATTTTCAAATAATCATTATCTTATAATCATATTGAGCTTAAAACTTTGTTTTTAAATTATCAGATCACAGCTGATTTATCTTGTAATCTAGAATGTATAACACCAAAAGTTGCTAGTTCAAGAACGTTTTTTAATGCAATAAGTAAATTTTAGATTCAAGGCTAGACTACGGTAGAGTCCAAGTGACCCATTTAATATATCACTACGTACCTAATGGACAAAATTATGTGGAGCATAATATTTTCCGCGACTATGGCTACGTTGCTCGCAGCGCTTTTTTGAAAGATGGTGGTAGCAGGGGCCGATGTATTTCGAGCATTCGACCCCCATTGCATCAACTTCGTTGCAGGGTTTTGCTTTGTACGATTGCAAACCTTTTTTCGAATGAACCATTTGGCAAATGATTGTGATATCACAAATTGCTGTCGCGCAGTCAGGTAATGAATGACCATTGATTAGTTACTAAAAGATTAAATCTCATGGCGCTCATTATAATAGACACGAATAGTGAATTATCGTTTTCATGATAGATAATTCGAATTTATAAATTTGGTGTCTTTGTTAAAAATAATATTGCTACAAGCAATTAATAGCGCGGCCTACAATGATGTTGATTTAAAATTTGGTCGTTGCTACATAAGGTAATTCGATTATTTAATTATCATTATTGAAAAATAATATTGTTATAGCCTGACCAGACATATAAAAAACTTGCTCTGGGGACGCCACTGGTAAATGGTCTATGACCACTGAGCATATATGTCTTGTATAAATTAGTATTCCACAATATGGCGAGGTGTTTTATTTTTCTGGTTAGGCTTTACTATGTAAGTCCCGCTGCTGACGATTAATATACTCAGATTACAACGGCATTAAACGTAATTACTTTATCAAAGCTGTATGCGGCCTTAAGGCTGTCATTACATAGCAGACTAGCTCTTGCGTCCTTAAAATAGTATGCCACATCACTTACTGCCTTTTAGCGTCCACATTAATAAAAAATTGCGTTGTGCGTCGCGTTCGGCGAAAACTGATGGGTCCAATCACTTTCCGTCAGTATGGACATCTCTACGGGAAAAGAAATTCGAATTTGCGGCGAAACTATTAACGCCGCCGTAGCGCACACACGATGCTTTAGATTGTGTGGATTGGGCTTTAAGGTCGAGTTGTACGTAACGTGCACGGGATGGGACGGGAAGACATCTTAAACTACTATTGGATAAGTAAAACGTCCCATCCCGTCCGTTTTCAAGTTATCCAATAGTAGTTCAAGAAATATTCCCGTCCCGTGCACGTTACGTATAATTCGACCTTTAGAGTTTGCACGTATTTTGGACACTAACTGAGGATTATGTACCTTGGACGGATTTGGTGGTTCGTGACGTTCAATTTCCAAAAGTACCTACAGTAGCGGTTAAAATTTCCACTTTCCACGCAGATTTCGAAGGACAAAGAAATCCTTTGCGAGCAAGTGAGATGAAAGTATATTTTTATGTTAACGCTGATTTAATTAATCGCTTGGAGTGAAGTATATTATGTTATATTATATATTGTAAGGGCTTCTTTTTGTGCGGCAGTGGGTACCTATAATGTTATTTATAGACTGTATAAATTCATATGTGAATAAGGGATATAAAAGATTGTAATCGATTAATTGATAAATCAAAGTCCGGGTTCCAGTACACTACTCCCATTGTGTCCTTTGTAAAAGTATGTATGTTATTAAGGTATTATATGTTACGGATGTTGTATTGGTTTTGTGCTGCGCTGTAAGAAGCGAGTTGTTATGTTCAGAAGACTTTTAGGAGTAGTGCTGCTGAGCTTGTTGATTCAATTCAATTATGCAAATTTTCACTCAAACAGTTATTTTTTTTCATGTTAATAAAAGAAAATATACGCATTAATATTAATATTGCGTTTCATTTCAATACCTGATTGATTTACACCGGCCACTGACTCAAATATTTGTACAATAAATCTTTGAGACCATGTGACTTTAAAACAACATTTCTATGTAAAACCATAGACGCAGATATTAATTTCCAGAACGTGTCCACAAAATTTCATTGAATTTGATTGGTTAATATTCGAATGAGAACCAAACAACGTTTGTATGAAAAGCGCTGGGGAGCGCGCTAGAATTGCTTCTCTCAAGAGAATAGGTATGTCACTCAAGAGGTTGTCGCATTAGAATAGAATAAAACGATTCATTTTTATTCAAATACTCGAACTTTTACAAGTGTTTTTAAATTGTCACTTATAATACCACAAGAGCTTCAAAATTATCGGGTATTTCACGATAGGTTCGTTGCAAACAAATGAAGGAGTCAAGTTTTTCAGGTTAAAAAATCACGAGCGCGAAGCGCGAGTGATTTTTCCTGAAAAACTTGACGACTTTATTTGTTTGCAGGGAACCTTGAGGGAAATGCCAGATAATTTTGAAGCTCGTGTGGTATTCGGGGGATTATTTTTCCGTCCCAAATGTCGGCCAAAATCTCCAATTTTCACAATTGAATTCAACCTGTCAGTTTGACGTGTGGTTAATTTGACTATAGCAACGACCAGAGAAAATTTTCAAAAAATTATCAGTATAATACCATGTAGGTTGTACCACGTGACGTCGAATGGTGCAATTCTATTGGTCGACATTTGGGTCGGAAAAATAATCATAATAATTTAACACTGGTTCAGAATGGCGTTCCTACTGAGAAGAGCCAGCAAGCATAGCCAGCGAGAGGCTGTGTTTGCTCATGGGTTGCTCTTTTCATTTTTTTGTGATAGATAATTAGGACATTTGGTTTTTAAATTAGTAAAAAGATTTTTTGAATTTTTAGCTAGTTCGATTGCCGGGTGATACTTATTTACCTAAGCGAATTTTAGAAAATCTTTGAATGCAGTTTTGTTTCTTTTCAAAAATAAGGGAATGTTTCCTACAAGTAAAATGATCTAACTTAAGGATTTAAGGTAGTTCCCCTGGAGGGCCCATACTACATTAGGTACTTGGAAGATATTTCATCAGTTTTTCAGCACTTCATAGGCCATCCTGACGTTCACCTTTTTTGCCACCCTGAACCTACTGTATAGACTCCCACAGCCGATTTGTTTGAAAGCACTTTAAAGATGGGTAGTAGGTAATTATTTTTAAAGGTAGATAGGTTTGTTCTTATAAATAGGTAGATACCTACCTATTTATAAGAACAAAATATGGCATGGAAATTGAATCTCTGCGTTATTATAAGTAGGTAGATATTAGTTCGGCTTCGGCAACATCAATGGACGCAGAAAATATAATCATTTTACACACGCATCGTAAACCTAAGCAAACTAGGGACAGACAGGACAAGGTGTATTTGTCTTGGACGTTGCTAAGGCACAGGTAAAGTGATTTGCATAAAGCCTCCCACGAAGAGTTTTTAGCAATATCACATTTTTATTATGAGTAGGTAAATAAGTAACCTGCAGAAGAAACTTCGGCAATTCTTAGGTGCTGCCAGTTAGTCCGATGACAAGCCCCGGCTTCACTCGCGTAGAATTTTAGCAAATCGGTGAGACTTGAGAGGATGGTATTTTTAAGGAGGAACGAGTAAAGCCATGTATTCACTGAGAAACAATGTTTCGGATATACAGTTTCTGAAACATCACGTAGGTAGATGTTTCCAGAAACAATGTTTCGGAAACTCTGCCGTCCACACAGTCAGAACCACACAATTGTTTAGGTCATGTCGCCCGAGGACGTAGTGTTGTTGTGTGCGTGTGGTGCCTACATTTTTTTCATAAGGCCATTTTAAATTGAAAAAAGATTTTGGAACTGCTAAAGCGTTTGAAATTCCTTTCCTGGCGTCATTCTTTTTTGTATTCCTTTGTCAAGCAATCTCATAATATTCATTTTTTTCTCAAACAGTTCTAATAACTTAAAAACCGTTTCGCTGTTCGTTGTTTCTTAGTGAATACATGGCTTTATTTAGTTTTAGTAGATAATATACTCGCTACTCGACTAGTATCGTTCACGCGGTTATAAAAACAATTGTCATTTCTATTCAATAGATAATATCCTGAAACACCAGGTTACCTACCTACCTATTATAGGTATCTACTTACTTTTTAATTTGGACCGAAAGCGTACCTCAATAGGTACTAATTATTCTCATGGATGGACACAAGATATGATCAGTCTTTATTATCTACCTAGTTATCTACTTACGGTTGTAGGCAAGACGGATCGACGATGCACCACAAATGAGGTCTCATGGGATCTATCACCCACTATCTTTATAGTGGGTGATAGATCCCATGAGACCCATACATTCTACAGTACCCATAGTAGGTAGACTTATTATAAATGCGCAAGTGTGTTTGTTTGTTGGTTTGTCCTTCAATCACGCTGCAACGGAGCACCGAATCGACGTGATTGATATAGTTAAAGACCTGGAGAGTGACAGGCTACTTTTTATCCCAGAAAATCAAAGAGTTCCCACGAGATTTTAAGAAACAAATTCCACGCAGACGAAGTCACGGACAAAAGCTTGTTTATAAATAAATGAGCTTTAATCTTGCTTATTTTCTCAAAGTTCTTAGTAAGTAATATCTTACTAAGCACCTAGGTAAGTAAAATAAAAATATAGAGAAATAGAAGCAAAGCAAAAGTACCTACACGCGTACCTATAGTCCGTCGGGTGACAGTCATAAAACATTATATTGTTTGGATAACGAACGAATACTTGGCGTACTATTGATCCTTCCAATAATTATCGAACACGTTTCATGTCACCATGTTTAAGCACATGTTTAAACATAAAAGTAGACGAGTATGGCGGAGATGTAGCGAGCGGTTGTTTACAGTTTGCGCACCGTAGAGGTAGGCAGTCGGTAGAGCTAACAGAAAACCCGACCGGTGCGGTGAGAGAAATCTTCATTTACTGCAAAAGATAGTAAGAATGTCCATTGGTTGGTATTTTTTATTCAAACAACCAATGTTAGTTTGTAAATCCTACCAATCTATTTACAAAATGAAAAGATAAGATTCATATTTCTATACTTACAGGAAGGTTATTTATTCATTTTTCTTTTTTATAGACTAGCGCTTGGCTCCAATCAGACAGCCAATCAGATTGCAGCCAACCAATCTGTCGTAATTTGTGTAATCAAAGTAATTTGTGTAATCAAAGTAATTTGTGTAATCAAAAATTTAGAGTAGCGCTTGGCTGCAATCAGACCTGCTGCCAGTGATGTGATGATTTATACTTTGACTAAGATTTTTACACCTTTATTACCTGTTATCTGCCAAAGCTATTGATCCCAACAAACGTTTCTCCCAGTGTTGGGGACAATACGCAGATAAACTTTCAGGTTTAGCTATTTAGAAACACAAAATCTCTTATCCCCTAATCAGTATGGCTTTAGGAAAAGGAAATCAACGGAAGACGCGGCTCTCGATTTAACTGAAACGATTACTAGAGACTAAAATGCGTTGGGGTTTTCCTGGACTTATCCAAAGTATTTGACACTGTTTCTATCCCCATACTACTTGATAAATTGTATAAAATAGGTATCAGCCAGGATGATATGCCTCTCACCTACGGGGTCCCACAGGGTAGCATATTGGGACCTACGTTATTTCTTATATACATAAATAATCTCTGTCGCCTGGCTATTCCAAATTGCAAAACTATAGCTTACGCAGATGATACTGTCTTACTCATTACAGGGAACACATGGGAGAATACGTTTAGAAATGCTGAATATGCACTAAAAAAGGTATCAGATTGGTTAGCTGCAAATTTACTCAGCCTAAACGTTACCAAAACTAAATTCCTTACCTTTTCACCCTCTGCTGCCTCTCAACCCTCGGCTAATAAAAGCATATTGAAAGCCCATATCTGTAACTCTTTTGATAATAACTCAATAACTCTACTGTAGAATATGTTACAGATATAAAATATCTTGGTCTTATTATAGACTAGCTGACCCAGCGAACTTCGTTCCGCCTACCAGTCGATTAAATTTTTTTAATTAAAAAAAAAAAATATATCAATTCACTATCAGAAATTCTAAAATCCCCACGATTTAGGACTTCAGTACTTTGCAGCATCAGGATTGAGGAGTTAGGATCCGAAGTTCAATGATGTAGCCTATGTTTGGTACCTAAAATAATTTTGCATCATCCGCAGTTCCTGAAACATTATAGTTAAGGAGTGCTGTACCCTACATCATCAGGGTTGAGGAGTTGAGACTTGAAGTCTGCGAATAAAGTCGTTGCTTGGTACCTACAATATGAATTCACTATGAACACTTCCTGAATCTTGATAACTCAGGCGGGCAGTAACCCTGCAGCATCAGGATTAAGGAGTTGAATCCAGAATATTTTATGTGACCACCACGAAAGCTTTTTTGTTGATTTAAAAAAAAATTGCAAATCGGTCCAGAAACCTCGAAAAAATCGATGTAGAAAAAAGAACCACCTCCTTTTTGACAGTCGGTTAAAAACCGATGACCTTGAAATATTTACGGAACAATCTTTGAAATATCCCCTTTCTAACAAAAAAAGAATGAATGAAATCGGACTACGCGTTAATGAATTACAACTCAGTATACATTTTAACTTTCATCCCCTCTCCTACGGGAACCATGCTGAATTTCGGGATAAAAAGTATCCTATATTCTTCCTCATAGTATGACCTCAAATCGTACCTAGTTTCATTGGAATCCATTCAGTAGTTTCAGCGTGATGCGCGGCCGTGATACAGACAGACAGACAGACAGACAGACAGACAGACAAAAATGAAAAAAATTACAGTTTTGGGTTCAGTATCGATTATAGAGTGCCCTCGAAAAAAAATTTTCAAAATATCTTCAATGTACAGAATTTGACCTGTTACAGTTTTATTATAAGTATTGATTGATGATTGATATTGATTGATGATTGATGATATTCTTCCTCATAGTATGACCTCAAATCGTATCAAGTTTCATTGGAATCCATTCAGTAGTTTCAGCGTGATGCGCGGCCGTGATACAGACAGACAGACAGACAAAAATGAAAAAAATTACAGTTTTGGGTTCAGTATCGATTATAGAGTGCCCTCGAAAAAAAATTTTCAAAATATCTTCAATGTACAGAATTTGACCTGTTACAGTTTTATTATAAGTATTGATCGATAAATAGGTATATAATATACACACACACACACACATACACACATATACACAAACACACACACACACACACACACACACACACACAGCTGTTTCAAACTGTAATAGTGTAAATATGTTTAACTTTATATCTACCTTACATGCCGATTTCATTTCCTTTTTATTATAAAATGAGTCATGAATTTTAAGGAGAGTGCTGTCGCCTAAAACACAGGTATATACCTAGCTTAGGGACAGTCGGTATTTCTGTATACTTAACAAAATTGGTATGTTATTATAAGCATGTATTTTTGTACTTTTAAATATGCAGATGTACTTGTAACCTATGTATGTTTTTGATCAATAAATAATTTATTTATTATTATTTATGTTTTAAGGTCGCGCTGGCTCTTAGGGGCCAAACGTAAAGGTTACTTATTATCTTAGTCATAATATCTACGAGTACGTCATGGTTCATGACGTGAAAATCGAACTAAATATATGTACCTACTTCCTACTTATTTTGAATTTTCAAGTGCGACGAGTTTCTAAGGTAAATTGAGAGTTAAAACCATGTTAAAACTTTAAAATAAGTAATAGTTTTAAATATTGACTTTCTGTCACGTACATTTTGGAACTGTTATCTTTAGCGTACTGTTAATGCCTGCGCTAATGACAATAAATTTTTATAACGTGAGATATTACTGTATGCTGGACTTTTTGGTAAAATAAACGACTGCGAGTAACTTATAGTTAGGTACCTGCTTACCTACCTAATCGTTAAATCTAAGAGTCGATTGGTTTTTTTTTAATTTATTTTATTTACCAAAATAGTTTTATCAATTTTAAGTTTTAACATTGCCACACTATTGATACCCACACTAGGCAGTCCTGTGTAGTGGGTATTTTTACTTGAATTATATTATGTATAGAAGAGTATTGAAACCCACCGCTTATAGGTATACCGCACCGCATAATTTTTTTTTGTATTATTTATCTACCTAGTCCAAAAATATTTAGTTGTAGATAGTTTAACAGTGAAGGAAAACATCATGAGGAAAACCTGCATGCCTAAAGAATTCTCCATAATGTTCTCAAAGGTGTTTGAAGTCTGCCAATCCGCACTTGGCCAGCGTGGTGGACTATGACCCGAGCCTTTCTCATTCTGAGAAGTGACTCGTGCTCAGTAGTGAGCCGGAGATGGGTTGATCATGATGATGATGATCTATCTAGTCAAGGTATAATCTTATAAGCTTAAACACGACTTCAATCTTCCATCAGATATGGTATGAGATAACGAGACTAAGTAGTAAGTATTTACGCCAAGGTGTTAATTTCAGGAGGTTAGAGTACCGTGAATTTTATTTATATGAAAAGTTAATTCATGGTCTGCTAGCACGTAGTGTTTAAACGGCGGAGTTAGCACTGGGCTCCGAACAAACAGAGTCGAGGAGTGATAGTACGTGAAGGTATAACGCGTGTGTTGCTTTACTTTTCTTCGCAGCTGGTGTGAAAGCTAACGAGTAACTACACACTTCCTATATTGAAATAATACTTGTTGGTAAATTAACGACCATCGCTTAACGTAATGGTGCGAAAGATCGCGACGACGCAAATGAGATCCCATATTCGATACAATGCAATTAATTATCAATTATTTTATAGGCTACTAGCTGATTCCCGCGACTTCGTACGTGTGGATTTAGGTTCTTCAAAATCCCGTGGGAACTCTTTGATTTTCCGGGATAAAAAGTAGCCTGTGTCACTCCCCAGTCTTCAACTGTACCCATGCAAAAAGAAGACGTTCACAGAAATATTTATTATTAGTTGTTATAGTGGCAATAGAAAAACACATTCAAAAATTTCAACTCTCTACCTTTTAAGGTTCACGAGATAGAATCAGCTCAAGCTACAACGCTGAAAGACAGACGGACGGACGGACAGCGGAGTCTTAGTAATAGGGTCTCCTAGTACCTACTAAGGTAACTCAAGTAAGTATTCCAAAATGTTGTTCTTTCGCTCTAACATGATGAAGCTACAAACACCAAATTTATTAGAATTTCAGTTCAGTAGTTTCTAGGAAAGGGCAAAGTAAACTGTTGAATCACGTCGAACATTGCTCAGGTACAGACAGCCTCAGATATTTATTAGCTCTGAAAGGATAGGTGGGTAGGCACCACCTACACTCTTATCTACTTACTTCATTTCAAAACAGTGCTAAGGCGTTATTTTGTAAAATTTGACAATTACCGAAAAAAAACGCAAAATTTCCGCCTACCTGTTCATAAATTCTGTAAGTATTTTTAGTGTTACTTACTTAAATTTTAGTTAGATAGGTATAGTCCGCGATAGGTAGAGATGACAATCGGGGTATGAGGTGGGGGAACGCCCCGCACACCAGCACATCACCCGCGCTCGCCAGTCGCCCGCATCGGATTAGCGCGAGGGCTGTGCGGGCGTGCGAGACGTTCCCCCCCCGATTGCCATCCATGTCTGTCGCGTACAAATATACCTGCATATTATGTCTTCTGCCTATTTAAAAATAAATTTAATTTTGATTTTCTAAATAAGTAGGCATGCCACGGTTAAAAGATATATCCTTATACTACTTAAGTTAAGAAATATAAGCTACTTAGTAAAAAATATCAAGAAAACATAGATAAAATATCAAGATATTTCTCGCGTAAAATAAGCTAGAATCATTGTTTAACTTTTCTAGCGGCTGCTTTCGTCGTGAAAGTTAGGATGTTAGTTTACTGAGAAACGATTTTACTTAGTTATAAGTATAACTGTATCAGTATACATAAACCACGGCGATCAGCTATAACGGCCGAGTGTTTAAAAATGAAACGTTGTGTAGAGAGCATTGAGCTTGTTCGTTGTTTGAAGTTTCCTTTTCCAATTAGCACTTGGCCGGTAGGCCGTATCTGGGTGAGCGGTGAGGCGAGTTTGGTATGTCGGAATGCTGACTAGGTCCTCCTCAGGGAACATTGGAAGATCATACTGTAACTTATCTAAAAATGCTGATTGTTTGTAATATTTTAGTAATACTTAATCATTTGACGACCTCCCTGGCGCAGTCATGGTAAGCGCTGTGATCTTATCAGTATGGGAGTTCCCGGGTGCGATTCCAGGTAGGGGAAGTTAAGAATCAGTACCCGTATTATAAATGCGAAAGTGTGTTTGTTTGTTGGTTTGTCCTTCAATCACGTTGCAACGGTGCTACGGATTTACGTGATTTTTTGCATGAAATCCCGGAAAATCAAAGAGTTATCACAGCATTTTTAAAAAACCTAACTCCACACGGACGAAGTCGCGGGCATCAGCTAATTTTTTATAATTTCTAAATTTCCTCTGGTTTAGTCTGGTGGAAGGCTTCGGCAGTGGCTATACTTACCATCCTACCGGCAAAACCGTGCCGCCAAGCGATTTAGCGTTCGGGTATGCCGTGTAGAAACCAAAGGGGTAGATATTATGGGTTTAATAAAAAATGTCATAGACCTTCCAGGTTAGCCCGCTTTCATCTAAGACTGCACCATCACTTACCACCAGGTGAGATTGCAGTCAAGGGCTAACTTGTATTTGAATAAAAAATCATCATTATCATTTAATAGACTTTCACTTTTAGACATTAGGTCCCTTCTGGGGACTTCCACTAGAGAGAGTAATAGGTAGGTAGGTACCTACCTAATTTTATTTATGCGTAATTGCAGGGTGATTAAGATGACATCCAATTTGGGGGGTCGGGGTTTCAATCCCCGGCACGCACCTCTAACTTTTCGAAGTTAGGTACTTATAAGTATTCATTTTAAATAATGTAATCGGTAATTTGACGCTGGGTTCACTAGACTACGTTCACTAAACGTACAGTTTATCTAAGATTAAAATATTATGATTGTAGTTGATAAAATAATATGAGATTTTTGTTGCGTTGCATTATATACATTACTGTTTTAAGTACCTATAGATTATCTAAATAGTAATGACATGATTATGATTAATTGCAATTTGTACAACGGTTTTTAAGTCCTATCTATAGATGAGTCATTCTGAGCCATGCAATGATTGGGTAAGTGTAGGTAATTCATTTCGATTTTCATCCGCAGAGCCAAGGAAAACTGTAGAATACCTATCAAAGGATTTTGGGTGCATGTTAAGGTGCACGTAAATGCACATTCATGAGAGCAACGCAGCGGGGTGTTGTAAAAGACTCGAATTTTAATTTAAATAAACAATTCTAAATAATAGCTGTCCCGGCTGTACTCACGTGTTTAGTCGACATAAGCCCGACTATTTTCGAACCCATCCGGGGTCCTTTTTCAAGGGAGTCCGTTCGCGCCGCGGTTTCACCCGATTTTTACGAATTTTGGTGCAGAGATAGCTTGCATCCCGGGGAAGGACATAGGTAGTTCCCACAGGATTTTTAAAAACCTAAATCCACGCGGATGAAGTCGCGGGCATCATCTAGTTAACAATAATTTGGTAATTTCCAATGTTTATCTAAGTAAGTACATTCAGCTACAAAGTATTATATAAAAATAACATGTACAATCAGCTACAAAAATATGCAAACATTACACTTTCTCGCTACAGCTATCCATCGTCTCCACCGCCCGAGCCAGTGGGACAAAAAGGTATTTCCCAGAAGAGGGGCGTAAGTATTTAATTATTTTCCTCGCGGCAGAGGACTCTGCAGCGGCGTCGGCCTTCCGCGACGTTTGGTCGAGATGGCTTGGCGCGAAAGTACTAGTGGCATTCGCCATTTTGCCATGGGACGAGCGTCAATCCATCAGGAAGCTTGCCATCTATGTGGTTCAGCCCTGGCGGCTCGAGAACACACAGGGCACATTGGCAGAGATGAGGGCCCTGCGGACGATATCGTTCAGGGCATGGTGACGAGGGAACCTCCCTGAGTAACAGCAGCAACTCAATGCGTGATGGCCGTTGGCTTCCACCATGGAACCGCAGATGTATCGATGGGATTTGCATAAATCGCAGTCCAACCGGAAAGCCACAGCTACACGCAGTGAGTCGAAGTCGAGGAGAGTTTTAATTATTTATTATAGCTACTTGGTGGTGACTTGTGCAGTGCCCTGTGAGCTAAAAACTCGGAGTCCCAAGTCAAATCGAGTGCGAGTTCTCAGAATAACAGCTCAAGTCTAAAAAAGTACTCTAGTCTCAAAGGGTTTCCACTTTCTAATAAAAACAAAATTCAGTTCAAAGCTCGGTGCTCAACATGGAGTTGATTCAAGTTGAAAAATGCGTAAATTATACTATTTCATTATTATCAATAGTCTGATTTTTATTTAATAAACAACGAATTATAAGCTTGCACCCTGGAAACAGACATACTAAGGCTACTTTTAATCGCAGCAAATAAAAAAAAACACGGGATTAAAAAACCGAAATCTACGCGGGTGAAGTCAAATCTCGCGGGTATCTGCTGGTAGTAATTTTATTAGAAAGAAAGAAAGAAAGAAAAGACTTTTATTTATACAATTGTTTATTAATAGATACTTATATTTATTATCTAATAATAGGTAAGCATCTATTGCTGGATGATTTTAATTCAGGCATGTAGAGCATAGTAAGTATAATATTATTATGTACCTACCTACCTACCTATAGTAAGTAGCTGGTATAATGTATGTAGAGTCACCATTTGTAAAGACTGGAAAAAGTCTATTCAAAATCGAAATATGTATTGAATTCACGAGGTAGGTATATAACCTGACAACTTTAACAATCGTTTAATCTAAAATTAATCTCTTTAACGGCTTATTATAAAAAGAATAGAATCGGAAAATTAAAATGTAAATCAAACACATTTTCTGCTACGGTAAATAAAGTTCATTTGGAGTCGAACTTTATTGAATTATTGAGTGTCTATATAATTGACTAACCACACTGATGTTGCGCAGGATTGTCAAAGAAACGGTCAGATATTGCCGCCAATCGCCATGTGTGTCAATACGTTGGGGGCGGAGCCCGAACAACTTCTCAATGCTTGCAGGTCTAACCGACAATAACGGAAAAATAAAGCCTGTTTCAGTTCGCAAAAGGTTCAGTTTTGTGCGTTGTACTCTTAGAAAAACCTTTAAAATGGTAAAGCAACTTCTGATTTATGTTCGAGGAATACAGACCAATGTTGAGTGATGCGATGTGTAAGGTAGTGTTTATATTATTTTGTAAACATGCTAATGAGGTGTAGTGCGGTCGAGTTTGTGGTAGTTGGTCATGCAGTTGGCACGTCAGCACTGATTTGTGTTATGTGACAAATAGACAGCTTTTATGAAATCGGTTGCGATCTTCTAATATTTGAGTGCTTGAGTTGAATGACTTGTAATGTAATTGGCTGATTTTCACGAGAGTGTATTGCACAGTGAAGTGAACTGAAATGTTTGTAATGTTTAAATTGTGCATGGACTAACGATATTGATTAAAACGGTAAGCATTCCAAATAGTTTAGTGCTAAGTACCTACTTAATTGTGATAGGTAGGTACCTACTGATAATTTGTAATGTTTTTATATGTTTTCACGAAATACGTAGGTACCTACCTATAGACTTTGTATTTGAACCGGTAGTCACAGAGACTAATAAATAATTGTCCTAAGTACATAAAATACCTACCTAGCTGTGTACCTACTTTTGTTTACCTAATTTAAATTTACTGATGACCATAACGTTAATTATTTGAAAAGATTGTAGGTAGGCACTAGGCACCTATTCTATCTACGTTCATAACATCTCCATGCTGTTATTTATTAAAAAAGAAAGTACCTAAGTAACAAACTTATCCACAAATTACAGATAAAATATAATTTTGGCCTTTAACCACAAAACCATCTGCTTTACCTATTTTTTTTTAAATGAAGGATTTGTTACTAACTTACTATCATCTTATAGTCTATTATAACAATGTGACGTTTTCTTTTAAGTCAAATAGGTAGGTGTATAATTGTGTTATATTACTAATATACCTACATCGCCGTAAATATTAAGTAGGTACTTAAGTGTAGGTATCTAACTACATATATAACTTAGCTGTGACTTAAGCCTCCTGTTGGGTAGGTTCCACCTACCTACCTATAGCGCTATTATATCTCTGATACAAACTTTTGAAAGACTAGTGTTTTTTGAAAAGTTAATTAGTGTTCATCGTGGCAATCAAGAAACGCTACGGTTGGTCAAACGAAATCAGAAACGAGCGAAAGGCAAAAATAAGCTAAGTGGGCTTTATCACTCACTTAGGTCGTAAGCTGAAAGGCTGAAACCAATGCCAAAATGAAGGACTTGAAATATTTCCATAATTGTAGGCATCTATTAGAGTTTAGCATCTAAACTTTAGATAGGTAGTCGCAATGCAAGCCGATTGCAAAATTGCAATTGAGATGCAGACTTACCGAGGTACTTCCTGCTGATGCACTGCAAAGTCAGTGTGAAGTACGGGCATAGACGTAGATAAATAGTCAACAGTGTGAACTGCACGCTCGTCGCCGACTGGAAGCAGCCTGTGCAGTTGTTTCGACTGAACAATAACTGCATCCTAACAGCAATTTTGCAGTCAGCTTGAAGTTCAATTGAGCCTGTCCATTGAATTCTGGCCGAAAGGCTGTGTTAGGCTGGAGCAACAACATGCAACAATGCGACATGCTACATACAAATGGCAAGATTAATTTTGCAGCCTGAAGCAGCATGCGGCAGTCTATTTTATGCCAAGACATAGATAATTGTGCTTAAAGTAGATACCTATTGGAATATTACGTTTTGACAGAGTATGCCGACGATTCTTGCTACATTTTAATGCCTCAAGCTGTCTGTGTTGCTTTGGCGTAAAACGAATGAAATTTAGAATTAAAAAAAAAGATCAAGATCAAAAGCTGCGACGCTATATTTTCGAACCAGGAGCAATAATTAATGATCCTTAATCGAATCATACCTTATTAACTTTTTTGCTAATTAATACTTGTCAAGTTTGAGTATTAAATTTTAGTAACTAAAAGCTCTCTACTCCATAACATAATAACCATAGGGATCCAGGTTCAATCCCTGCCGGTACCGCAATTTTTGATATGTGGAGTCATTCGGGGTAAGAGGACGCAGTGGGTAAAAGTAAGTATGTGGTGCAGATTTCTCAGTGAAGGGTGTGCGAGCGTAGGAGCTTGGTCGACGACGGGAGAACTATGGACTGTAGCTCTACACTCCATAGGAAGAATGCATGTTTAGACCGCCATTTTGGCTCAAAACTACTCAAAACTATCTGGCGCGCACCGCGCGGCTTAAATGAATAAGTCAAAATTTGTTATTTTTCTGTTTTGTTTGCGTTTGTGATGCTCTGGTTAATAGGTATGTTTATTAAGGTAAGTTTGTTTTCTTGATTTTATATACGAACCTATTATTATTGAAATCTGTACCTACTAGGGCAGTTTGTTTTTTTACAAACTAAACGGGGTAAAGTACGGGGGTAATAGTACGCACGCAGACTTATATCCAAGCGGATAGCTTTCAAAATAATGGCCTTTAAATATACCTACATATATTAAAGGATGTAATAGGTGTTCTTATATTTTTTTGTTTTTATAGTCGTAAAGTAATAATAACTATCTGCATGCCAAATTTTAGCCTGATTCGTCCAGTAGTTTGAGCTGTGCGTTGATAGATTAGTCAGTCAGTCAGCCAGTCAGTCAGCTTTTCATTTATTTAGAAGATTAAAGCATTTATCCGATTCCTTTGATATAATAATCTGATTTCTCTGGTCACGAATCGTGTAACTTTTTAAACGATTTATAAAATCGAGTGCCAAACTCATATATTAAGTATATGTTTCTTATTACCCATAATTTCATGAGATCGTGTATTTCCTGGTCAAAAGCGACAAAATGTTTACGCCAGAAGAATCACCCGAAGAACGTGATTCCAAAGAAACACCCATTTACGGTTGAGGTGCAAATAAATATCACCGAGAGAGAGGTATGAGAGTTATTTAAGACTAATTAAGATTTAAGGCCTCGTACAAAATATTTTTATTTAAAGTGAAACAAAGCAAGTATGGTATTTACCATTTTGATGACAGTGGTCCTTTTAAAATAAGTCTCTATAATTCTAATAAAGATGCGATTTGTACTAACCAATTCAGAATTTAATATATTTCAAGGGAAATGTGCTAGTTCCACATTTATAATAGCATTTATATAGTAAGTATACAAAGTAAGTAGAATATAATATGCGGACGCACCGGACGGCGCGGCGCGGCGGTGCGGCTGCGCGCGGCGGCGCTGTATGGGTGCGCGGCGAGCGGGCACAGGATCAGCACAAAGGCCGAAGGCGCGCGGCGGCGAGTTCCGTCATCGGGCACGAAGGCCTATCGGCGCGTCCGCTTCACCACAAAGCCCTCCAATAAACTTTTACAGCACACATAAAACCCTGACTTTTTAACCCGAGTTATTTGAATTAATATCAATTCGGAGTTCCTCAATGGGCTTCACTCGTCAAACTCTAAAGTTTTATGACAACTTCAGAATTGAGGAATAAAATTTAATTGAAATGTATCCCCGAAAAAAAGTTTGATTGCGGTTATCGGCTTCCGAATTTGAATATTTACATTAAATATTTTTAGGGGATATAAAATAGCTCTCTTCTAAATACAGGTTGATGGGGTGGCATTGTATTGCACGTATGCAATCAGGCATTCTTAATTTGTAAGGTTTTTGTTAAAATACAGTGGTTGTTGTGCCTAATAGCCATTCTATTATTCACATTTGATTTATCATTATCAAGCGCAAAAAAATTAACCCATATAAAAGACATCAACGCGCTCACATATAAATACGCAATCAATAAATAAAATTCCAGGACGAATTGCTCTGAATCGAATGGTATCCAAAAGCAGCAGCAGCTTTTTTAGCATTAGTTAAGAGGTTTTTGTATTAGGTATTTATTAATTTTATCATTTTATGGTTGCTAAAATATAGGTATGTACCTTCTTACATTATCATTCGCCATTTCATCATTCGGGACAAGCCAGACAAGAATTTATGTTTATGACACAGCAATTACAATATTGTGTCAACAATAGAAAATTCAATTTATTTGTTGAGACTGGTTGAGACAAACCTTATTGATCATGTGTTGCGTTATTTGATTTTAGTCTATTGTTTGATTAACATATCAAGGCTGATGGTTATACATGCCAAGTGATAATAAAAATTCAAGTTTGAAACGACGATGACGCAAGACCATTAAAAATACCTACTTGAGTTTTCGGCATCATTCCATTTGCATAGCCTCTATGGCCTTCATTACGCAGCCGTTCTGCAAACTTTGAAATTGGAAAAGACAACACGAGCTATATTGTTTCAATAGTTTCAATTTCGGTTCGTTCAGTCTTGCATTTGATAATTAGCACCTCTCGCCTCACATCGCGCCACGTACAGGTATGCCTCGCTCGCGGACAATTGCGCCTCGACACCACTAGCCTTACATTTATCGAAGCGGCAGTCATAAACCTTCAATCACGGATCCCGAGTTCCTTTCGAAGCGACATCAGAGCCACTCGTTGTTATCTTTAATATTTTATAGGGATCAGTAAAACGACGGCGCTGCAAAGCGATTAAGCGACATTCCACTTGTGGTGATCGAAGCACGTTTATATTGGGGTTGGAGTTAGGGCCTTGCCGGCATCGATAACATATCGATGTAATTACACGTAATTAAAAGGTGATAAATACTTATGCTGCACTATACCTATGACTATTTTGTAGTGGTTATCGTGCGGAGAGGTGCCTATAGTGGGAACCATTTACTCGAACACCACATCTAAACTTACCATTAAAAAGAAAATGTTCGCAATTCATGTATACGACTCAACTTAAATATTTATACCTCATGGAGTCGTAAAATGATGAATAATGACGCTAGAGTTGAGTTCGCTAGTGCTGTAATTACTCTGCCTTTATACGTAAGTGCCGCATGCTGGCTCTCTTGTTGTATAAAATTTAAATGTTGTGGAGTTACGATATGAACCAACGTAAATTCTTTAATGTAACTGTAAAAGAAAACAAACCAATGTAACAAAGTAAGAGACAAATAATGTATTATATTTAGGATGTACTAATAGGTATTGTATGAAGTATACACTCAAATTATAGAGTTACCTATACCTATGAAAAACTTTTCTACATCTACATACCTACTCTATAATATTATGTACCTATCTACTAGATGTTCCCGCAACTTTTCCCGCCTGGTACTTATTAGGATTTTGAAAATCCCGAGAGAGGTCTACGATTTTCCGGGATAAAAAGAAGCCTATATTCCTACAGGGGTTGCAAGCTATCTCTGTACCAAAAATATGATACCCACAAATTCCTCCTCGTGAAATTAGGTTTTCTCAAAATTACTTGGAAATTTTCCGGTATAAGAAGGTTGTCCGTCCTTCCCCAGGATGCAAGCTATCTCTTTACCAAATTTCATCAAAACTGGTTAAACAAATGGGCTGCCAAAAGCTACCAGACCGACAGTCACTTTTACAATTATAATTGTATAGTGTGCTGAGTTTCTTGCTGGTTCTTCTCGGTAGGAAAGGCATTCCGAACCATTGGTAGTTGCATCCGACTATTCGTAAGTACTTGTAAAAGTTTATTCGAATAAAAAAGATTTTTATTTTTATTATTTATTTATTTATACAGGGTTACAGGAAAATAGGACACGATCCCGTTAAGGGGTTAGTACAGGACATTAGCTATCAAACGACCCCTTAAGTGCTTATGCAAAAGTGTATCGTTTTCGAGTTATTCGTTTTTTATTTATTTTTAGGTAAAGGGGTGTGTGCCACTTTAAAAATTAGTAAAAAAAAGAAACAATGTATTTCATCAGTTTTTTTTTGTTTCTGCCTAGTACATCTACATATCCTTGTTAATAATAAACAGTTATAAAACAAGAAAAATCTTAAAGCATTTTAAAATTACAGTCCAAAAACTGTACAAGTTTTCGATTTTTAAATTTAATTCTTTGAATAAATTGCAAATTTCCTATATAAATTACTATGGCACTTATCCTGCGGATTATTTTTAAAACATTTACGTTTTATTAGCTATCCATTGGGACATAAAAATTACAGAAAAAATCATAAAATCCAGTGGGAACTCTTTGATTTTACTGGTTAAATAGCCTATGTGCGTAGTCAAAAGCAGTTAAACGTATGGACCGTGATAAATTAGCAGGCATCAGACAGACAGACAAATATACTTCCGCTTATTTATATTACTTTGGAGTAGGTATGAATTTCAGTTCACAGACATAGGTAACCATTTTGCTTGTTACATATAAGTAGGTATGTTTAAGCTTTCGTACATGAATGAACTTTTCGTATTTCGATTATTAATTTGATATCGGTAATATTAGCAACAACGTTTTTAGTCCGCTGGTATGATAATAAAATAATAATATTATGACATAATACCTAAATAAGTACGTAGGTATCTACTAGGTACCAACGTACTCAAATGCAATGTTTACGTTAATTTGAATCTTTTATTATTTCGTGAAAGCACAGTAAGGTATAATTTTACACACGCATCATCTTAAACTTTTATACAAATTTGAATCTGTTGGTAGGTACCATTATAAAATACATACCAGTTTATGCCAGTTTGGAAAAAGTATTTTTACACCGTTAGAAAGTTTGTCATCGCGGAAGTAAGTTCACATCTTTAATTTTACATACCTGCCAACTTGATTAAAAAATTACACTTTACTTACTTACTGATATTTTTCGAAAAAAGTTGTTTCGGTGAAGTTTTCGATTGCCTATTATACCAACGAAACTATTCCAAACTTGACTCAGTTATTCTATAGATAAAACAAGCTTTCGTATTGAAAAAATTACAAGGAAGTTTATAATAGGATATTTTATGTAAGTAGTTAGGTACTTTTCATTAGACTAATGCCAACAAACGGAAGTCCTAAAGCGTGCATGAGAAGGGTGCTGGCATCGTGGCCTGCTCTGTTTTTCTTTACGGGGCATCAATCGATCAAGGGAGCGATGAAGCTGAACTCTAATTAAACAATTGGGAGCGTTTAAAGGCTGTTGGTAATATCTGCGGAACATAATATAATAAGAACAGTTTCCACTGAAGCCGTCCTGGTGATAGCAAGGCTGGTCCGTATAGTCAAGCCGGCGAAAGAATGTGCGAAACTACTCGTATTAGAAAGTAGGTAGGTACCCAAGGAAATGCTTGCTAAAGTAGGGAAGAATAACCTGACGGGATGGGGAAGGAATTGGACAGAAATAAGTAAGAAGGCCTGGTCAAGTGAACTGATTACCAACCTAAAAAAACCGGTCAAGCGCGAATCAGACTCGCGCACTGAGGATTCCGAACTAATCGTATTTTATAGACATTTTGCACGATAAATCAAAAACTACTTACTAGATCTCGTTCAAACCAATTTTCGGTGGAAGTTTGCATAGTTAATGTACATCATATTTTTTTAGTTTTATCATTCTCTTATTTTAGAAGTTACAGGGGGGGAGGGGTACAGTTAGACACATTTTACCACTTTGGAAATGTCTCTCGCGCAAACTATTCAGTTTAGAAATAAACTATATAAGAAACCTCAATTTACCATATCCTATGTACTTAATAATATATATTTTTTTCATCAAACTCATACCTGTGGGTATTATTATTGAATTTCAGTTCTAAGTATGGGGAACCCCCGAAATTTATTGTTTTTTTTCTATTTTTGTGTGAAAATCTTAATGCGGTTCACAGAATACATCTACTTACCAAGTTTCAACAGTATAGCTCTTATATTTTCGGAAAAAAGTGGCTGTGACATACGGACGGACAGTCAGACAGACAGACATGACGAATCCATAAGGGTTCCGATTTTTGCCATTTGGCTACGGAACCCTAAAAAAGAGAGAATAGAAGAAAGCAGAGAACTAGAAGGGCCGCACGAAGTAATTAAGTCCGTAGGAATTTTTCCTCAACTGAATAAATAAATGTACCTACCTAGTTACTTTCATATATTAATTTTTTATGCATCTTTTAGCACTATTTTTTAAGCCAGTGCCTGAAAGAGATCACTGTAGCTACTTATTTATAACCTTGTCTAAGTATAAGTATGGCATATAGCATAGCTCATTTGCAAAATCATTAATCATGTATTTATTAACTGCTCCGGTATCGCTCAGTTATAATATTTTCTCAATATGCTTCTTTAAAGGGGGTCTGCGGTATAGCGGTACAAGCGGTACTTTGTCAGTCAGTCAGTTAGTTATAGACAGATTGTACTTACCTTTTACCTTTTAAGTTTTTCTATTGTAACCTATCCTTTTGTGTTTTGTGGTTTGAAATAAAGAATTTACACACATATACCTAATTAGGTACATTGATTCGGCAGAAAGTTGAAAAATTCTATTCTCTTTATTCTTTGCAGGTATTATAATGGCGGCATCGCACATATTAAGTGCAGTAGAGCCTACGGTGGGCGGCGGAGGATCCCGCGGCGGTCGTGAACGAGAGGTCAATGTTGCCCTTGACGACCGCGAGCTGTGGGTCCGTTTTCAGACACTTACCAACGAAATGATAGTGACTAAGAACGGAAGGTAAGTTTAAAACCTGCGTCATAAGCATGAGTTTAATTGTGCTTCCTAAATAATAGACTGTAATGTTTTTAGGATTCCATGTACTTATGTGAGTGTCTTTATTCTACCATAGTCTTGATGCCTGATCAGATTTGGAAGAACACGGAATCTATAGAATCCGTACATCATCCCGAATGATACTTTATAAATGTTTTGAATTTTGTGAAAAAATTCTATACGGTGGCTGTATGGCACCATTTTCAAATATAAAATACTAGCTGATGCCCGCGACTTCGTCCGCGTGGAATTAGGTTTTTTATAAATCCAGTGGGAACTCTTTGGCGCCGTCCTATTGTCATCGCTCGCGCGATGACGCCGTGTGATTTCATCGTGCGATGAAACTGGTCGCGCGATAAGAAATTGTGTATCCTATTTTGGAGCGATGCGATCAAATTCGAAATGGCTCTTAACAGAGATCAGAGAGACAGTTTCTTGGCAGGGCAATTTTTTAAATTACTACTTTGGTTATAAGTAAGTAACAAGAGTTAAATAATATGATGCTTTCTTAAAGTATGCCTCTGATTCTTTAGATATAAAATTACTCGTACTTAGATGCGAAAAAAGAAGTTTATCGAGCTTAGCTACGAAGTTTAAAGCTTGCCACGATGACTTTCGTAATCGTATATCTACGCAAATAAAGACGTGCCAGGTATTAATACAATATGGCAATACCGCGATATCACTATAAGTACCTACCTACTAAGTACTTATTACTTCAGCGGGTTGCGAATCTGGAGTGGCACACAGAAAAATCGGTAAACATTGGGTCACCGAGGTGTTGGAATGGCGATCTTGCACCTGAAAGTGCACCGTTGGAAGAGCGTGGCGTGTGGAAGTCTCTACAAGAGACCTATCTATATCGGTTGATGATGATGAAAATACTTCATTTTTATGAATAATCAGAAAAGCGACTGAAATACGAAACCACCAGTCCTCCTTTCCGGGAATCAAATGGACAAATTTTTGCTTTTCTTTCGTAAATCATCATCATCAGCATCTTCATCATCATCAACCGATAGACGTCCACTGCTGGACATAGGTCTCTTGTAGGGATTTCCACACGTTACGGACTCGTGCCGCCTGAATCCAGCGGCTCCCTGCAACTCGTCTGATGTCATCCGTCCACCTAGTGAGGGGTCTTCCAACACTGCGTCTTCCGGTCAGGTCGCCGTTCCAGTACCTTGGGACCCCAACGTCTATCGGTTGTACGAACTATGTGCGCTACCCATTGCCACTTCAGCTTCGCAACCCGTTGAGCTATATCGGTTACTCTAGTTCTCCTACGGATCTCCTCATTTCTGATTTGATCACGTAGAGAAACTCCAAGTATAGCGCTCTCTATCGCCCGCTGAGTGACTTTGAACTTTCTTATGAGGCCCATACTTAGCAACCATGTCTCGGATCCAAATTTCATCACTGGCAACACGCACTGTTCGAAGACATTGGTCTTCAAGCAATGAGGAATTTTAGACAAGAAGACATCTCGAAGCTTCCTGAACGTTGCCCAACCGAGTTGGATTCGGCGGCTGACCTCTTTCTCGAAATTGGATTTTTTTTTTTTTTTTTTTTTTTTTTTTTTTTTTTTTTTTTTTTTTTTTTTTTTTTTTTTTAATACAATAAAACTTAAAGCTAGCCTTATCTAATTACTATATAAATCATGACCGCGTGGAATGGTGCCAAGAATACTGGCTGCATTTCCGCGCTGGACAGCCAGGCTGATCCGCTGCGCAAAAAATGAGCCAGCCCTTCTGTCACCAGTTGAGGCTATTAATCGCGGTGAAATGTCTCGTAAAAAATTTTTAGCACTAAGACTCCATGGCCCCAGGGTCTCCACGGCAAACGGCACAAAAATGTAACTCTCTATAAGAGAGGCATACTTGCGCCGCTTGCCGTTTTCAGCTGTTTCTGCTGCGGCTCCCGGTCTTGATGCTGTCTTCCTGATATGACACGGGGCCAATGTGTCAACGCAAGTTGCGTCCCACATTAGCGCCCGTCCCCGTTCCCAGGGAACCAGCGTCAATCCATCAGGTCTCTTGCCATCATCCCGACTAATCCCTGCCGGCTCAATGAGCGCAGGAATATTTATGGTGGCAAGAGCTCTTTTAATTGTATCGTTAAGAGAGCCATGCCTAAACAGCCTACCGGAGCTCCTTTGGCAAGAGAGTCCGTGGATTCCAAATTTATCAACCTCTTTTCCACACGGACATCTGTGCTGATGGCACAGTGGTGTTCCCAATCTGAGACCTAGAGCCACACGAAAACTTTCGTTATCTAAAAGTGTGCCGAGATTTTTTGATGGCAAGGCATGCAGCCAATACCCAGATTCCTTTTCGGATAATGCTAGAAGCCTGGCACGATCTCTGTCACTTGTAAGATTTTGAATCTTTCGTAAATATATTGTGAGAAAGTTGCATAACTCGACGACCCGTCAACCGGCATTGGAGCAGCATGACAAGTTACTCGTACAGTCAAAATTACGAAGTAACTCTCAAGCACAGACATGGACATCCAAAACAGGCTTGGGGGATTGTTTTCATCCCTTGGTAAACTAGAAACGAATCCCGACTAATATTATAAATGCGAAATACATAGGCTACTTTTTATGCCGGAAAATCAAACAGTTCCCGCAGGATTTTGAAAAACGTAAATCCACGCGGACGAAGTCGCGGGCATCAGCTAGTTGATAATAATCTTCAAACGGCTGAACTGCAGATTTTCTTGAATCAGAGCTGAGAACATTCTCGTTCCACTCAATTTTCAAATAAACTAAACTAAATCAAAATAAGTAGGTTCATCCGTTTGGGAGTTACGTTGCCACATACAAATACACAGACACTGATACACATGTTTCGTGTTGTTTCCACCTCTCTTTTGCCATTGGGGGTTAATAATATATAATATTATATGGGGGTTAATATTATTATTAGTGAAGTGATGGCAAACTGGGTAAGAAATGTTCGTTTACTCAACTAAAACTGAGTGGGCCAAAATAGATAAATTTCATACTATATAGGTATCCTTTAATTTTCCTTTAATACTATATACTTAGTTTTGTATCATTAATTCATAATAAAAAAAGAAAGAACTTAATATATCCACCATCATCCGGAGAAAACTCGCTTTTTTTTGATAGATAATTACAAAGTCCTCTTTTCACAAAGATGTTAGAAGGAAGGATTGCAGGCGATACTTATACTTAACTCGGATAGAGTAGGGAGGTGGCCTGCATGTACCTAAGTACTTACCTAGATAACTTAAGGTCATTTAGCTACAGGTAATATTTTACCTTGAGGTATGATTCATTTACTTCATTTTGAGAGAACTTGCGCTTTAAAAACAACCTACAACATTGAAGCAAATGAGTGAGAAATAAAATCGAACAATATGCCTTACAATATAGTTTATAGCCAGAGTATGATTACTGTATATTTAAGTGAGGCATTAAGCTGTTCTAAATGTGTAGGGACTAATTAACTTGCCCGGTTTTATGACGAATTAAACTTAAAATCCTTGGACAAAATAGGATTGTAGGTATATGCTTTAAAAATAATTTATATAGTAGGTAAGTAATAATAATAAATAAGCTGGGTGTTTATTAGGCGGATAGGTATAACTAGCTATAACCAGCGTGTGCTACTACGGTATAAAAGAATATGCCTAGTGCATTGCTTTAGTGGCCTAAAACCATCTTCGCATTATTGCCTTTCTAACGAAACTGGTTTGGGGCACATCGGTTTGATGGTTTCAAAATGTATAATGGACATAGATAGAAATATTTTGTGTTTTATATAGTGGGATCTCTGAAAAACCTGTACTTACCAAAGATGCAATAATCTGATGAAATCTACAAAATTTTCTGCTCTTAGTATTTTTGTCCATGAAGATTGATATTTATGTTACGGGCAACCACCAGCAATCTGTTTACTTTGGTGTTGTATAGAAATAAGAATACCTACAACATTCATGCAATGTATAAAATATTTTTTAATAATTCATACTTTACCGAGGCGTTCTCTACAATTTCCGAACAGCAATAGGATATGTATGTAATTCGGGGTGAAAAATGTCAAGTGCGGTTAAGTTTGTCTGTCTGTCCTCTAGCAATGCATAAGGATCAAAATATGGTCTAGAACAAAATCCGTGCACCCCGACTGCACGCAGTCTTGTCTGTCTTACCCCTAGAGTGTGTGTTGTTGTAAAGCGCGAACACAGAGGCTGAATAAAGGGGCGAAGTAAGTCTGCTGCCGTAGCCCATTTGAAAAACTTGATCCTTAATTACTATCATCATCATCACCATCATCATCGCCATCATCATAATCATGATCAACATTGTCATGAAAAATAAAACAGATAAACTGTATTTTCAATTTTCAAAGTAAGATAACTATACTGAGTGGGGTATCATATGAAAGGGTTTTACCTGTACATTTTAAGACAGATCTTATGCATACTTGCTGGTTTTTGGTTTATCGTGCTAAATGTTAAAAAAAATACCCGAGTATTGCCGAGTACGCAACCCTCGGTGAGTGAGTCTGACTCGCACTTGGCCGGTTTTTAGGATCGCAGTCCGCTCTCTGACCGTTGAACTATTGAAGTTTTAATAATAATTTAATGAAAACTTCTAATAAATAATACCGATGACTAAATCTTTAGTTTATGGACACCAGAACACTTATCTATGTATACTTATTATGAGTGTTTGTGTTTATGTTTTCTTGTATAGTAGGTACGTGATCAGTAACATTCGCGAGTGCTAACAGGGTGCTGAGGGGCGGCCAGTTTTCAGCTATTAACACTGTAGGTCTTGCTCATTAACGTAGGGCGTCTAAATGGTACCGCCCGAGCTATGCTCTACCCTTGACGTATTGTCTTGCTCTTAAAATGTTGTGCTAGATATACGTATTCTCGCTTTTTTTAGCAAAAGTTATGAATTTTCGACATTTTCGAATGCAATTTTTGAACGTGTATCTTTGAGCCCGTGTACTTACAACTATAAAACTCACTGTGACACATTTGTACAGAAATCTGGAAAACCACAGACACAGATGTTTATTTCGAGAACGTGTCAACATTTTATTTTACCAGAGTTACCCCCCGTTTCCGTCTTGTCGTTTATCGGACCAGGATTAAAATCGGATGTTCCAGTGGCAAAATACTTTATATGAAGCTATTCACACTTGCCGGAGACCGATTTTGTGTCAAAATGTATTACCACTGGAACATCAAGCGACAAACGACGAAGGGGAAACGGGGAGTTAGATAAAGAACCAGAAAAGAGAAACTGTAGCAGTAGGTAAGGTACTTTTGTTTAGAGCACGCTACGAATAACTTTCGGTAAGCCTACGATACGGTACGGTAAACCTAATTTTGAGAATACATCGAATGTGGTTCAGAAGGAACTCTGATACCAAAATCTAAATTTAGGTTAGATTACATTAAACCATAAAAAGTAATGTGCCGGGCACTTAGGTTCTATTGGGCAATTACGACTTATGGATTAACACAGGAGTTCCCGCGGGATTTTGAATAACGCAAATCCACGCGGACGAAGTCGCGGGCATTAGCTAGTAATAGTTATTTATTAATTAGTGTTTCACTAGACAAGAATCGAAATCTGATCATCCCGACCTCACGCAGTCTTGTCTATCCTACATTCCTACCCCTAAAGTGTTTTTGCGAAGAAAGTCGGTCAGTTCGGTCAGTCGTTAAGTAAGTCATTAAGTAGGTAGGTATATGCTTAGTATTTTATTAAAATATCATTAGATTTGTCTGGTGAAATGGTCAAATTGAGTTGACGTGTTAACATCTCGCGGGGTTTGACCGATATTACCAAACCCTGGTTTATACCCCCATTTTATTTCGCTGCTACATATAAATTAATAGGACTCAAACGGCTACGAATTTGTTTCGTATACATTCTAAATGTTTTTATCAACAAATTACAAACTACCTATTATAAGTAAGTAGTTAGTTTTATCCAACAAACTAAAGTATATACTTAGTTTTATACAACCTAAACCAAGGTTGGCTCTTTAAAATAATGCAATATTTTATTGTCATTCTCCTACCTAGAATAAATTTATTAATATACCTTGGTAAATTACCTACTCGACTTTATGGTTATGATGCACAATATTAGTGTCAATATGTAATATAAATACGGAAAAAACTTAAATATTATCTAATATACTCACTGTAAGTAATTGTTTAATTTATAATAAGGTCAGATAGTAATTTTACCTACCTAGCACACAAAAACATACCTATTAAAAATAATAGGTACACAACGCGCGACGAAGACGTGTTCAACGGGGCTCGGGACAACGGGGTTTGAATACGTCCAAGGAAACGTGTGAAGAGCAGGGAGAAGACATGTGCTTACTTACGTCCAAGGAAGTTAAATTGGAGCATGCATTAAATTAAACATGGAGGACGTGCTCCACTTTAGTTACACCTGGGTGTTGCGGGTGCCGCCACCTTTTTGCCAAAATAAAAAAAGATATGGCGTCAATATCTATACTATCTATAAAAGGAAAAAGTGACTGACTGACTGACTGATCTATCAATGCACAGCTCAAACTACTGGACGGATCAGGCTGAAATTTGGCATGCATAATACTTAGCTATTATGACGTAGGCATCCGCTAAGTTAATTATCCGTAAATTTAGCCCCTAAGGGGGTGAAATAGGGGTTTGAAAATTGTGTAGTCCACGCGGACGAAGTCGCAAGCATAAGTTAGTTAATAATATAAAGAGGTAAAGTTTGTTAGTATATTTGTAGGGGGTAATCTCTGTACTGAACCGATTTTGAAAATTCTTACACCAGTAGAAAGCTACATTATTTCTGAGTGACATAAACTATATTTTATTTAAAAAAATAGTACCCTATCCTACCTTCCTAGCAGTTTTACTAAAAAAGTAATAAGCTACCCGTGCGAAGCCGGGGCGGGTCGCTAGTATTACATAATGGCGTATATCTTATTAAAATATAAATCATCCGTCTGTGATGGTGTTTTAAGAATAATTTTAAGTAAGTACCTAGGTACCCTAGTGCCTAGATAGTTATCTATTGTACATTTACAATTCTTAGTTCTAAGTCTCCAATACTATGCCTACCTTCCTAAATCTACAAACAAATGCGGTGGAACATGAGCATTCACTATTATCTTTTGCTTCAGACGGATGTTCCCAGTTGTAAAAGTTACTGCCAGTGGGCTGGACCCGACGGCGATGTATACTGTTCTTCTCGAATTTGTGCAAGTCGACACACACCGTTGGAAATACGTTAACGGCGAATGGGTGAGTAAGGGTATGTGTAGATGACAGGCGTTAAGCGCGCGTTACGTTTTTGTTATATAAGTAAGTAAATGACGCGCGTTTGCCGGGCGTTGAGCGCGTGTTGGCAAAGTTTTAATTGGATTTCTGCATTTGACGAAGATGAACCTATAAGTCCCGCAAATTGCTAATGTGCGTGGCCGCCATTTTAGCGACGTTAGCACTAGACTGTTTCGAGCCGACGGTATAGTACAGTGCGACAAGCCTATCTTGGCGCGTGGCGAAAATCTGAACTAACGCTGCCGTAAAGTGTCCCCTTTGTTCTCGTTTGAATATTCTAAGCCTTTGTTCTCCAACAGCGCCCCCTGTTAATGTCATTCAAGTGCCAAGAGAGCTTTGTCGCACTATATACTTTTATTTCGGCTGACGTCAAAATGACGTTATTTCGATGTTAATGAGACATGGTTCCAGCGCAATAGCAATTTGCGGGTCATATTCCCAAAAATACCGTGTCAGCACGTCCCAAGTAGTCAAAAGTGCATGTTCAACTGAACGGCAGTAAACGGCAAACCTATGATTTCAAAGAACCCTTACCTACTTTACGAAAGTCTAGTAGCCGTAAGCTATAGACTTTCATTTTGTAGGTAAGGGTGCGTTTAGTTAACGCGCGCTTAATGCCTGTCATCTGAACACAGCTGATAACATAAGCTCATTTTACAACATCGAATCAATTTTTACGACTCGTCTTTGTTTGTTCTGTTGCATATAGGTAACTATAGAATCGAGTTTTAAAATTTTGACTAAAGACTAACGTGTGTAAAATAAAGGTACTTAGTAGTTCTTTTCGATAATACCTAGCACAGTTTTTTAGTAATTTCTGTTACAATTTTCTTGTTTCCATAGCAATAGATCACTCAATATACAGAAATCTGTAATCCTATAAAGGTACCTTCATGAATCATGATTGTTGCAAATTAGCTAAGTGCAGATTTCTGCTGCCGCCGCACAAACATTCGTGTTCAAATTTTATCGATTGATTCATAGGTTTAAAAAAATGGGTAAGTAGGTTAAAAATGGGTTAGTTTAAAACTTAGCCGGTTTTTTTTAAATTACTTTTTTAACTACTTTACAAAAAATTTCATAGATGGGGTTGGTAGTAATTTTATTGTATACTAGCTGACCCGCCCCGGCTTCGCTCGGGTGGAGTATTTCGGACTGGGAGTGTCATCGTGAAGCCGTTGCTTGATACCTAAAATATCAATTCACTATCAGAAATTCTAAAATCCCCACGATTTAGGACTTTAGTACTTTGCAGCGTCAGGATTGAGGAGTTAGGATCCGAAGTTCAATGATGTAGCCTATGCTTGGTACCTAAATTAATTTTGCATCACCCGCAGTTACTGAAACATTATAGTTTAGGAGTGCTATACCCTACAGCATCAGGGTTGAGGAGTTGGGACTTGAAGCCTGAGAATAAAGTCGTTGCCTGGTACCTACAATATGAATTCACTATGAACACTTCCTGAATCTTGATAACTCAGGCGGGCAGTAACCCTGCAGATTAAGGAGTTGAATCCAGAATTTTTTATGTGACCACCACTAAAACTTTTTTGTTGATTTTAATAAAAATTTTGCAAATCGGTCCAGAAACCTCGAAAAAATCGATGTAGAAAAAAGAACCACCTCCTTTTTGACAGTCGGTTAAAAACTGATGACCTTGAAATATTTACGGAAATTTTTTTAAAATATCCCCTTTCTAACAAAAAAAGAATGAATGAAATCGGACTACGCGTTAATGAATTACAACTCAGTATACATTTTAACTTTCATCCCCTCTCCTACGGGAACCATGCTGAATTTCGGGATAAAAAGTATCCTATATTCTTCCTCATAGTATGACCTCAAATCGTACCAAGTTTCATTGGAATCCATTCAGTAGTTTCAGCGTGATGCGCGGCCGTGATACAGACAGACAGACAGACAGACAGACAAAAATGAAAAAATTACAGTTTTGGGTTCAGTATCGATTATAGAGCGCCCTCGAAAAAAAATTTCAAAATATCTTCAATGTACAGAATTTGACCTGTTACAGTTTTATTATTAGTATATCAAAATATCTTCAATGTACAGAATTTGACCTGTTACAGTTTTATTATTAGTATATAATATATTTTTGTTGATTTTAATAAAAATTTTGCAAATCGGTCCAGAAACCTCGAAAAAATCGATGTAGAAAAAAGAACCACCTCCTTTTTGACAGTCGGTTAAAAACTGATGACCTTGAAATATTTACGGAAAAATCTTTAAAATATCCCCTTTCTAACAAAAAAAGAATGAATGAAATCGGACTACGCGTTAATGAATTACAACTCAGTATACATTTTAACTTTCATCCCCTCTCCTACGGGAACCATGCTGAATTTCGGGATAAAAAGTATCCTATATTCTTCCTCATAGTATGACCTCAAATCGTACCAAGTTTCATTGGAATCCATTCAGTAGTTTCAGCGTGATGCGCGGCCGTGATACAGACAGACAGACAGACAGACAGACAAAAATGAAAAAATTACAGTTTTGGGTTCAGTATCCGATTATAGAGCGCCCTCGAAAAAAAAATTTCAAAATATCTTCAATGTACAGAATTTGACCTGTTACAGTTTTATTATTAGTATATATATATATATAGACCTCAAATCGTACTAAGTTTCATTGGAATCCATTCAGTAGTTTCAGCGTGATGCGCGGCCGTGATACAGACAGACAGACAGACAGACAGACAGACAGACAGACAGACAGACAAAAATGAAAAAATTACAGTTTTGGGTTCAGTATCGATTATAGAGCGCCCTCGAAAAAAAAATTTCAAAATATCTTCAATGTACAGAATTTGACCTGTTACAGTTTTATTATTAGTATATATATATATATATATATATATATATACAATGTACAGAATTTGACCTGTTACAGTTTTATTATAAGTATTGATGATAAGTTGATTTGGGTATTTATTATAAGATATTTATGTAGTTTATTAGATTCTAGTACCGTAGACCTATTCCACTTCTACGCCTTACTTACAACCTTGAATGGGAAGCTGAAAGAAATCTCTGTTTAGAGATAAGCATTTTTTAATGTAACTTAATTATTATTACTTTGTAACTACAATTTTGGTACATGAAAAATAAAAATAAATAAATAAAATAGGTAGGTACCCATATATAGAAAATTAAACTTTTGAATATTTTGAATCGTCAGAATAATTTGTTAAATTATTGTGACGATTCAAAAGCACTTTTTAAAAGTTTACTTGAATAAAAATTTATTCTATTCTGTGTAGGTTCCTGGAGGCAAAGCAGAGGTACCGCCATCTAATGCTATCTACATACATCCAGAGAGTCCTAATTTTGGAGCCCATTGGATGAAAGAACCAATATCTTTTGCCAAAGTGAAGCTAACAAACAAAACTAATGGAAATGGACAGGTTGGTTATTAAATACGTACGTTCAAATAGTTACCCACATTATGGTTACTCACCTACCAATTAAAAAAATCTATTTTGTTTAGACCATTCATATCCGAAACAAATATAAAGTACCTATGTAATTCACTGTCATCATGATCATGATTATCTCCGGCTCTGTCACGGATCTCTTTTTAGAATGAGAAGGGTTTGATTATAGTCCACCACGTTGGCCAAGTGCAAATTGACTGACTTCACACACCTTTGATAACATTATGAAAAAATCACAGGCATGCAGGTTTCCTCAAGTGTTTTACTTCACCGTTAAAGTACTTTTATTGCTTTTAAGTAAGTAATTTAATTGCTTATAAAATACAAACTCACAAGTTAGAGGTGCCTGGGATCGAACCCACAACCTCCCAAATAGGTACAAGACGGTCGTCTTAACCACAGTACGCTATTACGGCTCTTTAGTTACTAGGTAGGTACCTACTTAAAGTGTCATATTTATATTTTTCCTATATTCATATTAAAGTCAAATCTGGTAGATGCAGGTAGTAATTCTAGTTCTCTCTGGTAATTAATTCATTTACTGATCCTTCTTTACTTGATCAGACATTTTTTATAATGCCCGCCATACACGATCAAGTACCTATTGTCTTATTTGAATGATAAGCATTATCGAAAACAGAATCGATTTTTGATTCTGCTTCATCATCATCATGATGAACCCATCACCGGCTCACTACAGAGCGCGGGTCTCCTCTCAGAGTGAGAAGGGTTTTGGCCATAGTCTACCACGCTGGCTATGTGCGGATTGGTAGACTTCACACACCTTTGAGAACATTATGGAGAACTCTCAGGCATGCAGGTTTCCTCACGATGTTTTCCTTCACCGTTAAAGCAAGTGATTTTTAATTAATTAAAACGCACATAATTCCGAAAAGTTAGAGGTGCGTGCCCGGGATCGAACCCCTGACCTCCGATTAGAAGGCGGACGTCCTAACCACTAGGCTATCAATGCTTTCTGCTTCGGTAAAGGTAAACTTCAAGCCCAACAAGCCTCATGCCTACTTAAAACTGTGTGTGTAACTCATTATGTTTATCAGTTGAAACATTAACAGTAAGTACTAAGATCTGACAGAATACTAATTTTTGATAATAGAAAGCCAGTTATACAGAGGTGTTACTCTGCTTCAGTTTCGTGTCTACCGCTATTTGAAGCAGCCATTTCTCACGCTCGAATGTGGTGCGAATGAATATGAAAGCAAACATCTGATATATCCAGATCCATATGTTGACGGCTCGGTGTGAAATCTGTAGCTTTACCAACTATTTAGCGGGTGGTCGTACTCACTATCATTTGTAATAATTATTGTCTCATTGTTATGTTTACGGAACTTCTTTATGTTAAATTCCTCTTTCATTAATATTATAAAGGCAATAATGACCCATCACAATACATGCGTATTTGTTTATTTATACGCAATAATTCATTTTTGTGATAAATCCTTTCGTAGCAATATAAATACGAGTCGGTAAATGGATGGGTGATCGACTTAAGAGGTTTGGAGGAATAAATTTGGCGTCCGTCGCTCCCGGATACTATTAGATACTAAAATTTCAATGAGAAGGGTTTGATTATAGCCCACCACGTTGGCCAAGTGCAAATTGACTGACTTCACACACACACTTTGATAACATTATGAAAAACTCACAGGCATGCAGGTTTCCTCAAGTGTTTTACTTCACCGTTAAAGTCAAAATAGTTAAACCTGATAATAATTAAAATCGTACCTAGGTACTCCTTGTTAAGTTATAAGTTATAACATGGTTATAAGCGAAAGTTTATGTAAGCCCACTTATTTCATGACACTCGAATCACACTATATATTATATAAAAGAGAAATATATATTTTATTTGGTATGTATGCATGTATTAAATGTTGTGACTTGCGAGTGATTAAAATTCAAAATTAGTGGACATTCTTCAATGAAGAATTACTAATTTCGAATGTCAGCTTTCTGTATTATTAAAAAACACACACGTTTTACTATAAATCCATACTAATATTATAAATGCGAAAGTCTGTCTGTCTGCTAGCTTTTCTGGGCCCATCCGTTCAACTGATTTAAATGAAATTTGGTCAAGAGATAGCTTGCATCCCAGGGAAGGACATAGGCTACTTTTTATCCCGAAAAATCAAAGAGTTCCCATGGGATTTTTAAAAACCTAAATCCACGCGGACGAAGTCGCGGGCATCATCTAGTTATAAATATTTTTCATATATCCAATCCAAATACTAGAAATCATGTGTTGTGCCAAAATCTACAAATACAATCACTACTGCTACTACAGCTGGCAACTTGCGTCTAAGCGGAGCGCTGCAAAATGACGTCACACGCAGTGCTGGACTCGATATTTATGCAAACCTTAAATGCATGTAAAATCATAATTAAATAAAACAAAAACTAGTGTATCTGTATGCATAAAAGTTTTACTGAAACAAAGTTTCAAGTGATTTAAAGTTTCAAGGGCTCTGAGTGATATCTAAGATGTCCTTGTCTTAACTAAGTATGTATTTTTTTCTAGATAATGTTGAACTCTCTTCACAAGTACGAGCCGAGAGTGCACTTAGTGAAAGTAGGCACTGATCTCCGTCGCATTATGACCTATCCGTTTCCTGAGACACAGTTCATAGCAGTAACCGCATACCAAAACGAAGAAGTAACGTCACTCAAAATTAAGTACAACCCATTCGCTAAGGCTTTTCTGGATGCAAAGGAGAGACCCGAGGGATACTATCAGAGAGATTTTGTTGGAACCCATTACCCGCAGCAAAGTTCGTCTCCTCATCAGTATCCACAGTGTAAGAAACCACAAGTCTCTTTCTTACACTTAACATTAGCTGAATCATCGCATGGGTGATACTTTCTAAATACATATATCTTTTTATCAGTAATGTATGACCGTTACTATCTCGGAGACGATCTGTTAGAGAAAATTTGAAAACAATCCGTTCAGCACCTTATATATGCATGCGTATTGCGTAGAGTTGAGTGCTTCTTTACCTATACAATGTACCTACCTTAACTACTACTAATACTATAGTAGTACTGTGTAATGATACTTACCTACTAAAATAATTTCATTCGATTTTCTGCGAGGCCTGGAACAGGCGGAAAATGATGCAGTAGCTACCTTACAATAGGTAAGTAGGTAACGTGATACGTAATAAAGAAGTTCCTTATTATTTTTATGAATAGACGATTAAAGAGTAGACACACTTTACAATCGGTATGATCTAGCCATTTTTACGGTACGGTTATATTATAAGATATAGGTGCGCAACAGTAGGTATTAATACTACTACAAAGCATGATATTATAAAACTGACGACGAAAGTCACCATGGTACTTATCGTGTGTCCTTCAAGTGCCAAAAATAATTCAAAAAAGTTCAACTCAATCTGATGAACGATATGCAAAAGCGTAAGGAAAACACAGCCAAACTTTTTTTCACGCGAATGCTGATGGGTTTGCGTTTAGCGACGTATTTATTCATAATCGTAATTGGTAGCAAATTCTGCCCCTTGATTGGCTGTGAAAAAAATGTGAACAATGAATTCAACCAAGAATCCTGACAATCCAACCAGAATTTGCATCGATGACGATTATACAATTTTCTTACACAACCGGAGGTCTGATAGAATTCACCCGCGCTCGCTTGCACGTTTAGCAACGTTAGCGCGAGGGTTGTGCGGGTGTGCGGGGCATCCCCACTCCCCCCCAAGAGTCACGTACAGGTGGTAAGCGTGAAATTGCTTATGGGGGCGTGCGGTGCGACTGCAGAAAAAGGAGGGTAGAATTGAAAGAAGATCAAATAACTTCTCAAAACACTCCCCGTTATAAAGACGGATCTACTGAAGCATTTGATAATTTAAGCGTTGCTGTGTGCAGTGATAAGCTTAAAATATAATTTTTTAATTTGGTTTATAGTTGGCGGTTGGTTCGTTACATCTCAGTCACTTTATGGTAGCAGCAATTCTTCATCAAGAAGACCAGCGCCATACCCACCGCGGCCGCCTTCACGACCTCGGACCTTGTCACCACCGGGTAAAAACTATTTTGTATAGTTTGCTTGAAATCTAGATACGGTTTATTTATACAAAAGTGGTGAGCGGCAGAAATATGTCGCCAATAAATAGTTAGTACAAGTTTTTCTTTTACCAGATCTTTTAACAGAGAACTATTTTACCAGACATAGTATATTATTTTAATAGCCACTACAAATAGAGAAGTAATTTTTTTAACAAAATAAATCGATTTCAATACCAATAACACAAACACTAATAAACGAAACTTATAATTTAAATTTAAATCATTATAATTTAAAATTATTACCCAATATACTTACTACAAGAGTTAATATGGTTCTATAATAATATTTTTGGGGTCGGTAATTCGGTTTTTCAAAAACAAAAGTTATAGTCACTGTGACACAAACAGATGAACAGACGGACGAAACTTGTGTTTTTTGTTTTATTACTAAATTAGGGAAAAATATTCATACAAAAGTATTTTTAAGAAGGTATATTAGCAATAAATATAGGAAGTACTCCCAATATACCGAAAATATACAGTACTTGTTCGAATTTATAGCGACGTACAGCAACGCGGAGCGGTCAACAGTTGCGGCAGCCAACAGCAGCGGTAGTTACACCTGGGCGGCAAGCAGCGGGTACTGGACATCAACGCAAGGGAGCAGCTCGCCTCAGCCGAACGCCTCCCCAGCTCCGTACCGCACGCCGCCGCACGCGTACCCCGAGTACGCGCCCACACCGCCCACGAGCTCCTCCGCACCCGCTGCAGCACCAGCGCCGCTCTACCCCCTGCAGTACGAAGCCCCTACACAACACCATTCACCGTACTATCAACATGCGTACGCGCCTTATGCTCACCACGCAATCGAGGATATCTCATATTGGTCAAATGGGTAAATATGTGCCATTTTTTGGATTAGGTATTTCCAAGTCCAGGTGCAAGAGATTGATAGGTTAATCAAGGAAATGGAAAAGGTACCTATACATAATATACCGTTTCTAACTTGAACTTGGCTCTCGCTATTGAAGGATCTTACGCATCTGCGCCATTGTGCCATCTTACGTTCGGTACGACGTCTTCGGACAACATTAATTTGGTTCGATTTTTTTAATAATTATTTTTAACATAATAAGTAGTAGTTACTACCAGGTTACATCGTCATCATTATGATCAACGATGCCGGATAGTCTACCACTCTAGCCAAGTACGGATTGGCAGACTTCCCACGCCTTTGAGAACATTATGGAGAACTCTCAGGCATGCAGGTTTCCTCACGATGTTTTCCTTCACCGTTAAAGCAAGTGATATTTAATTACTTAAAACGTTATGTGCGTTGCTTTATACTGTACTCCGAAAAGTTAGAGGTGCGTACCCGGGATCGAACCCCTGACCTCCAATTAGAAGGCGGACGGCCTATCCACTAGGCAACCACAGCTACCAGATATACGTAGATACAAACTATAACACATTATTAGAATGATATGTAAAATATATAAAAAAAATTAAGCCTCTCAGAAACATCCTGTAGTAAGTATTATTTCCTCCAAAGTAATTCATGCAATTTTTGTTTGCAGTTTGAACAGTTACGGTTACCAGCCATCAGAGTACGTGGGAACAGGCGATGTGGCATACAGCACTGAGGGCATGCCATTCGGTTCCAACGGCCCTCCCCTTGAAGGAGCTTCAGCTAATCAAGACGATCGCACTACTCCATCCGGATCTGAACACCAATCTGGGGAAAGAGAATACAAGTTCAGCGCCGAAGAAGAACGCCATTCTCCATGCGAAGAGACAAATCTTCCTCCGCGGTCACCAAACCAGTGACTAAAATGATTAACAAAACGTTTAGAAAATTTTTCCCGGTCATATACCTACCTAATATACTAAAATAGTGTAGAAATGAAAATGAATTATTTATAGTTTCTATGTATCATAATATTGTGGCCGTTAAATAAATAGGTAGGTATTAATAGATAATACATACAGTAATATCTAGTAAAATATAAGTATGTCTTTTTACATAAATTATGTACTTATATCTTCCTATAATTTTATCTTTTTTATGATATTGGCAATGCATAATTTGAAGAGCCGTGCTTGCGTTGAAGTCTTTTTGTCCAAAAAACTTTTTAGGGTTCAAAAAAGTTTTCATTTCATACTGAGTTCCAAAATCGACAGTAATAAAGATGGCTGTTTTCTAGCATTATTACATAATTCATTCACATTAAACGTAAATGAAGAACACACAATTGAATACAACAAAAAATATTATTCACGGAATAATTATAAAGAAATAGTTAAATAAAAGTAGCGTTTTCCGCTCTTTAATTCTATCCCTAAACCCTACTTCCCATCAAAAAAATCGAAACACCTCTCTCAAAACCTGTTAGTTTTCGATTTTTTTATGAGGGGTAAGTCAAGCTCACATTGAACTAGCTTATGCTCGCGACTTCGTCCGCGTGGACTACACACATTTCAAACCCCTATTTCACTCCCTTAGAGGTTGAATTTTCAAAAATCCTTTCTTAGCGGATGCCTACGTCACAATAGCTATCTGCATGCCAAATTTCAGCCCGATCCGTCCAGCAGTTTAAGCTGTGCGTTGAAGATTTGTCAGTCACCTTTTCCTTTTATATAATATTTAGATTAGATTTGACACTAACTATCGTACTTCTGCTTTGCTATTTTTATTTTATAAACTAGTACAGCTTTCTCACGCGACTTCGTTCACGTAGAGTATGTATAAACGGACATTAGATTAGAGATTCCTTTGGAATTTTTCAAGTGCCAACCGAGCGAAGCCGAGCGGAACAGTTAGTATTTTGGTAAAATAGGGTATTTTACCCTTTTTTGAAAAGTATCTTAATTTGATCCTAAGATTATAGTAAACTACCAGAAAAGAAATTCACAAAAATTCTATTCGATCGATAAATGCAACAAAAATGCATTTAAATTTTGTATTTCAAATATCCCTGGGAAAACGCTAGTCGCGATTGCGTTTAGGTTCATAGCTGTGATGACGTCACACGGATTGATAAATAACGCCATTTTCTTTGGAAAGAGTACATTTTTGGTTTTTAAAGTGAGTAGGTAACTTTCCTTAACATTAGTGTGCAGTTCCTGAATGTTGGAAGTCGGAATACTAATTTAAAAATACCGAACAAATTGTGGATTCACGTGTCAACATTTGCAACTTAAAGAATAACTTGCTATGAACTTGCACCATGACTCATGAGAGAACTAATTCTTGCCAGATTTAAGCTATCTCGTTATTAGGCACGAACACGTTTTTCATTGTAAGTATTTAATTTAAATAGTACGGGAACGGAAGTAATAATCTACTTATTTGTGAATTTAAACATATCTAATTTAGGTATGTCCACAGATATTACCTGGGTATGTCATTACCTACTAGTCTAAACGAAAACAAAGTAAAGAAGTTTTGTTAATTTGATAGACAAGTGCTAGTGTTTACATTATAATCGCAATCAATGTGACGTCACAGTTAGGATCCATCATGGTGGCTACAGCCTTTGGCTACAGCTTCGAGCGTTTCGGATACTGGTAGAATAGAATCTTTAAAATTAATTATATAAATTGTCATTTTTCGATTGCTTATTGCTAATACTTAGGTAGTATCTATCTTGTGTACATACATTTTTGGATTTTTTCTTCCTTGGTGTAAAATACTGTATTTACTCGGTATTCCTATATTACATGAGGTACCTACTTATAGATTAATTTGATTATTGTATTTTTCTATAAAAAATATGCTAGTTTAGTAAAACGTGCTATCAACGTTCGCAAAATTTTGTAGGGCACAATCTCGTATTCTGTCTGTAGGTATCTATAGTCCGCGACAGGTTGAGATAGCAATCAGGGTATGAGGCCGGAGGACGCCTTGGACACCCGTGCCTTACCCGCACTATACTACCGCACCAGTTTAGCGCAGGGCTGTGTGGGTGTGCGGGGCATCCCCACCCCGACCTATCGCGTACTATACCTACTATCTCTTTCCTCTTTTTATCCCTTTGCGTTTTTCTAGTATTTAAAACGATGAATGTATATTAAAGGCTAATTTAATTATTTAAGTAAGGCACTGTAAATAAATTACATTTAATGTTTGTGAAGAGTATTGCTGTATCTACGAGTATATGGAATGAAATGTCACTTTACAATAAAATAATATCATGTTTTTGTTACTTACTTAGTTTTTGATTTACACACAAAAAAACAAAGTACCCCTGTCCCCATCACCTAAAAGATTAATTAGTATAAAATACATATGCCGAATATCGCAATATCAATCGTAGATACAGCTCATAGATTAATATGTATAAAGGTAAAGAGCGGACTGAAAATTGAAATCCGAAAGGTCGGCGGCGGTTAACATGGTTCAAAGCAATGATATTAGAAGAAAAAAGAAAAGTCCAAACCAAACCCTTCCGTTGCTTCCTGTCAGGGCCTTAACAGATAGAACTAATGTTGTTTAGTATAAAAAATCTCCATCATTTTAGTTTGTGCAATTAGAACTAGATGGCGTTTTATCAAAAATAAATTACGGTGCGACAAGGCTATCTTGGCGCGTGGCGAAATCGGAACTAACGGTGCCGTCAAGTGTCCCCTTTGTTCTTGTTTGAATATTCTAAGCCTTTGTTCTCCAATAGCGCCCCCCTGTCAATGTCAATCAAGTGGCAAGAGAGCCTTGTCGCACTGTAGTCTGGTATCTCTACGACTTCCCATAAAGCAAATTAAGAAGAAGAAGAAGATCTCTACGACTCAAAAGTTTTATTTACGACTAGGTGCTACTAGCCACAGGACACTATTACTCCTATGCTACTAGCTGAAGCCCGCGACTTCATCCGCGTGGAATTAGGTTTTTATAAACACTGAGGGAATTCTTTGATTTTCCGGGATAAAAAGTTGCATATTTCACTCTCTAGGTATATATCTATACCCATAGACTATATGTATACCCATGCAAAAAATCACGTCAATCCGTTGCACGTTGCGACTTGATTGGAGGACAAACCAACAAACAAACACACTTTCGCATTTATAATAAGGGTACTATAGCAACCTTGTATAGTAACCTTGACATCCATGTTTGTGCCACATTTTTGTTTACGCAGTGTTACTGCATCCGTGATCCATCCATTCAAGTGTACTGCTGGGATATTCACTTATAAATTCATGCTAAATTCAACATAACCGAATACCTATAGAGAATGCAGTACAAAAATCATGTGTAAAGAAAAAAAGAAAATTTAGTTTTAAATAATAAATTACGGGTTTTGTTTTATTACCTCAACTTTTAGTACTGAAAGTACTTCTTTCAATGTATAAAATAATAAATAATGCGGCCGAACTAAGAATAAGACTGAATTTCTGCCATATTGCGACGTGTACCTAAGCGGGATTATAATTTTTGATTCGTATTTTCTTTGAAGTCACTACCTACCTATAAAAATAATATATGAATCAAACCTGCACACGTGTTATACCTGTTATACATATAGCTATATAGTTGACCTTAAAAAACTAGTATCCAAGGCCGGAAAAAATTAAAAATAAATTACATACAATAGTTACTGCAATTAGAAACAGATGGCGCCACTACGAAAGATTAGCTGACGTCTCTATACCAGTATATATAATGTACTCTGTGCTTCCTGTTGTTTTACCTACAGATATGCAACTAGCCTAGCGAGGCCCGCTCAGTCCCTCTCGCTCAAGCAGAGGTACTTAGGTACTTGTGAAATGTTATTCCTTCTATTTTACGTTCGCTTCGGCTATTCTAGCCTAGTATACTGCAACCCACATTGTACAATAACTTCAAAAATAAAAAACAACAAAACAAATCGATTATTTCTAAATACAACAGTCAACATCATCTCACTTCACGTTGTTTGTCAAGATCTCACGTACAAAATACATCTTGACAAACAAAAGTGGCCACGGTGATAAGGACTAAAAATAATCATTTTGCCACGTTCTAAGAGCTTAAAAGCATTTAGCTATCTCGCACTAACAGTAAGAGTCACAATAGGGCTACTTCTACAGGTATTTATTCTGAGGCTGTTTGCTTGTTTTTTATACCTACATTTGTTTGCCACAAGCATGAAGGGGCTCCAAGGGCTCCATGGAACTGTCTCAGATAGTCTAAGGTCTCAGAATGTACTCTGTGGTCTCAGACTGAGGTCTCAGAAATAAAACATACAGTACGACAAGGCTCTCTTGACATGTGAATGACATTGACAGGGGGCACTATTGGAAATCAAAGGCTTCGAAATGCTTTGAATATTCGGAATATTCAAACTAGAACAAAGGGGACTCTTGACGGCAATGTTAGTTCCAATTTTCACCACGCGCCAAGATAGCCTTGTCGCACTGTATATTGAGTATTGACTCATTGTGGCTAATTCCATTGTACACAATCTCTAAACTAAACTAAAATGTCACGCCTAAATCTATTGCTATCCCTTTCATAATGTTGCTTGCAGAAAAGGATGGCACTAGATTTAGACCTGTTAATTTAGTTTAGTTTAATTGTGTACTAGAGAATCGGCCCCAATGACCTTTTATTGGGCACAGACCAGTAAATTGACTATGACCAATACTCTTTGCCTCAGACTAAGAATAAAGGAGACTTGCAATTGTCAGACGCGTATACAAGCATCCCGAAAGGGACAAATCCATACTAATATTATAAATGCGAAAGTGTGTCTGTCTGTCTGCTAGCTTTTCACGGCCCAACCGTTCAACCGATTTTGATGAAATTAGGTATAAAGATAGCTTGCATCCCGGGGCAGGACATAGGCTAATCTTTATTCCGGAAAATTAAAGAGTTCCCACGGGATTTTCAAAAAGTGAAATCGCAGGCATCATCTAGTTAATAATATTTTTTAAAACATGTTCAATAGTAAAGTACTTTTATAAATAGCATTTAAATTTTCGCGCTCTCGCACGCTTAGCGGGCTATTAGCTGGATGGCAATCCACGTAGTGTAGTAGGTACCTACCTAGTACTTCCAACTTCTTTGGGCAATCCTTCAAAGGCCTACCTACTCTTTGGTTAGAACCACAGAGCACAGAGCACATTGAATATGCGGTACGGGCCAAAGACTAAAAATAATTTGAGGTACGGGCGTAGATTGAGTAAAAAAGCTAGATTGAAATGCTGTGTAACCGCGTATGAGATAGCGATAGCACGACGTAACGATGAATAACACGACTATTATTACCATTGTTTAGTAGTCAATATTTGTATTAACCGATCAACAATATTTGTATTAAACGTTTTAATGTGAAAACAAATAACTAAATAACTAATGCGAAATACAATTACGCCACGAATTCTCATGGTTTGTTTTGCAACTAAAGTTGTATTCCTTGTATGTATTCTTGAAAAAAATCAGTGACACGATAAGGGACAAAAATAGGTTAGCTGCGTCTCTGTTTATCACATTAGTAACTTTATCTGTGCTCTCTTTTTAGTGTGAATGAGAAAGCAAACGTTCCTTTATCTAGCTTTTTTACTCTATCTACGGGTACGGGCCAATCTCATAGAGTAAAGTAATACATTGGAATCTTGAATCCATCTCCCTATATCAGTGTTTCCATGTACACGGTAATTACCGTAGATGAACCGTAATTCAGTCCTAATCTACCGTCAAGGTAATATAGCCATTACCTTGACCGTGTCACTGTAATACAAAAATCACGTTAAAATTCATAATATAGGTACTGCGTAATACGAGTACGAATCTCAGTCACGTTAGCATATTTCATAATGGCAACATTTCTCTTGCTCTCGGTTTAAGCATCAAATCTCAGCAATCTATTTCCGTCCTTATTCAAGCAATTAGGAAGGAGTGAAATATAAAATTAATGAGATTTAATAAAATATTAATATGAATAAATTCGTTTATGAAAAAGATATTGCTATGCTAGGAGAGTCAGATTCAGAATAATATTAATAATTGATTAACAAGCAAATTTGTGACTTTTTTCTTTTAAAAATGACACGGTAATTTACACGGTTTTCTTTTAGCTAATCCACCGTAATTTAATCTAGAAACACCGTAATTTTAACCCTTCAACACGGTAATTCTAGATTTACATATGGAAACACTGCCCTATATACACTGTAGTCTGTGCTTGAATCTTTTCTGTGCTGAAAAGCAAGACAAAATATGAACAAAACAAAAGTACAAATAATTAGGTTCTGAATTTACACAAAAAAAGCTGCAAAGCATTGCGTACTTCCTTTATTAATAAGAAGTAATATCCGTTTTTGGTACTGCAGTTTTAGTTAATTTGTTATGGAGGCAACAGTATCAGTTTCCAAGGTAATTATGGTAGTAATACTAAAAAAATATAAATTTAACTTAACAACTATTAGATTTTTATAAACAAATGACTGTTAGTTTTGTTTCAACAGAATTAGCACAAACCTGATTATGTGCCATTTCAGGGTGTCTTTCTATTCCCAAACGGCTTTAAAAGAACAAAATATGCGAAAAAGAAGTCTAAGCAACCACTTTTTGAGTCTATATTTAACAAGGAACTGTGGTATGTTACATATAAATACAATTGGAATATAATTGAACATCAATTAAAGGTGAGTAACAGAACTTAACAGTCCCGTTTTGTCCTTTCGCTTTTTAAATGTAATTTACTAATGATGTCTGCGACTTCGTCCGTGTGGATATAGGTTTTTAAAAGTCTTGCACAAACTATTTGATTTTCTTTACAAAAATATGTAGTCCATGTGTTCAGAGTAAGTTTAAGCTATCTCCATTCCAAATTCAAGCCAACTTGGATCAGTTGCTGTAATTTGAAGGAGTACATCAAGACTCACATTTATATTCATCTTGATCAACCCACCACTGGCTCACTACGAAGCATGTGTCTCCTCTCAGAATGAGAAGCGATATGGCCATAGTTTACCATGCTGGCCAAGTGCAGATTGGCAGACTTCACACACCTTTGAAAACATTACACACATAACTCTGAAAAGTTAGAAATGTGTGCCCGGGATTGAACCCCCAACTTCCGATTAGGGGACACGGATGTCTTACCACTGGGCTATCACATTTACGTTTATATTACTCACACAAATAGTACTAGATGATGCATGTGAATTTGTCTTCATCAATTTAGGTCTTTACGAGTTCTGCAGGAATTCTTTGACTTTTCTGAATCTGAAAGCTAAATCCACACGGGCAAAGTAGCAAGCATCAATTAGTATTATCAATTAATCTTAAACTGAGGAAATACTTCTAAAATAACCATAGTATACCAGACCCAAAATTTCATATCCCTAACAGCCCTAGTTTATTTAAAGTATCACAAGGTGAGTTCTAGATGATGCAACTTCTTACATTGATTGTCAAAAATTTTAACAAAGAATTTTTTGTCATAGGAGCTCCATGAAAAAACTTATAGTGTCCTATTGGACAACATAGTGAGTTATGTCAAGTCATTTGATGAAGACCCCCAATATGATTCCATTTCAGGGATTATACCGAGCGCAACACTATTGACAGGAGTCAATCAGCCTGACCATGTGAATCAGTTTCTTGCATTAATACAAAAAATAAGGTATGTTTTAGTTGTGTATAGGACATGCAGGTTTTGGGGGTTCAGAGCTGGAAAGAAGCTGCATCTGACTGAAGATATTTTGGACTAGCTAATGGCCAGCACTAGTTGGATGGATGACATCAATCGAATTGAGATGATGATGAATGCCCAGCATGCGTTGCACTGCCTCTCATCTAGCTACTATCGTACTTGAAGGTATAACTGATCCAAAACTTCAACTCAATTGGATAAATGATGTGCAAACATAATAGAAAAAACTGGCCAAGTGCGAGCCAGGCTCGCTCAATGAGGGTTCCGTACTACAGTCGTATTTTTTCGACATTTTGCACGATAATTCAAAAACTATGATGCATAAATATAAATAAAAATCTGTTTTAGAATGTACAGGTGAAGACCTTTCATATGATATCCCACTTGATATAGTTATCTCACTTCGAAAGTTGAAAATACTAATTATTAGTTCATGACCACAATTTAATTTTTTTGTGTGATCTGACCCTAAATTCACGGTTTTCAGATTTTTCCCCAAATGTCACCTATAAGATCTACCTACCTTTTTTTTTTTTTTTTTTTTTTTTCGCTGGGAAATGCTTTTACGCATCCTCCCCGGAAGAAACGCAGCTGAACCACGTTTCTTCCGGGGAGGTATGTGGGACTCACTGTTACCCAGAATACCCACTAAAACCCAGCGGACCCGTCAGCGCCATGATGAGGCGGCACAGGAACGCAGTTTGCATACTACTATGCCGTCTCAGCGGTACAGATACCTCACAGGGCTTCCCTACAGGATGCCCCTGCCTTCCTCCACGGGTTTACGGCCCGAGGTAGTGAGCATATCGGCGCCTCCTTTGCCCTTGGCGTTTACGGCGTATGGGATGAGCGTTGGGATCCAGCTCTCTTTCTCGTTCAGCCGCCTCCTTTAATGCGAGCACTTGCTCGCAGAAAGACACTACTGCCGTCCAACAAGTCTCGCTTGTGATCATTGCGCTTATCACGCTTGGGAGCGATAGATCACTGCCCAAGGTGAACGACAATAGATGCCTCTGCGGCGCCCAGGCTGCGCATTCCATCAGGGTGTGCTGTGCCGTATCGGATGGAGCACCGCATTCGTGACAGGCTGGGGTCACTTCCCGCCTCGCAATCTGGTGCAGGTACTTACCGAAACAGCCATGTCCTGTAAGCACCTGCACCAGTCGATAAGTTAAGGTCCCGTGACGTCTTTTCAGCCAGCGCTCTAGTTGAGGCTGTATTGCTTCGACAGTCAGTGTGCCCGCAATAGGGTTTTGCAAGTCCTCCTTCCATCTGCTGATCAGGACCGTGTGTGCAGTGGCTCTCATACTTTGAACTTCCTCCGCACTTGGCCACTCACCCCGAGCCCTCAGTCCAGCTCGGTATCGGTACACCTCCGCTTGCACCTCAGCTTGTAGTTCCCACGGTGGGTCACCCGAGAGCAGCGTAGCAGCGGTCCATGACACTGTACGGTACCCCCGGATATTGCGCACAGCTATTATTCTCTGCGGTCTACGCAAAAGGATCTTATTTTGCGGAGTCAAGGCGTGGGCCCACACAGGCGCCCCATACAGTGCCATACTCCTCACAATTCCCGCGTACAGCCGTCTGCAGTTAGACCCAGGTCCTCCAATGTTTGGCAGCAGTCTACCGAGGGCTGCGGCGGCGTTAATAAGCCTGGGACTGAGCTGCCTAAAATGCGCTCCGAAGCCCCATCGTCCGTCCAAGGTAAGGCCCAAGTATTTCATACAGGCCTTAACCTCCACGACTGTGCCCTGGACGGTAATTTGTGCACCCCGGGGTGGACCTCTGCGTGGGCCGTGGAATAGGAGAGCCTCTGTTTTGGTGATTGAGACCTTCAGGCCCAGCATCCTGATCCTGTCCACCACCATGGACGTGCCAACTTCGGCAAGGCGAGCCGCTGCCTCGTAATTCTCCCCACGGGCAGTGACCAGGGTGTCGTCAGCGTAGCACAGCACCCTCATCCCTGGAAGCAGTGGACCCCGCAGGAGCCAATCGAAACCAACGTTCCAGAGCGCCGGCCCCAGTACCGAGCCCTGCGGGACTCCACTGCCTACGCGGTGCCGGTACAGTCGTCCATCGCTACCTTCCCACATGACATCCCTCTCTTGAAGGTACGCCTCCAACAGTCTCCTGAGATAGTGTGGCACTTCATGATACCGAAGCGCCTCTCGTAACGTCTCAAAGGGGGACTATTGAAAGCGTTGGCGACGTCGAGAGAAACCGCAAGGACCACATGCCCTCTCTCTGCCGCCTCCGTGGTTAGGCTCTTCAGGGCATCTAGAGCATCTAAAGTCGAACGGCCCGCCCTGAAACCATACTGCACCTCGGATAGACCTGGTCCCACCGTTTCAAGATGCGAAATGAGACGTGCGGCAAGGATCCTCTCGAAAAGCTTGCCCGTCTCACTAAGCAACACAATCGGTCTATATGCCGCAGGGGAATCTACCGGGCGGCCTTCTTTCCGCAGTAGGCACAGCTTTCTATCCTTCCATGACTTCGGGAACTGTCCGGAGCGCAAGCACTTGTCAAACAGTTCCCGAAGCCACTCCGCCAGATATTCCAGTGCTATGTGGACCACCTTACCCGGGACACCATCAGGTCCCGGTAAGATCTACCTACCTGCCAAATTTCATGATTCTAGGTCAACGGGAAGTACCCTGTAGGTTTCTTGACAGACAGACGGACAGACAGACAGACAACAAAGTGATTCTATAAGGGTTCCGTTTTTCCTTTTGAGGTACGGAACCCTAAAAATGAATACACAAACATTCATTCTTATAGTTCTTATTTGTAAGACTAACTTTTTCCCGCGACGTAATTTATAGCACTCGAGAATAATGTAGCTATCCAATGTAGTTAATGTGAAAGAATTTTCAGAAATTGATAATTAGTTTTAGAAAATTGTCCTCTACTAGGATAACTCTAGTTAGCATAACTTGCCAACTTAACCTCTTCAGAATATCAGTGTACCTACACAATATTATGTATATTTTTATTGATTTAAAAGATAAATACATACAGCTGATTATAGCAAATTAAGCTTATGGTTCATTGTATATCAAAATAACGTCTGCTTCTATTCAACATTATGAAGGCTACTTTTGATTTCCCATGGGATTTTTAAATAACTGTTAAATAATAAAAGTTAATGAATAGGTACTTGAGTAAGTTTGGATGATAAGGTTGTTTGTAGAGAAGTAAGCGTTATGAATGTTTATTTTATTTACCTTCAGGCAAGAAGTGACACCACATGTGGCTATGATAAGTTCACAAGATGCTCAAACAGTTAAACATCTGGTAGAAAGTGCGGTTTCACAGCTGATTCACGGTCAGGCCTATTTTGTAAGTATTTAAGCACACTAATTGAATTGTTACATTCATGGGGTAGAATCTGATTGTTTCTCTAAACTAAATTTAGAATATCTGCATTTTTTTTCTTTTTAGTATTGCTAAATTAAAATTAAGTTTGTCAGTCCTTTTCTTGTTACATTGGTAAGAAAAAGATGTAAATACTAAATGATGTAAAATGTGTCTATTATAATTTTGGTTGATGATATTATATCAAAATCTGTTTATTCGAAATTCGTACACAAATCTATTACCTAAAGTAAAATATGTAAATACTATTTGTTTGCAAGCAATTTTTATTACAAACTAGGTAATGCCCGCGACTTCGACCGCGTGGATTTTGGTTTTTAAAAATCCCGTGGGAACTCATTGATTTTCTGGGATAAAAAGTAGCCTATGTCCTGCCTCGGGATGCAAGCTATCTCTGTACCAAATTATATCAAAATTGGTTGAACGGATGGGCAGTGAAAAACTAGCAGACAGATAGACACACTTTCGCATTAATAATATTAGTACGGATTAAATGTTTTCTATTACAGGATGATTCTGCTGAAGATAGCTTGAGTGAGCAAATATTTAGGCTAAAGAAAAGCCAATGCACTATGAGATCGCTACTTAAGTGGTACAAGAATAAATATGTTACTTCATCACCAAAGAAGTTGAAGCGAACAACACCAAAGACCAACACTTTAATTATAATCATGCCTGATTTTGAGAGTTTCAGTTGTAATGTACTACAAGACTTTGTGATGATTGTCAGGTAAAGATTTTTCAATAACTTATATCTTATATATACATCACAAAAAATTATTAAAATGTGTTCATGAACAAATAGTATTTTCAACTTTCATAGTAAGATTAATATACCAAGTGGGGCATCATATAAAAGGGCTTTACTCGTACATTCTAAAACAGATTTTTATTTAGTTTTATGCATTATGATTTTTGATTTATCGTGCCAAATGTCGAAAAAATACGACTGTAGTATGACCCTTGATGCGCGAGTCTGACTTGCACTTGGCCGCTTTTTTTATTAGTTGTAAGGGCCCTAAAATTGTATTGTTACAGTTCCTATATAACATCACTACCGATAGTTCTAATATTTGGAGTCGCGACATCAGTGTCGGCGCTACACAAGGCGTTCCCGTACCATGTCTCTTCAAAACTGCTGATTAAAGTGTTTCACTCACTTCCGTCACATGTTTATATGAATCAGGTCAGTATAATTATGGATTCTGGGAGACTGATTGTACCATACATGTACAAAAACTTAGCGCTATTATTATATTACTACCTAAACACATCCCAATAGCAATAACCTTATAGGTACTAGGTAGTATTTTTCAAACCAGCAATGTATAGCGAGTAAAACTCGGGGTCGATGCCCACCTACGACGCAGCATTGACCCCGCGGTACCAATCTACGCAACGTTCGTTGACCTCTAGCGTCAGTCAGATTGCGAACTTTTAAAAATGCAGGATATTTTATTTTTTTCATTTATTTTATTTATTTATCACAAATGATGACTTTTATAGATACAAATAGTATTGGTAGTGAAAAAAATGAAATTATCGATAAGCTAGCTAATTATATTGCACAATTATCTTTAAACTACATATATCCATTATTAAATCGATAGCAATATGTTATGTAGACCTGCTAGTTTTGTGTACAACAGAAATAGCCACACTATTGTTTAAACATTCGCTAAACATATCACTGAAGACATATCTTTATTCATTTGTCTCAGTAAGTCCACTTCTACCGATTGCAATAAGTCTGTTTTATTTTGGCGGATTTTAGTTAAAATAAAATTAAATATACGTACTATAATTTTTAAGTAGTATAGTAGTAACCAGTCAGCAGAATATACGCTTAGTGAGACGATACCGAAACTTCCTTGTGCCACAATCAAACTTTCTTTGTGCATCAATCATCATATTATTATTTTGTTTTATATGTTTATTTTAGCTTTAAATGTTTGATTGCAGGTTTTAGAAAATATATTCCTAACACATACAAGCCCATTCCACTTGTCTGGCAGAGCTTTTGAACTGTTAACGGATGTGTTTCTATTCTACGATTTCTCTGTTACAGGTCTTATTCAGAGTATTAAGGTACACATTTTTTCAATTGTAGATTCGATTGTACAAACACCTCTGAACCAAATTAACAACCGACTCACTATCCATATTATAAACACAAAAGTGTGTTTGTTTGTTAGTTTATTGGTATTGTCCTTCAATCATGTCAAAATAGCGCAACGGATTGATGTGATTTTTGCATGGGTATAGTACAAGACATGAAGATTTACATATCCTACTTTAAAATCCACGCAGACGAAGTCGAGGGCATCAGCTAGATCGGTCTTATTACGACGTAGTAAAGTGCAACTCATACCGTCGCGAGCCATGCTTGGAGTTTCTCTACGTGATACGACATAGCTCAACGGGTTGCGAAGCTGAAGTGGCAATGTGCAGGGCACATAGTTTGGTAAACCTATAGACGTTGGGGTCCCAAGGTGCTGGAATGGCGACCTCGCACCGGAAGGCGCAGCGTTGGACCCCCACTAGGTGGACGGATGACATCAGACGAGTCGCAGGGAGCTGCTGGATTCAAAGCGCGCAAGACCGTGGCGTGTGGAAGACTCTACAAGAGGCCTATGTCCAACTGTGGATGTCTATCAGTTGATGATGATGATGAGTACTGTCGCAGGGGCGCGCCGCTGCTGTCGGTATTTTTCTCGGGTGACGTGACTAAGAGAACCCAGCGTGGTGTAGGTACTACTTAGTAGGCATGGACGAGTGACAGAAGCCTGATGAAATTGGCTGTTATGCTTCTCTGCAATGAACATTGCAAAACAGTCACTATTTCCAAATTTTTGTATATATATATATCGGTCAGGATTCATAATGTGACTGCATACGAAATTGAAACGCCGCTAACACCGGCAACACGTGCCTACAGTGTCAACTGTCATTCGAATTTGACGCACTTCACTCCGCGAACCGCGACACACACGCTAGCCTGATAGCACTGAAACTGAGACTGAATCTGACACAGTTCTTGCAATTCACGAATGCGAGTGGACTTTACTTATGGTTACGTCGGATACACGGGCAAGTCGGGATAGTCTCGAGCAAGCGCTCACAAACGCACACATTCAGTGTACGTTAGTTAGACCGATACGACTTAAACACAAGCATGAGCCACTCGCCTTCGTGACTTTTAAAAGTTCAGAGATTCTTGTTCAACTGAATACTAGACGAATATTTTTCTGTATTTACCATGCTTGATTTCATATTGTTTGCTTGCTTTCATGAAAATTCTTGTTTTAGTATTGCATGATGGATCATTACTATGGCGATAATATTAAAGCGTTGTGCTGTACCCGAGACAAAATTGAAGAGACTGTATCAAAACTAACATCAGGTGACTTAGAAAATATAAGACGACTTTTATCGTTCAGGCCCTTTTTCGATATACAAGACATTCAAACAAAAATTGGCCTATTTGCAAACGATAATTTTTTCAGAAAAGTCTTGTGCAAAGAAATGCATAAACTTCACGATTATTTACATAGTTTCTATTTGTGTGTACGATTGCTTTCGGCACTCGTGAAGGATTTGCCAAAAAATATACTTGGAAAAACTGTAAGTATACGTAATGCTATTTTTTCTGAAACTGAAATAGGTTTTTAGCTACTCTACCCCCATTACAGAAAAAACCGGCCAAGTGCAAATCAGACTCGCGCACTGAGGGTTCCGTAGTACAATCGTATTTTATCGTCATTTTGCACGATAAATCAAAAACTACTTACTAGATCTCGTTCAAACCAATTTTCGGTGGATGTTTGCATAGTAATGTACATCATATTTTTTTTTATCATTCTCTTAATTTAGAAGTTACAGGGGAGGGGGGGGGGGACACACACACACACACACATTTTACCACTTTGGAAGTGTCTCTCGCGCAAACTATTCAGTTCAGAAAAAAATGATATTAGAAACCTCAATATCATTTTTGAAGACCTATCCATACATATGGGTATGGATAGGTCCCACCCCACACGTATGGGTTTGATGAAAAAATTATTTTTGAGTTTCCGTTCTAAGTATGGGGAACCCCAAAATTTATTGTTTTTTTTTCTATTTTTTTGTAAAAATCTTAATGCGGTTCACTGAATACATCTACTTACCAAGTTTCCACAGGTTAGCTCTTATAGTTTCGGAAAAAGTGGCTGTGACAAACGGACGGACAGACGGACAGACAGACATGACGAATCTATAAGGGTTCCGTTTTTTGTCATTCGGCTACGGAACCCAAAAAAGCGGAAAAAATTATAATATTTTTTTTTTTTTTTTTTTTTTTTTTATTGATCACGTAAATTTCAAAAATACATTTTAAAATAAACAGTTCGCGCCATCCTCTAGAAACTGTTAAAGTTTATGTGAGGATGGCGAGTTCGCGTTTTACAAATTTAATAAAATCTAGGTAACAAACTTATATACTATTAAAATTATTATATATTATAAATGTGATAGTGTATCTGTCTCCCCCCTGCGCGAGCTCTCTCTCTCTCTCTCCCTCTATCTTCCTCTGTCTTGTATATTTTGTCTGTCTATCACTTTTTCACAGCTCATCTGTTTTAACGATTTTTACGATAATTATTAGGTATCTTGCTACATACAAAGGACTGTTACTCTTAAAAAGAAATTATTAACAATATTATTATTCTACATTATGTATATGAATTCCCCCATGAGGGAATCTCTCTGCTCATTTTTTTTCTTATTGCTGAAGATTGTAACCTTCTGGATGTCTGAATTAATGCGAATGTCATCATTAACATCCCTGTTCGGTATCATTGTACACTTTTTGATTGTTCAGTTAGCGAACGAAGATATCAACTAGCAAACATGCGCGAGACACGCGCCACTCTGGTCTCGCCCACTTACTTTGCAGGTCATTACTTAGACTCCACATCCATAATAGCTCCGCATTAATTGATGCGCATGCGGATGTATTAATTAATGCGAATGTTCCGCATTTGCGGATGTGGATATCCGTAATACCCCTGGTTAACACTCAGACAGATTTACTAAACAAAGCGTTAATTTGAATAGTTTCGCTAGGTGACCCTTCGGCAATTAATGAAGAAATATTTTCTTGCCTGAATAGGCTACTTGACAATTTTTTTAAGTTGGTCTTAAATGGTTAATATTTGTCCTATTATATCAAAAAAATTAACACTATATTTTTTTGCGCCCTAAAACCGTAAAACTTTAATTTAAAAAAATATTTTTCTTAGACAGGTGAAAACACTGTCGGCCATGTTTGGCCGATAGATTATCTGTGCTCTGACGTCATGCATTTGTAAACAACAGTATAACCCTGTGGTTATACTGTTGTTGTATGTGTAGTGTTAATTTTTTTGATATAATAGGACAAATATTAACCATTTAAGACCAACTTAAAAAAATTGTCAAGTAGCCTATTATTGTATATTTTTAGGTGAGAGAAATTTATGCCAAATGTTCAATGGAACTCATAACAGATACTCAACCATTCCGGGAATGCATGCAGCTATTGAGCTTCCAATCGCAAGTTCAATTGGCTGAAAGTATGAAGAATGCACTGAAAGAGATCAACGCCCTACTACAAATAGTGTCGCCTCTACATCCTACGTCGCGGAAGACTAACTTGAACAGTATTACTCTAAACAATGATCTCGGCCAAGATTTTGCGAAATCAATCAGAATACATTTTCTAACGTTTTTGAGGCAGATTGAAAACGCTAACAACGAAGCTCTAGTAATAAATAATGTGAATGCCAACAATGATAATGATATGGATGTTGATGTTGTACCCGGCAATAGGTTTAAGCTAAAGGAGGTTAGTGAAAAAGTGGCACCGATTCCGTTGTCTTTCTCTAAACTAAATTCAGAGTGTCTGCATCCTTTTCTTTTTAACAATGCTAAAAAGGGACAGAACATGAACTTTACATTTAAAGACTCTAAATTTTTAGTGTACGCTACAAATTTAAACAGTAGGCTTGCGACAGTGCGCAAAAATCACGGGGTTTACCATCTAAAAATAAAATTTAAAACTGTCAAACTGCGTCTGTCCTTTTCATATTACATTAGTAAGAAGAGTATGCGAATACTCTAAAATTAGGTTGTACTCAGAATCAGCATCATTAAAATATATAATTATAGAAAAATCTATAATTATTTTTTATTTATTGTTTTTTTAATTATAAAATTGTTGTATGTTATACTTAAAAGCCAACCCGCTGAACCTAAGAAGGCAGATAGTTTTCGCCGTTAACGTTGGCATCCTTATTTGGTCGACATCCGATCCACACGTACAAAACGTTTTCGCTCAACGTTTCTGATACTAAGGTGTGGAATGCTCTTCCAGCTTGCGTGTTTCCTGTCACGTGCAACCAAAATACCTGCAAAATAAAGAGAGAAAAAAAAGCAAAGTGAATAGGCATCTCATGGCATGGGAACTCTTTGATTTTCCGGGATAAAAAGTAGCCTATGTCCTTCCCCGGGATCCAAGCTATCTCTGTACCAAATTTCATCAAAAGCGGTTGAAAGAATGGCCGTGAAAGGCTAGCAGAGAGACTGACAGACAAGCACTTTCGCATTTATAATTTTTAATTAATTAGTATGGATGATTGTTTGTCAAGTGCAAGCCTACCTTGCACTAAAAAAAATCTATTGGCAAACAGGTGATTTTTGCTTGGAAAAATTTTGAGGAAATTTTGGGGTATAGACGCCCGTCAATGGACAAACCAGAGTGTGCTAGAGTGAGGGAACTCTCGGTTTGATCCTGAATCGATAAATATGTACATAATATGTCAAATATTAGGGTATGGGCTCAGAACAAGGACTATTAGAAGTAGCCCTATTGTGACACTTACTGTTAGAGCGGGTATAGCTAAATGCATTTAAGCTCTTAAAACGTGACAAAATGATTGTTTTGTCCTTATCACCGTGGCCACTTTTTTTGTTTGCCAAAATGTATTTGTACGTGAGATTTTGGCAAACAACGTGAAGTGAGGTTATGTTGACTCAAGTATTGTAAATAAATAATTGATTCGTTTTGTTGTTTTTTGTTTTTGAAGTTATTGTGCAATGGTGGGTTGCAGTATACTAGGCTACAAAAGCCGAAGCGAACGTAAAATAGACGGAATAACATTTCACAAGTAAGTACCTCTGCTTGAGCGAGAGGGACTGAGGGGGCCACGCTAGTTGCATATCTGGACATATCTGTATGGGTGACTTGAAATCTAAGAAAAATAGGGCTACCTAGCGTAAAATGTACTAATATTTGACGCCTGCCAGTGACATTGTGAAGCATCGACGTTTTGTTAGAAGCTCCCTATAACTCGTGAACTGTGACAAGACGGCTTACAATTTATTAGTGTCGTCCCTTGTTTACAGTCTTTATCAGTCTTATCGTCTGTCAGTGTCACAAGATAACGTGATCTATTTATGTCATAAGCTCTTGTAATTTTGCCAAAATGAAGACCGTTGCATTTTTTCATTGCAGAAATTACTCAAGGCGACAAGGGTGGAAAAAATCCAATCCGAATTTGAAATGGTACGATCGAGGTTCGTGAGCTACCTCGAGGAGATGTTTGGGAAGGGCCTGCAGCCGCCGCGCACGCAGAGCTTCCATGAGCTATTGTTCCGCGGTGACGTGGCCGGTGTCCGGCGGCAGAGGGTGGGCGCCCCGCGCGGCGCGTTGCACCTGGCCTTGAACGACCCCGTGCATTACTTACAGGTATGTCTTCTCTTTTTTGCCTATTGCAGAAAATTTTGTAGGTGACAGGGGTCGAAATGGTGTGATTCAGATTGTGAGTTACCTCGAGGAGATGTCAGCGAGGGGCCTGCAGCCGCGCACGCAGAGTTTCCACGAGCTAATATTCCGCGGAGACGCGGCTGGTGTTCTTCGGTAGAGTTAGGCACCCCGCGCGGCGCGTTGCACCTAGCCTTGAACGACCCCGTTCATTCCTTACAAGTATGCACGTGTTCCCTCTTTTTCGGAGGTGTCTCTCAACAAGTTCAAAGTTTTCATAAAACGTAAACTAATTGAAAAATCCTATTATAATGTAAAGGATTATTTAAATGATAAGCAAGCTTGGGAATGAGTTGCTTAACGACTTTGTGATAGTTCTAATAAGTTTCAATAATTTTGTAAAGTGGTGATAATAAAAAGAATACCCGGCTGAGTTTGTTGTGGGCTCTTCTCAGACCTAGGCGCGTTTGGAACCCTCGTAACTTTAGTCTTAAGTTTGCGTAATAATTATCACCACTATATCTTACAAATCTAACACCATACCAGACCATCAATATGAGTAATTTATTACCTATTTTGAATAAATCATTTGACTTTGACTTTGACTTTGTGAAGGAAGGAAAAGGTGACTGACTGACTGACTGACTGACTGATCTATCAACGCACAGCTGAAACTACTGGACAGATCAGGCTGAAATTTAGCATGCAGATAGCTATTATGACGTAGGCATCCGCTAAGGATTTTTGAAAATTCAACGTCGAAGGGGGTAAAATAGGGGGTTTGAAATTTGTGTAGTCCACGTCGACAAAGTCGCGGGGTTAAGCTAGTCCCATATAATTCTACAATGATGTGAATGATACACTATACTTACACGACGAGAGCTGTCGGTGGACTTTAAGATGGTCTGGAGGTCAACTCAATAATATATGGACTGAAACTCGACGTGTTTAGCAAGGTTTTCTTTTCCAGTGCTCGTGCTGCCATCTGTCGTCATCGGAGAATGTATCGGAGCGGCTACCCGACATTAGCATCGTGTACAAGCTGCACCGCGAGTGCGGCAAGCATATCAACCTTTACGACTGGCTGCAGGCCTTCGCGGCCATCCTGCGCCCGGACGACCAGGACGACGATCGCGACCAAGATTCCACCATCCAGTAAGTAGAATAGTAGTGGCGTGCATAGATGCATAAATGCACAGCTTACTCTAGTTGAAATAGCTCAATTCACATTTTTCATTATGAACTGCAACAATCTCTGTGTAGTATTGTAGTAAGGTACTTTTAAGTATTCTGTGATACTAAGCACAAGACAGGTCATTAAAACCAAAACAATTTGTTGGCTCCTACTCGCTTTTTTACTTACTACTTGATGTCCAGTCCCCTAATTTTGACAGCTTCATGACACACGATTTTTTTAAATAGCTCTTGTTCAGGTACTCATCATCATCATCATGATCAACCCATCGCCGGCTCACTACAGAGCATGGGTCTCCTCTCAGAGTGAGAAGGGTTTTGGCCATAGTCTACCACGCTGGCCATGTGCAGATTGGTAGACTTCACACACCTTTGAGAACATTATGGAGAACTCTCAGGCATGCAGGTTTCCTCACGATGTTTTCCTTCACCGTTAAAGCAAGTAATATTCAATTACCTAAAACGCACATAACTCCGAAAAGTCAGTTCAGGTACTATAATATAATACTACCTAAAATACTATCCTAAAAGATAACCTGCCAATACGTAAATAGTCCGCTACAGGTTGAGACGGTACGAGGCGGGGGACGCCCGGGATTTTCTGTTGGGCGAGTGTACTAGCAATTCAAAGATATCAGTGCTTATATCATGAATATTATGTATCTGGATTCTGGTCGGGTCTACGACAATGGTTATGGGAAAGAGTCTTTGAGTCGATGTTTTTGATGTCGTAAATGATTCCCTCGTAAGCTATTAAGGTTCAACAACAGCTGCAGACAGCTAGCAAAACTTCCGTTAGTGGCTCTATGTGGTTATATGAGGGTTCCGTAATCGATTAATTTTTCGTCATTTCGTGCACGATAAATCAAAAACTATGCTTAAAAATGAAGCAAAATCTGTTTTAAAATATATAGTTAAAGCCCTTTCATATGATACTCCACTTGGTACGTCTTATTTTGAAAATTGAAAATACTAATTATTTTTTCATTAACACATTTTTTTTGTGTGATGTAACTACAAATCTACAGTTTTCGAATTTATTCCTTTACTTGTGCTATAAGGCCTATACCTACCTACGCCAGGGAGGTCGATTACAAAGAAACAAACAAATCTTTCCTCTTTATAATATGAGTATTGAGTATAGATATTAATTTGACTTATTTGGTTTTTACAGGATTCGATTCACGAGGGCCGTGGCTGAGCTACAATTCCTTGGTTTTATAAGGACGTCCAGAAGGAAGACTGACCATGTAATGCGTCTCACTTGGTGATATTTTACTAATAGATTGCGATTCCTTGATTATTATTAAGAAAATGAATCTTGTAATAAATTGTTTTATTAATGGATTGAGTTTTATTTGTACTTGTTAAATTTAAATCTCATGAATAATTAATTGCGTCCTTAGTAATTTCTTTATTCGCGATATTGTAGCTTCCCAATCGAGTAGAAACTTGCGACTCGACTCGCCTTGACCTTCGAGATGTCGCTTATCTCTTCATTTAAGTATTATTTTATAATAGGATTTCTACCAACGACATCGTCAGGATTTTAACCCGAAGCTGTGTCTCAGAATAATGTATTCAAATGTTATTAAATGTCAAATCCTTTTTTTAGCAATAAGGTCCTCTACATGGCGAATAACATAAATTAATTGATATTACTATTTTCTATGAGTCTAGTTTTCCTTCACACATTTAATTTTGCGGAGTTATGTAGGTTTTAAGCTAAATAATTAGTGCGGTGAAGAAAAACACATTGTGAAAGACTTGCATGCCTTAATTTAATTATTTTATGACCTAATTTAATTTCCTTCTAATTTTGAGATGTTTTATAAATGTACCTACAATCTACATGCTATAAGAAAATTATTTAATAAAATTGATAAACGGTTTTCACATTAGGTTATTGTCCAAACCAACTTTTTCTATATATTACTTACTGGAATTCAGCACTAAACTAAATAAAATTTGTAAGAAGCCTTGCGTCACTTTTTATTAATTGCATGAATTAATAAATATCTACATTTAAAATATTATATTCTTACTAAGTGACAGTGAATAAAACCGGAATGACATCATTTAATTAAAGTAAGTATATTTTATCTACATAACTTGTATTTTTTGATATATATTTTTATTATATCTCCTATTCAGGGACTCTCGTGAATATTTTTTCTTTACTGTAACTGTAAGTATCACAGGACAACGCAACTGATAAGGGTCTGATTGCAATCAGACCTGCTAGGAAGTGATGATGCAGCCTAAGATGGAGCGCGCTTGCCTAGAAGGGTTTGTTTGTAAGAAAGGAAAAGGCACGGAATAGGGAGCCGTGGAGAAATCGGCTTTTGTCCAGTAGTAGACAGTACGGGTTCAGTACGGACTAATTTAGATTACATTGGGCAACTAGCTTATGCTCGCGATTTCGTCCGCGACTACATAAATTTCAAACATCTATTTTACCTCTTTCAGGGTTCAATTTCTAAAAATTCTTTATTAGCGGATGTCTACGCCACAATAGCTATCTGCGTGCCAAATTTCAGCTTGATCAGTCCAGTAGTTTGAGCTATGCGTTGATAGATCAATCAGTCAGTCAATCAGTCGGATTTTCCTTTTATAAATAAGATACGGTACCTTTAGGTACCTAAGTAATAAAATAATTCTATGTTATAATTTCCTGTTGACGAGGCGTTGTCGCAGACATGACTGGTTGGGCATTTTCAACGAGTAAAAATATCTCACCTTGCTTATTTCACGACTAAATAGTTTGGAAATCGTAAAGAAATAGGAATATTGTAGGTCAAGCTTCTCTACACTTCACTTGCCAATAAAATATTGTTTGTACCCTCCTACCTAACTTGCATTTTTTTTTAATTATAAGTAGTTGGTATATAGTACTTACTTAATCCTCTCGTTTTACTATTAAGATGAATAAAACCCGATGATTTACACACGTTACTCAAAAAAATACATGACGACCTTGAATTATAATTTCACGAAATAAAGTTCGAGCCGACCTCTGGAAAGGTTAAGAGCACATCACTTTTATTTGCGTCTTGCATAGCGACGATGGCTGGACAAGTTTTTCTAATGTCTTAAATATGCACGGAGGTACCTATATGTTGTTAATGATAATTATCTTTTGTATGGTTTTAGTTATTTTTTGGACGTTTGACCTTTATAATGATGCTTTATTAAATTAACTAATTTTGAATGTAGGTATTCTATCTACTTACCTACTTATTTACTTACTTCTAAGCTCTGACCGAAGTGCCGTGATGAATTCCAGCGTCAAATTTAGACTTGCCTTTACAGAAGCTTAAAAGAATTTATTAAAAGTACGCTCCTAAAAAATAGTATAATTATGCAACTAAGATTATGTAGGTAGGTACCTAAATGATAAAAAAGTATGGATTTGATTCGTTCCACCACTGTGCTGGGCTGAAATTGCTTATACAGTAGGTGTGGTATAATATTATTGTAAATTGAACATTTGAAAAGAGCAACCGCCGCGTTTCTTGGTGGTTCTTCTCGGTAGGAACGACATTCCGAACCAGTGGTAAATTATTTTGACGATTCAAAAGCACTTTTAAATTTATTTGAATAAAAATATATTCTCTTCTATTCGGGAGGTCGGGGGTTCTATCCAAGCACCTTTAACTATACGACGTTATGTGCGTTTTTAAGCAATTAAATATCACTTGATTTAACGGTGAAGGAAAACATCTTGAGGAAACTTGCATGCCTGTCAGTTCTCCAAAACGTTCTCAAAAGTGTGTGAAGTCTACCAATTCGCACTTGGGCAGCGTGGCGGACTATAGCTAAGCTCTTCTCATACTGAAAGGAGACCTGTGCTCAGTAGTATGCCGGCGATGGATTGATTATGATAAGAACTGATCAGTCAAATGGTTCTTATTTAGATGCTTAGTGTGATAAAAGTGAGTGTCTTTTTACTTTTATTGAGACATTATAGGTAGCAATGCCTATATTTATACTGTCCTAATTTAGTATTTATAGTAAATATAGACTTATGTCTATTTATAGCAAACGAACTTTTATAGCCAGTAGCCACTACAGCTATTAATTAAAATACATGTCTGTGGTATTAAACGTCGTCTGGATATTGTAAAGGATACTTACCTAGTACCTACTCGCAGTATATATACTTTACCTAGTAAAAGTAAAATATAATCTGTTTCGTCCCTGGTGGCTTTAGCCATGGCTACAGTTACCATCCTACCGGAAAAGAGGGCCGCCAAGAGATTTTAGGTTTCAGTACGATTCCGCGTAGAAACAGATCGGGTATAGGAATACTAAAATTGCCATACCTACTACCTTGTTCAGCTAAGCGCACATTTAGATATCATCATAGACTGTATTTAAATATGTATAATCATAATATAATCTATGACTGTATTCGTCACTTATCACTGAGATACGAGGTCAAGGGCTAACTTGACTTGCCATTGCATTGTATCGAATCCGGTATTTGACAACAAGTCAAATCAATATCTTTTTATCAAACGTCAAAACACGTGCTTAGTAGGTAGGTATGCGAGCTTCTATGAAATACTGGCATGTGACGTCACAATGATTTGACGTGCTTTTTAGTTTAATCGATAATTTAAAATGGTTATTACACTTAAAACTAACAAAGGACGTGGATTTTATGTATTTTGGATTATTTTAAACTAATTTATTTTTGACATAGGCATATACCGTATTATGGACCTTTGCTCTGTCTGGGCATTTCCATTCAGCATGGAATATATAAATATTAGTCTATTAGGTAAAGTATTTAGCGCTATTAGGTAGGTAAGTAGGTCCTACCTAAGTATAATTTATTCTAGATTTCAAACCTCATTGTTAGATTGCCTAGCTATTAGGAAATCGATGCTTAGTCAAACATTGAACAAGGTTGTCCAAAAATCTTTGATTAAGCTTTGTTTTGAAATTAAAGTTTAAACTAAAAGTTATACCTATAGCAACGAAGTACCTTGGCCTAGTAGTTATGTACCTACCTGTTCAAGAAGGTATTTCATATTTAGCGACAAATTATTAAGTCAATAACCGTGGATGAATCCTTCAAATAGGTAGATGCGTGAGTGAGTGCATTGCTACATAGCAAACGTCATCATACTCACACATATGTCGACAATCGATGTCTCGGGAGTCGGAAAGTCGTTGCTACCTTTTCACAGTCAATATTTTGAGGATCGGAGAAATGTATAAAAGATAATGTGTGCAGTGTTTTGCATCAGTCGCTCATTTGGAATCCTCGTAACCAAACCTCACTAATCAACAATGAAATCGGTACGTTTTACGTAGATAAGTTCGTGAAATATTTTGGACAGATAATTATAAAATTTATCCCATGGGCGGCCTAGTTGCGACTTCATATCTGTCATTACGCTGGCTAAGCAAATGAATTATGACCGCCTTTGAATGTCAAAATTTGGGCTTTGTTCCCACCTCCTAACGCGGGTGTCGTTTGCGTGTGAGCGACGAATACTAAGCTATACGCGACGCGACCGCTGCGAAAGCGACGAACGCGATCAACTCAACGGCATATCGTGCTTGCGGCCTATATGGCAGTCTGCGGCGAGACGCGACGTAACGCTTACTTGTTCAAGCAAAATTGTACTATACTATAATTGTTCTCCATGATTCAAGAAATAATGACCAAAATCACGTAGGACATTTGTCGCGTGTAGCATCGTATCGCATCACGTCGCGTCGCGTCGTATTCGTCGCTCACATTACACATAGGACATCGCGTTAGCTCGGAGTGCACGTTAAGCTATCTTAGTTAGTGCCTTTAAACTTAATTTTGATAGTAACTAAATAACTGTAAAAAACCCAGTTTCTAAAATCCCGTAGATACTCTATAAAAGATTTTAGTAGACAACACTTACCCCTAAAAGTTGTCTCTTAGCAGATTCATAATGTATATAAGTCGTAGCTGGGAGCTTACTGCATTTTTATCTAAAGTATGCAAGTAATAGAAAAGGATCACGATGACGGCATAGAGAAATTTAGTTTTGGATTTTTAAATTAATTTAATTTTTGTGTTTCTCCCATTAGATCATTTTCGTCCTTGCCCTTGTGGCTATCGCTGCTGCCGTGCCAGTTGAAAGGAGCCCACTAAGATCCTTCGCTCAGAATTTAATCAAGAACCTCAGGGTTCATATTCTTATATGTAAGTCTACTCGAATTATGTTAATAGACCAATTTGAATTAGAACAGACCTAATCTCGATAGATCGTCGGCATGCCATGGCCCATGACTTACACCTCGTTATAAGTAAATTTATTAGCCCGCCCTTCACTCGCGTCACCGTGAACCATCCGTCAAACGGACGCGACGACGCGACGGCGGGAAATAAGTACCTACCTGTTTCCATTTACACTGACTACAGTTCGCCCCCTTCACGGGCTTTTCCATAGTGATTCGCGCGCGACTAAAGAGCGGGTAGATATTTAAAGATTCAACTGTAATTATTATTATGAAGGGTTAGTCATACTTTAAATAAGGCAAGGTAATAAAAGAGTTATGAAGTAGGCTTATAGTACTTATTATATTTACCTCATTTAAGAAAATTACAGGTACTATTAATATTATTAGTTTTAATTTCTTTGATTAGTAGTTGTAGGTACATTTGCGTAGCTGGTATTCACACCATAATATTATTTACCCACGTTTCTCTGATCACTTGATCAGCATCGTTTTATTGTCATGAATAACTGACTGTAATCTGTTGTTACTCTCAAAAATAAATTTGGGGTTGGAGTGATAAAAAGTCATAGATCTTTTAATAAAGGATACATAAAATTCATTTTTATAACAACGTTATGTTCTTGCAGTTTCGAGACTGAAGATGGAACTAACCGCCAAGAGACTGGTGAGTTAAGAGAGGTTTTGGACGAGGACAAAAAGCCACGCAACGTTGTCGTCATGAAGGGGATCTTACAGTTACATCAACGACTTGGGCCAGCTTGACACCATCAATTACTTCGCGGACGGAGAACGGATTCCACGCGGACGGTGATCTATCCCCAAGCCCGTCCAACCAGTCTCCAGACGATAGTACAGGACCAAATGATTAAACTGGCTTCGATGAGCAATTGATACTATAGAAGTATTATCTTTTAATTGATTACTCATTGATTAATTATAAGGTTGAACTTGATTGCGATTAGTCAAAAACTGTGATTGGATTGTGGCACAGCATCAGTTTAAAATGCTGGCGTTACAATCTGTCCTTCACTGCCATAATTTTGTACTTTCTTATTGTTTTGTTATTGATGTGATCCTAAGTGCAAATAAAGTTCGTTGACTGTACCATTGGTATTTCTTTTATAGGTAAGGAGGTATAGAAGTGATTATTATCTGTTTATGAATCATTTCTGTACAGCTATCTATAAAAACCGGTTCTAGTGGAGTCGCATGTGTGCGAAGGGTTCCGTACCATCGTATAAATTTTTTAACATTTTTATTTTATTAAAACTGCGAGTTAATGGACAACAGCGCCCTTTACATACAAATGATTTAGTAAAATTTAATTTTTTCGTGAACACATTTTTTTTTGTGATATTACCACAAAATCACGGCTTTCTGATTTTTCCCAATAATCTACACATTAAAAAATAAATGAAGAAGAAAGAAATCAAAATTTTACAAAGCGCTTTTGTTAAATGATTTGTTTGAAGTTTCAACCAAAAGCATAAGTTTACAAAAGACCTCCTGTCAGGGCGAATACAAATCCATACTATATATAAATGCGAAAGGTGTCTGTCTGTCTGTCTGCTAGCTTTTCACGGCCCAACCGTTCAACCGATTTTGAGAAATTTGGTACAGAGTTAGCTCATATCCCGGGGGAAAGACATAGGCTACTTTCATCCGGAAAATTGATGAGTACCCACGGGATTTTTGAAAACCTAAATCCACGCGTACGAAGTCGCGGGCATCAGCTAGTGAATATAATTATGAAAGTAGATTGCAGCCTGCAAGCCTGGATACTTTTTATCCAGAAAAACAAAAGGATGTCACTGACAGGATATTTAGAAACAATTAAGTGAAGTAGGTACATTCACGAGGACGAAGTTGCGTGCAAAAGATTATAAGAACATTTTTAAGGTTCCATACCCGAAGCGTGCCAACGGGATCCTATTACTAAGACTCCGCTGTCCGTCGTCCCGTCCGTCCATCCGTCCGTCTGTCTGTTAGTGGGCGGTATCTCGTGAACCATAACAGGTAGAACCTGAAATTTTCTCAGAGTATGTATTTCTATTCCCACTATAACAACAAATACTAAAATTTGCATAATGGCCGCCATGAAAATTAAAAAAAATAAAAGTGTTATATCTTGTACGATGGTACGAAACCCTTCGGAAACAACATCGTCAAAAGTCCACCACTGGTTCCCCCTGGGCCAAAGGTGCCCATCAAGCTAGCAGCATTGCCAGCTGTTGATGAACAATCTTGGACCAGGTCGGCCCCCAAAGCGCGGATCGCAGCCTCTTTCCCTTAGGCGACGGCCGATGTCACGCACGAAACCCTTCGCTTCCTCGCCCACAGCAGCCCATCGTCCTCCACCGCCAGTGAGACAAATTTCTCCAGAAGAGGGGCATAATATGTAACCGTTTTCCTCGCGGCAGCGGACTCGAAAGTGGAGCGGAAAATCCACGAGAAAAGACTGTTCCCGCGGGACGCGGACCAACGTCGCCGGCAACGGCTCGTTTATTATGTTATGACCATCTCTGTGGATCTGCTCTTCTGCCTACTTTCTACGAGAGGAGATAGTTCTGAGATATTGCTAAGCTGCTTACATATTTATGTATTAATGTGTAGGTAACTGTTTATTTGGTTTAATATCTTGATGAAGAAACATAAATTTTTCATATTTTAATCACCACATTTTCTTTTTATAGATTTAATTTCATCTACCGTTGTATTTTCGGAAGACAGATGGCAAAAATGGTGGAATCTGAAATGTTTGCTAATATGTACCTTCTATGATACCATGCTTTACTTTATATTATAATATTTTTGTGTAGGTACAGCGGTAATCTTTATTTTATCAAATCTAAATATATAAAAGGAAAAGGTGACTGACTGACTGACTGACTGAATGACTGACTGACTGACTGACTGATCTATCAACGGACAGCTTAAACTACTGGACGGATCGGGCTGAAATTTGGCATGCAGATAGCTATTATGACGTAGGCATCCGCTAAGAAAGGATTTTGAAAATTCAACCCCTAAGGGGGTGAAATAGGGGTTTGAATTTGTGTAGTCCACGCGGATGAAGTCGCGAGCATAAGCTAGTAAACGCTATAAGGTAAAAAATATGCAAATACTTAACTTAATATTCAATTTATAGTATCACAACGTAAATAATATTACAGAAGCTTATTCCTAATATAAGATATTTTATTTTGTACTACATCTTAGAAGATAAATAATTCTCATCACAGGTAGTCTGCTAATATAACGCTTATGTAATGTGAATATTTTACCGAATACTGTAGATAAATAAACCTAGAACCGTTCTTGTTTGAAGATTACCAATTGAATGGCCTTACACTGTCGTAACTTGTAATGCTCAGGGTACCCACCTTGATTATTCAGACTATTTTGGTACATGACACAGGTATTTCTTATTGGTTTTGGTCCAAAGGTTCTGATGTCGATTTTAGGTCTATTTTTGAAACCGATGTTTTATGATTATTTTAAATTTATGGCGTTTTAACGTTATTTATTATAGTAGTGAATAGTTACACACTGATTATTCTGTTTCTGTGATCTGTTGTAGAAAAAAGAAGACATAACAACAGCTATAACCACAACTTAATGAGGGAGTATTATTTGTGCACTAGTTGTATGGCAGTAAGTCACAAATAATATAAATTATTAAAAAAAATCCATACTCCATATAAATTGTTAAAAAACTCATTAATAATATTTACCTATATTTACCTATAATTAGGTAACTACTCTGTGCAATAATGAAGAAGGAATCAATGTGGCGGAGTTGCATCCAAAAATTGGTGGTCTCTGAAAAATATTTTTGCTATCGTATCGAGCGGGACATGAGCGGGATGTCAAATACAAGAGGAGAACATCTGAGTTTATAAAAATATAGTAGAATATTATTCATATAATAATTATAAGTACCCCTTGCCATGTGATCGCAATTACTGGTGATAAGCGATAATGCAGTCTAAGGTGGAAAGGGGCTAACTTGGAAGGGTGGGTATGGCAGTTCATTATTAACCCGTAGGTACCCTGATTGGCTCATATTATGCTAAATCGCTTAGCGCACGTTGCCGGTTTTTGCCGGACAATTTTGCTATGATATTTCAATGTTTATTAAGGGTTTTAGCTTTGAACATTACCTTGTTAAAGTACTAAATTTTTATTCTACTATTCTTTAGGCTTAGGCCCCGTCCAGTGTGTTAACTGAAATTGATTCTAATCAGATTTTATAACTAGCTTATTCCGCGAATTCGAACGCGTGGACTAGACAAATTTCAAACCCCTATTCCCCTTTAGGGTAGAATTTTCTATATATATTTCTATAGATATCTATTACATCAGTTTTGCTTCGTAGCAGTGCTACGACTAAAATCAATACTATTTAAATCTAAGCTTAGCCAGTGCGGGTCACAGATAGGTGAAGATCAGCCTAATTTTTAACACGTTTTTTTAAAAGTTGTTCGTTGTTATACTACAATGCAATCTATGTACTCTTCAGCGTGGCTGCTGTGAATGCTTACTGCAAAATGTTATGGTAGAGATCTACCAAGGGTAGATAAATGTGTGTAAAGATTATCGCCCTACCAGCCAAGCAGTTATAGGGTCAGCAGTCTGCTTACGAGAAACAACCGTTACGCCGCTACTGTAAAGACCTACCTACCTGTGCCTACCTATCTGTGGCGTTGTCTCCGCTACAGTAAAGGGAATTTCTATACGTAGCATGACCTCCATTTCGCACACTCTCGTGAATCGAGAAATCTCTGCGTATTCTCTCGTATGTTTTTTGCGTGAGTTTATGCTCTATGAGGGCGAAGATAGAGATTTGTTTGAGTACATATTATGGCAAAATTTACAAAATTCTCTTCAATTTAAGGAAATGTAAATCGATCATTAGGGCTAAAATTACCTACCTATCTGCTGGTAGGTTAGCGCCTACTTCAAATAATTATACTTCATCATATCTTTATTTCTTGGGCGCGCTACTACCATAAGATTCCGGGCCTGTGCCTCATCCAACCACTTCCCCGACGCCTTTAGGAAATACCTATATTATACTTACGATCTGCAATCAATAGTTTTCATGGCACCCTAACGATATCTACCTTAGAAATTCTTATTTACGAGTATAAGTTCCTAGTCTTTCTAAAAATTTAGCTTACGACCAGCAGTGTTAAGCGTTGTGGTCTATTATAAGTGTTCTCGGATTAGATTTCCGGCTAGAGCAATTTGGGAATTAATAATTTCAAAATTGTTTCTGGTCGAGTTTAATTTAGCTTTGGGCATCGCTTAACCTCCCTACCGACAAAGACGTGCCGCTATACGATTTAGCATTGCGGCACGAGCGGAGTTCGATCCGATAGAGCTAGATAGGTATTATAACTCCATAACCCTGTAGAGATATCATCTCTATTCGCTGCTCTACATATTTTGGTGAAAGCTACATTCTGTGCCCGACGTGGACGTGGCAACTATATTATGAGGTAGTACTGCTTGAGACCACAGGACTTAAACAGGGGATTTAATATGCCTAAGTGACACGGAAAATAATAATAATAAATAAAAAGTTTGGAGAGTGCATAAAGCTTGATAGCAGAGAAGACGCATCATGAGCAAATCTGTCGTGTAAAACTTGACAGGTGAGCGCAAGGTGAGCTCTGGACTGACTAACTGATCTATCAACGCACAGCTCAAACTACTGGACGGATCGGGCTGAAATTTGGCATGCAGATAGCTATTATGACGTTAGGCATCCGCTAAGAAAGGGTTTTTGAAAATTCAACCCCTAAGGGAGTGAAATAGGGGTTTGAAATTTGTGTAGTGCAAGCGGAAGAAGTCGCGAGCATAAGCTATAGTTATCAATAAAAGTGAACAGCAATTTCTAACAAAATTGAAAACGAGTCTTGTGTTCTTAGTTCTTGTAGTGTCTTGAGTTCTTAGAATAGAATAGAATAGAATTTGGTTTTATTCAAGTAAACTTTTACAAGTGCTTTCGAATCGTCAACTAGTTTAATTTACTACTGGTTTGGGTACACCTTAGGTACTAGGATATAGAAGTCAACAACCTTATATTTTTGTAGAACACAAGTTTGCATCGTACCACCAGAGCAACCAGAGGGACCTGTGGGCCCCCGGACCCCAGAATATAAACCGATAAATTCAGGATTTTCAAAAAGAAAGATTTTATCATTCACTATTTATAGTGACTTCACCTGTTGTGGTTTTGCCACGGGTAGTCAAAGTATGTACCTACAGATTTTCAGTTGTCCTTACTGTGTTTAAGGGGTCCAATTAACTTGAAATGCCGGTACATATAATATGAATTTGTGTTAAGTGCTAACTAAACCCGAACCTGTCCAGGATCTAAGGCTTACGGTCTTAAAGGGTACCTGCTATGTTCTTCTGGAAAGCTCTCAGGTGGCTTGAACTTTTGCCGACTCAATCGGCAATCACGTATATCATAGTTCGGCTAGTTTACACAAACCCTTTGAAAATTATACTATGTAAAACTTTTCGCTGAATCAGTCTATATGTTAATAAAACTCACCACAGATCCCATTAGTAGAGCAGAGAGACAAATTCGGCGAGCGGACCATGTTAATATGTAGGTAGTGTTGTACTTATGGATGAATCATTATATCTAGATATAGTATAAATAATGCTTGAAAATAATAAAAATAGACTTAGGTAATCCTTGATTGTAGGACGGGCGTTTGTTACTTAATGTGTACCTCAAGCTAAAAATTGTAAGGTATAAAACGGTGTGTAGGTATTCAGAAATTCATGGCCTCACCAGATCAATAAAAGTTCAAGTTTTTCTGGTACTACTTCTAACAGGTAGTCATCCCATTACAAACTTTTAGGTAGTATGTGAGTATGTGCAGGTAGGTATATGTTTGAGTATGTTTTTATAATAAAACTAGATGATGCCCGAGACTAATTCATCTTCATCCACGTGGATTTAGGTTTGCGCCTGTATAGACGAGGGACTATTGTTCGCGGAGAACAAAAGTTCCTCATCTTTAACTATGATGTATCGCCGTACTTACCATCGCCTGCGGTGGTTGTACGATGAAGTTCTTAGTGATTCATTTTGCCCTTCGTGGACAAGGGTTCTCGTCTACGCAGACTGTTTATTAAAATCCCGTGGAAAGTCTTTCGGAAAAAAATCCGTCTTCAGTATGCAAGTTGTACTAGTTGATAATGCAATATCTAATCTATAACTTCGTTCTTGAGAATTCAGGTTTTTTAAAAATCTCGTGAGAATTTTTTCCGGGATAAGAGTATTGTCCGGGATGCGAGGTATTCGTCAGAATCAATTAAACATATGCTTAAACTTCGACAGACGGCCGTGGTTGCCGAAGACACACTTTCGCATTTATATATTAAGTAATATCCATATCCATGGATTGTACTTATGACGGAAATATTTACTTGGACATAAAAGATACATAATATATCTCTATATTATATCATACAATAAAAAGAAATGTTATGGACCAAGAAAGCATTCTTCAATTCAAAACAAATTTCTTTATTGCAAATAGACATAGGTAAACAGTGGAGATGTTACAAAAACAAAAAGCTACAGCCAAATTCTGCCTATTAGCATTCAATATGTTATGATATATATTAGTTTTGATCACGGGTTTTGATAAAATTAGTGAAATAATAGTACTACAAATGTCAACTATTAAAATAAAATTAAAACTTTTCTAAAAAATAATTTTGCATAGAGTTTTCCATAATAATGTACCTAGACAACGAATAAGGCCCGATTTTTTCAAAATTTCCATGGGGGCGAAGCTGTGGGCAATCTCTAGTTAAAAATAAAATGTTTTAGCAACGAAAAAATTATCAGAGTAGAGTATTTTACTTAGTATGCCTACAGCTAATTCCTGCTATTAAATAACACGATTGCTGTGCTGAGGTGGGAACGAAGTAATATATAAGTCAATGGGTTGGAACCTTATTTTTCCATGTAGAATTGTTAAGTTTATATATATTATCTTTTAGGTACACATTTGAACTTTTGTATTATTTTAAACATGTTGCGTGGACAAATACAATATTAAAATTTTCAGTTACGTTACAATACTTAAATTAAAGTTTAATAAGCGCATCATGTACTAAGCAAGTAGTTATTGGTGTTCAAATAGCACTAGGGGTTTCCCTTCCTTACCTTTTACAGCTTAGTTATAAATGTACATAACGCTTTTAAAGTTAGCTGTAGAACACTGCTTCTGTAAATGGCAATATTATGTTTGTTTTGAATTATATAGTTACTCATTTAATTTTTTTAACTTTGTTTTTAGATTAACAACAATGCGATACCAAAAGAAGCTTTAGCACGGAACATTCACATTAAATAAACTATGAACTTATTTACCGGCCATTCAGTTTCCTACTACGCGAATATGTGTGCGACATACGAGAGCTCATAAATAAGAATGTCGGTACGTCACTAGCGCGTGTATGAAGAGCCGGAATATCGACATCGCATCCAACACATGTGGCATTTGACATTACGTTAGACCGTTGAAGCCGGGAGAAATGTATAAAAGAATTGGCTGCGAGCACTAAGGTATCAGTCGCTCATATCGTAGCAACGAAATCAAATCACCTAATCAACCATGAAAGTGGTACGTTGTAAGGGTTATTTAATTAAACGGATTAAGTAATTAAATTACCAGTTTAATTACTTAATCCATGATTGGTCTTGATCATTTTTTTTTAAATTACTACGGTCGAAATTAACATTCAATCCTAGCTGTAATCACTCGATATGTTTCTTAGCAACGTTGTTATTTGTTAAAAATTGTATGGTATTTTTGGACAAATAGCAATGTTGCTAAGTAACGTATTGACAGATTACGGACAGATTGGTTTTTAATTGTGGTCGTTAAATTCCGCTATTCATGATTGGTATATTTTCAAGTGTATTTGTTAAAGAAAGGGATTATTATGTGAATGGTGTAACACTTACTTTATTTTAATACGGTATCGTTTTCTAATGATATATTTTTATAGATCATTGTCGCCCTTGCCTTCGTGGCCGTTGCTGCCTCCGCCGCCATTGAGGGCACGCCCGCAAGTATCCTCCGCTCCGAATTTGAGCAGAGCCCCGAGGGTAACTACAACTATGGGTATGCAATTTTATTCTCAAAAGTTTTTAAAATAGGATAATTTTAGAACATAAATATTTCAAAAGAAAACTAACTCACTGACACACATTTAACGCTGAGCGCAAACCCTTGGCCCCAGAAAGCTGAAATTTTGCATAGAGGTTATCAAAATCGGTTGAGCCGTTGAGTAGTTACGATCGGACATAGACATAGGACAGGACATCGCCTTCGCCGCTGCAGTCGAGTAAAAATATTATGTGTTAGGTACTTATATGTTATATTACTTACCTAATTTTTCTATCAACTCTACTGAGTGTCAAAATAAATACTTACTTTTTATGGAAGAAACAAATCGACATTGATAGTGGATTTTTCAAATTAATTATCTTTCATATTTTTACTACAGATTTGAAACCTCAGACGGCACTTCTCGCAACGAAAATGGTGAACTCAAATCGGTTCCGAACGAGGACAACAAACCCCAAGACGTAGTTGTTGTCAGGGGATCTTGGACCTACACCGACAATGAAGGCAATGTTGAAACTGTCAACTACTTCGCTGATGAGACGGGCTTCCACGCGGAGGGACCGTCTATCCCCAAAGCCCCCGCCAGGAGATAAGCAGTCAATATCTTGGTTAACGTCCACAAATAATCGAGTGAATAATAATTAGTTCTATTCACTCAATTTTTTGTCGAATTGCACCTATAAGATTAGATGGTACCTTATTTGGAGAAATCAATGTTTGCCATGATGAGCATGTGAATTGACAACTGGCTGATACTCACATATTGCTAGTTGCAATTTCACCCGCACTGCCATATTTTTGTACATTTTGTTATGGTTCGTTACGTTTTTTTTAATTCGTATAGCAAATAAACTTTTTAAATAGTCCTTGGTTTTATCATTAAAGTTAACATATACTTAAGTACTTACCTAAGTTAAATATTCCACTATTAAAAACTTGACTCATTATCATCAACCCATCGCCGGCTCACTACCGAGCACAGGTATATTCTCAGAGTGAGAAGGCCACATAGGCCGTCACGCTGGCTATGTCTGGATCGGTAGACTTCAAGCGTCTTTGAGAACATTATGGGAATCTCTCAGGCATGCACACAAAACTTGCTCATTATTTACTTATTAGCCATCTTATGCAAAGACCCTAATTTTTACTAGTCGAAACAAATGATTTAAAAAAAACTGCAAAACTTTTAGTGCATTTAAACGAGCAAAATATTTATTCGATTGACCTTAGATAACTATGATTAGTTATTCCAATCAGGTGTGTTCAACTAACATAATTATTACCTACCACTGAGCTAAGCGTCAAAGGGCGTTTGTGCACTCATCCGTATTCGGTTCGTATCCGTGATTCTACGAAGTGGCCGTCATACAAATACATACCATTGGATGTGTACTTTTTAGTGCGTTACCAATTAAGCCTCGATTACACCTGATGAGAAATTTAAAGCACGGCACAGTGTTATAGTTCAAATAGAAAACAAGCAATACTTGCGTTTATTAAAAATGTAAATGAGGTACATGCAATTAAGAGCAACAAGATGCTAGATTAGAATTTAATTGACAGTTAGATTGTTATCATTATTGTAATGCCGAATTTAATGAATTATCTTGGCCTTCTTCTAAGAGAATAATGGAGTTTATCTTCCTCTACATTTTATGTGAATCTATCTAGGTATCTTTATAGGGGTAACTATTGTAATAGTCTATATCCAGACTAATGTTATAAATGCAAAAATGTGTGTCTGTCTGTATCAGAGATAATATATTACTGGTCTGTATGGCTGTCTGCTAGCTTTTTACGGTTCAACAGTTTAACCTATTTCGATGAAATTTCGTACATAGTTAGCTTACATCCTGGGCAGGACATATGCTACCCGGAAAATCAAAAAGTTCCCACGGGATTCTTAAAGGCCCCCCCGTTTAACCGATTTATATAAATTTTGGACAGAGGTCAGCCTGGGAATTGACATAGTCAAATTTCTATCCCAGAAAATCAATGAGTTCCCATGGGATTTAAAAAAAAACCTAAATCCAGGCGGATGAAGTCGCGGGCATCATCTAGTTTTACATAAGTTCGTTAGGTAGGTACATTGTATAAGTACTCTAATAAATTGTTTATTCATGGCACCTACTTTGCTGCTCCTACTGATTAAAAATTCCGAAATATTTGGATATAAGAATTCAAATTTCGAGCAGTGTTTGATTCAGAATTCTTTAAATAAAAAAAAGTTTTTTATTTTATTGTTGACAACATGAAAACTAAAGTTTTCGCCTCACGATTACGCGCTGCCCAAACTACCCCTGTAAATTTGGATATTATTAAGTATGTCTTTACCACAGTAGTATGTTTTTATGCTCAATATATTATGTAGTTTCTTTTTAACATATTCAAATACGCACCCAGGTGCGTGTAACCGTAGAATTCATGTTTGAGGTCTTCGCACATTTCACAGACTCGACTCAGTAAATCATAGAAATATAAGCTTTACATCGTGTTTCTTACGATGGAATTTTCAATATTTAATTGAGAGAAGTGTTCAATGCACATGCATGTTCATGCATCGTACACTTCATTTACACATTTCAGTGTTGAAAATTCCATTTACACACTTCAGTGTTGAAAATTCCACCGTAAGGGTGAGTCGAGTAGGGGAAGAGTTAGCGTTGAGTCTGTGTAATGTGCAACGACCTTTGTGATACACGAGCTGATGATTAATTCTGCCACCTCATCTGCATAGATTTAGATTTTTTGATTCCCGTAGGAACTCTTTTGATTTTTCGATATAAAAGTAGCATATGGTAGCTTGCATCTCCGAGCCGTCTCGAGATGCAAGCTACCATATGCTACTTTTTGCTCAGAGCCGTCTCCGAGATGCAAGCTACCTTTCGAAAGGTACTTACTTCCTTTCATCAAAATCAGTTAAACGGATGAGGCGTGAAAAGGGAACAGACAGGCACAATTTCGAATTAGTAGATATGAATGTTTAACGATGCTATCTATGATCATGGAGTCACCTCTACCTACGTGTGTAGATGCTTATACCTAGATAATAGTGGCGTGCACAGGGTTTAAAGCCAGGATAAGCAGTAGTTAGATAGGTCTGTACCTACTTACTGGCAAGTCATAAAGGATAATGAGCATTATCCTCAATAAGCTACTTCAACTAGGCTAACAATTTTTTAGGGTAAGCAATGCTTTTATGCCTCTATGACTTGCACGCCACTGCTAGATATGTTTGAAATTCAAATGTGTGGTCCCTTATTCGTCTTGTCCACGAAAATATCAAGCTTGTATCTCCATAACGACCCAGCGAGTTTACGAGCTTTTTTTGATAGGCAGAAAATAGTATCAAACAGAATTTTAATCCTGTAAAAAATTACCATCATGGTTTTAATGACTACATAATCCTTGGAACTGCAATAAAATACCTACTTAATCGAAAAACTAGCGGAGCTAGCTTTCAGCTAGCTAACTATTATGTATTATACGTACTCAGACTCGGACGAGTTATATCTGTCGTAATGTTTTTACGGTATTTTCAAACTAATTTTGATGATCTTTGAAGATTTAAAGTATAAAGTGGTAAATGATAATAGGTAGGTAATATAGAGTTGTGTGAAATTCACGTTTGAGTGATGGCATAACAAAAAATATCTGTACCTACTAAGCAACCCCGCTGCCTATAAATAGTTATTTCAGTTCCCACAATATCAGTAACAAAGTAAGTACAAGAAGTACAGTTGGGTGTAACAACACAAATATAAAGGTATCACCACAGTTTAAACTTAATTATAATGTGCTAAACATACTTATATATTTAAAAAATACCTCAAATACTTACTATATTTTTATTATGTATGTATTTACAAAACATTTTTTTTTGTTCTTCTTCTGGCGTTACACAGATTAGCCAATGTCAGGTTTGTTATTTATTAAAGTTTAAAGTTAGGGAAAATTTATATTTAAAAAAAATTACCCTTCTTTTATTTTATTCATTTCTTTGTAATCAACATCGTTACATATACATAATATAATTTTACATTTCAGACTTAAAATAAGGCCAAATAGGATTTACAATTTTGCTTAACAGATTACTTCGAAATAGTTATTAATTATAACAGTACGTTTGAAGAGACCAAATTTTTTTTTGCATGTTTGTGTGTAGGGGTGTGTGTGGGTGTGTGTTTGTGTTTTTATCCTACGTCTGTGACTTTACCATTGGATTGAAAAGCAGATTCTTCTGTAAAGAGCCGGTAAGAAATTCAGCAGTCACTGTTTTCAAGTCATAAAAGAAGAAATCGTACAATTTTAGTCAAGTTGTATGCAAAAAGATTTTGGATCCCAAAGCGTTATACTTAATCGCAAAAAAACTCTGCATTGTGTGACTTATGAAAGCTTTAAGAGCCTAAGCAAAGAAGACTGACGCAACGAAATATATTTTATTTAAATACTTAACTTTTCTTTTTTTAAACTTAATATCAAAAACTTTAATCTAAATATATAAAAGGAAAAGGTGACTGACTTATTGACTGACTGACTGTCTGATCTATCAACGCACAGCTCAAACTACTGGACGGATCGGGCTGAAATTTGGGATGCAGATAGCTAGGTATTATAAGCTAAGAAAGGATTTTTAAAAATTCAACGCTTGAGGGGGTGAAATAGGGGTTCGAAATTTTGTGTAGTCCACGCGGACGAAGTCGCGAGCATATTAGTATATTATTATTCTATAAGCTAGTAGAAAATATTACAATAAAACCTTAAGCTAGCCTTATCGCCACCAGATGAGGCTATTAATTGCGGTACCTAACTTTTCTTATTATTTGGTTTGCAGATGAATATCTTAGTTACGTATTTGGTGATATATTGTTGCGTTGGAACAGCCCTAGGGGATGGACCAGCTGTAGCTCCCACTGGGTTAGAGTCTCCGCTAAATCCGTACTACACAGGGCGAAATCCACTTGCACCTGGATACAGTCAATACTACAACCCAGCAACGGCACCTATCTTGAGTTACTCTAATAACCATGGAATTGATGGAAGTTACTCTTATAGGTGCGTTTCTACTTACTTCTAAGTTCTAAGATCACTAGCAAATCCTTAAAATACATGGAACTTTTCATAAATCATCTAACGATGTATTCCGGGATCTTTTTTTCGCGATGCGAGAATTCGTAGATAAATTTTCCGTCATAGATGAAGTCAGTTAAAAGTTTTCTGGACGTGTCTTAATCCGAAGTCTGTCTGTCTGTCTCTGGTTTTTCTCTGCCATGTAGTTCCTGCAATAAAAGTCTGACCTTCTAAGATGCCTGCGTCCACCTGTTCGCTTTCCTATTGAGACAATTGTTTAGTCTATAAGTAAATTAGCTTAGTTAGTTTTATAACATGTTTTCAGTTTCACAACGGGTGACGGCAAGCAAGCTCAAGAAAATGGGTTCTTGAAAGACGCTTATATAGACAAAACTGGAGAACCTCAAGGAACTCAGGTTATTAATTTAATTTAAACAAAACCTAGCAGTGATAGATATTTTAATGAATTTCGTACATAAGAATGTGGTGCCTTAATATTATGAGCTTTAATAACATTTTAATGGAAAAATTTCGATGGAAAAATTGTGATATGATAAATATTAACAGTTTACCTAATTATGTTGATAATAATAATTATTAATGTTATTACGCAGGTTAAAGAAGGCAGTTATGCTTACACATCTCCTGAGGGTATACCGATTCAAGTGAACTACGTCGCTGACGAGAATGGTATGACACTATTTTCCTTACGATAAATAAATTGAATGTATGTTTTTGTGTGTAAGTAATATTAATAACTTGATGATTGACCGAACTTTTATGGTACTTACACTGTTTATAGAGAGAGCTAGCGAGTGCCAGACCTTCGTTGTTTTATAAAAGCCGAAAGTTTCTCTGCGTATTGTCCCCAACACAAGAAGTAACGATCATGGCGGCTTTGGGAGATAACAGCATAACTTTGATAAAGTGTTTGAATGACTCAATAAAGTTATTTTTCAGGATTCAGACACTCGGGAGTTCACATACCTGCCAACGGTAAGGGTGTGGTTCCGTCACCTTTGTTTAACGGACTAAACGGAGCTTATAGCGATCCCCGTTTTAGCCCCAACAACCCTTATAGTGGCTACCGCAATCGCTTCGGTCAGTTTGGCAAGTACAATCCACTGGCGCCTATTGATGCAAGGTATCCTTTCGACCCGAGATACAACCTTAACAACCCATGGGCAGCCCCTGCAGCACTTGGAAAATTAAAGAAGGCTTAAAAGTTAAGGTTCCTTGTAAATTGATGCTGGACATATTATTAATATTATGATTGTTATATATTAAAATTATTACCACTTGTGTAATTTACCAACTAAGAAGATAATTTGTAATTAAAGACTATATAAAAGACCTTTACAAATCCATCGACACATTAAAATAAATAATGTATTTTCGGTACATCGTACCCACATGATTTCTCTTCATATTATTATGGAATCAAAAATATAGGTACCAGCGGCGAAGAGTCAATATAACACGATTCCTATCGGCTTCCCTTTAAGAATTGGCATAATATAGCGTAAGTAGGTACTATTCACATAAATTCGGTAATACGTTCGTAAATACAAAGGTGCGATCGTCACAAATGCTAATTTTTTTTTGTTATAACTAATTTAAGTTAAAAGCATAACAGCTAATGTAGGTAAGAAACATACACCTACAGTCCTACACCATACAAGCCGTAAAATATCGGATTCCCTAGTTAGATTTTTGCTTAGTATTTATCTCTTTCATTTCCCTAGCGAAAGCGAAAGGAGCGAACTAGGTCTGTCTTGCTCTACGGTTGGAACCCACCAATTTAATCTGGCCCAGTAGCGAATACGAATTTGGAACTCGGACAGGTCAGACAAATTTGACGTAAGTAAGCCGCTAGAATCCGAGTTACCGTATTATACCTCCAAATTAAAAATTATATTAATAGTATTATTTTAACAGGTACATGCTACTATTTTGTATTTTGAAGGGTGATTTAATATTGATTTTGATTGATTATTATTTGTTTTTGTGAAGCGTCCATGCACGTTTGTTTTTAAAGTTGTTAGTGGTGTTTTATTTTGATATAATAAATTGGAGCTAGTGATTAATAACTAATAAGTGTAAGTTCGCGGTAATTTAGATGCAGTTTGGTAAGTCAACATCAGAAATTACCTTAATTCACATAGATTGTTGTTTAACAGATTTCCTATTTGTTACGTAACGATAGTAATTTTTCTAAATCGAGTTTTGAAAACAAAAAGCGTCTTTAATCGATGGGGAACAGCTGATATTCTTTTAGGTAAGTAGGTAGGTAGGTACCTTTCCGGCTTCCCTTTTTCAGATTTTCACCCTTCGCCACTGATAGGTACCTATTCATTTTTAATCCCATTACTAGCCCCCACAGAAAATGAGTCTCCTCTTAGAATGAGTAGGGCTTAGGCCAAAGTTCACCATGCTGGCCAAGTGCGGATTGGCCTGTGAGAACATTATGGAAAACTCTCAAGCATGCTGTTTTCCTCACCGAAAGTGATATATAATTGCTTAAGGGGCACGTAACTCCAAGAAGTTATAGAGGTGAATGCCTGGGATAAAATCCCGGACCTTCCGAAGGCTATCACTGGTTATGTACGTACGTATAAGTACCAGTAAGTTTTTCAAGGTAACATTACACCAAGGTACATTTGGACAAATAGACAATTCTGTCTTAATGATATCATAATATTATGTAAGTTTGTAAATTATTATTACAGGAACAGGTAGTGCATAACAAAGCACTTTCTATGCTAATGATGTAAACACAAATATACAGGTAAGTAGGTATTATGCCCATATTTTGAAGCTGACAAAATGTGAATAAAAGTAAAGACAAAGACCAATATTTTGACATTGTGTATGGCAGGCTGATGATGATAAGGCAACATCAATAAATTCTTGTTTTAAAAAACCTTGTTGAAGTATGTCACACATTCTTGTAACAGGTTTCAGAAATATGCATATTTTGATGCACCTATGGTTCAAAATATTTTTGGCGATTTTTAAATTAATTTATAATACATAATTTATGACTCATCAGTCATTGGTTAGGTACAGCTGTTCTGTTTAGATTTTATAAATCTTTTGGTAGGTACATAAGTTCCATTTACATTTCAACAATTTCTGAGCGTGCTAATGCTCGGGCCAAACGTAAGGTTAACGTCAGTTAAGGTTAACGTCAATGCCCAACAACGCCATAATTATCAACTGAATTGGCGTTACAATCATCTAACGCCAAACGGCAATGTGAATGCCGTTATCAAATTATCGCGTTAGGTCGTGGCTACACCTACGATTAACGGCCATTAACGCGTTTATCAACGGCGTTTCCCGTTAATGTAGCCGGAGCACAAGGAAATGAAGTCCCCATAAATCTGGTGGCACAAAGTAGCTTAAAAGCTGCACGGCATACGAATTTCTCTGGTGTGTATAGTCCCTAACATATAACAGCTGTTAAAAATTACAATTACGAGACGACTGTATCTATTGCTTACATGCAACCCTGGATAACAGCCTTATGTGCACTTGAAACATAGCAGTGAGTTTCAAGAAACATATATCACGTATTACGGCTTAACTTGTTTGTCGGAGTTTGTTCGACTTGTTTCGGACCCCATTGAATAAGAAACCCCGGAAGTGGTCGAAACCAGTCAGTTTTACTTCACCAAGTATAATATAAGTAGTTATACACTTATACAGGTATCACTCACCATAGTTTATAGGCTAAAATTTCAAAATTCGATAAACGATTTCATATCATTGATCAGGTCACATCATGATGCATACAATAAATAATGTGATATTTCATGACATATCACTACTTTATGAAATGTGCTGGGCATGTGGGTAACTCTACGATCAGGCTACGAAAGATACACTGGATTCGTATTGCACCTATTATCAAATTTTTTCGTCATGGGTCCTGGTTTCAATCCCTAGTTGAAATTTTGGTATTATACTGCCTTTCCCTGAGAGTGTCAAAAAACGATTAGGTTAGGTAATATTCGTAGATAGATTTCATACACGTGTGGTACGTGAGGCCATGTAGATAAAACATCTCAATAAGGGACGTTCCGTACTTATCCTTTGTCATACACCGCCGTAAAATATGAACTTTGAGTCGGTGCCGATGCGTAATGCAATGTAAAATCATATAAATACCAGGGGTTAAATCACAGTGCATCACTCCTCTCTTTGCCTTTTGTAAGCTTTCAACTTGCATCTGAAGTGGTCCCAACATGAAGTGCACTGTAAGTTGGAAACAAATTTAAAAGCTAAATAATTTTAAATACTTACACTGTACACATCAAAAATTGAGGAACCGACAGGACTCGAACCTGCGTCTCCTCTGAGTACCTATCCGACAGGCTACGGACTACGGTTCACTATGCCTAGCGATCAAAGGCGCTCCAGTTTTTGATATGTACCTACTTATTTGAAATTATTTAGAAATTTCCTTGAAAAGTAGGTAAAACACTATCATAAGAATTATAAACTTTAAAGGCTAATGTACTTTTAACGCAAAACTTCCAGCTTTTTAATTTTTGATAAAAGTGTATCTAGGTCATAGAGCAGAAACAAAGAGGAGTTGGCCTAAGCAACTGTGCACTGTGATTTTCAACTAGGTCCTGACGTCATCACTGTGGGCGGGGCCTTAGTTAGTATGCTGTCTGCGTTCGTCAAGTTCACATATATTGAGACTCGTATTATCGGTGTGTTTTCGCGTTTTTAAGAACAAAAGGATGAAGTGTTGTGTTTTATCGTGTCAAAGTTATTCAGACAGACGTTCTGATGCTATGAATGGTATCACATTTCATTTGTAAGTAATTTTATACGTAATTATTAAAATAGTTCTAGATTATTGACATCTAGTGTGAGATAGCTGAACTATGTAGTGACATCAATATATCGATGTTAGGTCGCTAAGCGAGTAGTTTTGCTACTAACCCGCAGATGGAAAATTGAGAAGTGGGCGGCGTTCCACAACCCCTCACCCCGCAAAATGTCACTCGATATTTCATAGGGAAATCTTAATACAACATCTCCTCTTTGTTTCTGCTCTATGATCTAGGTATATATTTAAGTTTCTATGTAAAGACAGATAGTTACTATAGTTATAGAACTGGAGTGTGGAACTGCAGTGTTAATGGACTTTCATAAAAAAAATGATACTTAAGTACCTACTAGTAGAAATATCTCTAGAACACTTATATAAAAAAATAGATTGCCCGCAACTTTTAGCGATAAGGCCGCCTATTGTACATGCTATCTTTGTTATATGTCTATTGTTTTGGTTTTGGTGTACAATAAAGCATATTTTACTTTTACTTTACTTTACTTCATCTGCGTGGATTTAGGTTTTCAAAAATCCCGTGGGAACTGTTTAATTTTCCGAGATTTTCCGGGCCTTTGTGCCCAGGGATGTAAGCTAACTCTGTAAATCCTCCAAATTTCATCAAAATCGGTTTAACTGTTGGGCCGTGAAAAGCTAGCAAACAGACAGACACACTTTGGCATTTATAATATTAGAAGGGATAGTATGGATAAATGAATTCCATGACTTCGATGAATTATTCTACAATTAGGGCTATTTGCACCACCTTGCAAGAATGTAGGTTTGATACTAGGATGAACGATTTCACGAATATTTTTTAGTATTAGCTTTTTCCCGTGACTTCAAACGCATAGTTTTAGCCGGTAGTACCGGGGATAATGTAGTAGTATAATTTTTTACTAGGTACAAGTTTAAGACTTAGATAGATAGTTCTTGCATTAATTTACACAATTTATACCTTTTTGCTAGTTCTTATTGCTGGTGGTGGCTGGAGCAGTAGCGGCGGATGTCAGCAACATACAACCGTATTTATTTCAACAACAAACTCACCAGCAGCAACAGTACACAACAGAACCTATCCCCATCATCCAGCAAGACCAAATTATTAACCCGGATGGCTCATATAAGTGGAAGTAAGTATTTTTTTGCTTTTGGTTAAAATCATAGCAATTGAAAAGCTAGCAAACAAAACGGTGTAATTGCACGAATTAAAATTTTACAGGAAGAGCAAAAGACCGAATGAAAACTGCTGAAACTGGACTGTAATTATACCACTTTGATAGAAATCACGAACGTTGAACTCAATTTTAGCAGTTTTAGGCCAATTTGCTTAGAAACGAGTTCGAAAGTTTGTATTCAGTGATCAAAATGCACTTTAGATACAATTTCAATACAGTCTTAGGTCGTTTTACTTGAAAGTGAGTTCAGAGATTTTATGCAGGCAGGATTTTATGCAGGGCTAAAAACATCGGGATTAAAGAAAAAAAACCGGTCAAGTGCGAGTCAGACTAGAAAGTTGGCATAAAATGATTTTCAAATAGAGACCCTAATGGAAAATAAGATTCTACTAGTTGGTAAAATTTATATCTAGATGATGCCCGCGACTTTGTACGTGTGGATTTAGGTTTTAAAAATACCGTGGGATCTTTTTCATTTTCCGGGATAAAAAGTAGCCTTGTCCTTCCCCGGGAAGTAAGCTAACTCTGTACCAAATTTCATCAAAATCGGTTAAACTGTTGGGCCGTGAAAAGCTAGCAGACAGACAGACAGACACACTTTCGCATTTACAATATTAGTATGGAAGTATGGATGAATCAAATTGTGTAGGTAATATTAAACATACTTCTTACATATTCTTATGAAAGAAACATCAATTCATCATCGACTTAGATCGCAAAACATACCATACATACCTTAGCATAACATACCCTAGCATATGGTAAAAAACTTTCAAATGAGCTAAGCGATTGTCCGCGCTACGCATAATTATATTCGCACCTCCCTAGCGTAAACCAAGCCTTGTAGTATTCATAGGACACATACACAATGCACATAGGCAGGTAGGTATATCAATCGATCTAACTCAATGTCAATATACCTAAAGGGCCTGCTATCACTTGAACTATGAAATTCTAAGATTTCAAGCTCCAAATTTACCATCATAGGACGAACTTTCATATAATTGAATACATGTTTAAAATAAATCAATCTTTCGTATTGACCTTCAATGTACCATATTTACAAAATCTATTTTGTTTATGTTGTAGTGTTCAATCTCACGCACCTAGTTTTAATTAAATAAATAACAGACTCAACTTTGAAGCCCTAAGTCTGTCCTTAAAAATCATCTAATTTACTCGAAAAAAATACCTGAATATCAGAAATATAATCTTAATGACTTATAATGTACTAGAATACTATGGATTTTTAATCTGAAAAAAGAACTGTTGCCAATTTTCACGAATTATATGGCTAGTTAAAGACAACTTTTTGTATTGAATAAAATATACATTCTACCAAAAATTTATACCAAAATAAACTATGTTCTTTAGCAAATCTATTTGTATAGTTTTGGTAACAATCCATTTATTTCATATCAAGCATAAAAAATTATAAACATCACTCTAAATTACTATAAATAGCCACGCAAGTTGGCTTCGTTCGTATGGCCGAGCGTAAATTTGTAAATCTCCTCTTAAATAAATTGTTATCGACTATTGACATGTCAAGGTAACTAATTTGAGATGATTGATATTGTAAAACTTTCATATTACCAGAATGAACTTACTCCGAGTGATATCTTATACTCTTATACCCGGTTTAAGCGAACAAATTATGATTGAGGTAGGTTTAACGTTGAAACGAAGCCATTGCATTTGACGTTTGTTTTATGCTTTATCGTGCAAATCCATTATCCATAGCGAAAATTAATTGTATTTTTACAATAAGTAACTAATATAATTTGTAAGTAGCTGTAAGTTGTAATAGCCTAGTGGTTAGGACGTCCGCCTCCTAATCGGAGGTCGGGGGTTCGATCCCGGGCGCGCCCTTCTTACTTTTCGGAGTTATACGCGTTTTTAATTAAGGAAGTGAAGGAAAACATCATGAGGAAACCTGCATGCCTGAGAGTTCTCCATAAAGTTCTCAAAGGTGTGTGAATTCTACCAATCCGCACATAACCAGCGTGGTAGACTAAGGCCAAAACCCTTCTCTCTGAGTGGAGACCCGTGCTCTGTAGTGAGCCGGCGATGGGTGGATCATGATGATGATGAATATAATTTGAAGTCCTTGCAACTTGTAGTTTCATTAGTTTCAATCAGTGTGTTTGAAGTTTTTTTGACATATTTTTCAGTTACGAAACTGGTAACGGTATTAGTGCTGAAGAGGCAGGCTTTGTAAAGAACCTTGGTATACCTGAACAAGAAGCTCAATCTGCGCAAGGGCAATACAAGTACACAGCGCCAGACGGACAGGTAGTGTATTAAAATTGATTGTAGCGAAAAATTTCCTTACCGAATAAAATTACTTATACATACCTATCAAAGTTAAAATAGCTTAGTTGCGACAGTGCATAAGTATCAAACGATTGCTGGCTAAGCATATTTGACTCTAGTTGGTAACTGGATGGATAACCGACTATGGAAATCCAAGTTTGGCCTTTTCACTTCCTCTATGGCTCGTAGAGCACGTTATGCCATTCGTCCAAGTTATTATCACTAACATTTAATACTGAACTGGTCGAATCGTATGTGATCTGCGGTCAAAGTCTTCTAATATTTACCAGAGTTTATCTATGGACTTTTGATGGTGATTTTCAGCTTTAAATAGAACTTCTCTACAGTCTTGTATTTTTTGCTCTGGTTTCCTCTTGCTTTGTGCCTCAGTCCTTTTGAAGATTATCTGACAGTTTGCCCCGATTATGATTGGGCTAGCAGGGCAAGAATCTGGATGGAAGGTTTTTGCCGCTTTCATTTACCCCTTACCTATAGATATTTACTAAAGATGTATTTTGGTTTTACTAATTTAAAATAAGAGCTTCCATGATATCGTGTTTTTGTTATTAACTAAATTATTCATGACATTTTTATTGCTTGTTATTATTATTGTTTCACAAAAAATAATGTTGTTCTAAACTTGATTTCCTAGATATAGGTAGGTAATAAAATTATTCATTGTATGGCGCCAGCATACCATTGCGGGAGTATTTACTATTTACGTACATAAAGTAAGACCCTTAAATACAAATAGATATGTCGAAGATAATGACAGAAATATTTTGTAAAAAGGGTATAAATGTTAGTTATTGAAACAAACATTCAAGTTTCTTCACTTACTGGTGGCACTCTTGTAGATTATAAAACAAAGTAGGTACGAACATTGATGTCGAAATTTTTCGTTCTGTTAGTACGAAGCTTTATATTTCATTTCGCCTAGTCTAAAAGTACATTATAACTCTCTAGTTTAAAAATATGAAGCAATATATTTTGTAGGCGCTTAAGCTACGCACATCTTAGTTTATTGCCCTAAGAGATTTGATGCAGAAAACTTTGTTAACTTTATTAACCACAAAAAAAACGTTTTGTCTAGTCTAGTTTAATTAAGAATCTGATATGTAAAACTGCGAACAGTATTGGACTTGAATATTTTCTAAAACTTACTTTTTTTAGCAGTTAGTTTCTTAAAGTGAAAAAGTATTTATTATTTTTAGTATACTTTCAAGCATGAGTAGTTCTATGTTTTTAGAAAATAATTTCGACTGTTTTTTGTATTATTTTGCGTTGGTTATTAGGAAAGAGCGATTTTCTAAGTTCTAAATCCCTCTGATTCCTGCCTTTTCCAATGTTATATCATAGTCTATTGATTGTTCCAGATTATTCAACTACAGTATGTAGCGGATGAGAACGGCTTCCAGCCTCGAGGTGCCCATTTGCCAACGCCTCCACCAATTCCCGTAGAAATCCAGAAGGCTCTGGATCACCTCGCCACTCTGCCACCTCCCGCTCCTGAGGCTAACCAGTACAGACTAGTATAAATAAAGCAGTGGTATCATCAAATATTATTTATTGTGACTACCTTACAAGAGGCTGTAAAACTAATATGTATCACTATAGGTATAGAGTATGCGGAGGCATATATGTGATAGAAAAGATTACTTTTTATAATAAGAAAACATAGATTTAAGTACATTACTAATTTAATTTTTTCTATCACCAAATAAACTGTAACCAATATTATGTATGATGATATTTTGGTAGATTTTCGATTATTTGGTGATTGAAAAAATAAGCCCAGAGTCTTGTGTCGAACGACGACGTCAATAAAGTTAAATGTTTTGAAGTTATTACGAGTTTTATTTTGATTATCAAATTGGTATAATAATATTTTCTTTTATCATTGAACGAAATTTAGCAGTCATTCGAGAAAGTTTTAAATTGTTTGTTTATCTATATTATAATGGTAAGCCGGCATGTAAATTTAGGAAAGTAAAACGAAGTAATTGCGACTATACAGTTTTTACTGGCCTGTGTCTGTTGATCTAGTCTGTAGAACATTATTTGTTTTATCGGTCTACATCTACCTACGTAATCGTCATTCAAATGATATGTCAAATTGTTCTAAAAATACTCAAATCAAATTGTATATACTGTCCCGATCACCATATTACCATTTCTTATTTACTTAACTTACTTAAACTTAAAATCGGATTAAAAAAAACAATTAATTCGATGGGTCCTAACTATTAATAAGCGTCCTCCTCCTGTTTTGATCACTACCCGTAGTAATTAATCTCTATATATAAAAATGAATCGCTAAATGTGTTGCTGCTCGCCAATCTCGAGAACAGCTGAACCGATTTAGCTAATTCTTTTTTATAATATTCCTTGAAGTACGAGTATGATTCTTACGGAGAGAAAAAATTAAAAAATTTGAATCGTCTGTTAGGCGGAAGTTCGCCAGGGCAGCTAGTTATTTATAAATGTGAAAGTGTGTGTGTTTATCCGTCACAAACGATCGACGTGATTGTTTGTTTTTTCAAAGATATAATATTACGACGTGGATAAAAACATGTGGTAAAACTAAGCTACTTTTAATCTGGAAAATCGAAGATTATGCACGGGATTTTTAAGAACCTAAAACCACGCGGACTTAGTTTCACGCACCAGTTTGTCCGTTAATAAAGAGGAAACCGAATAAACTTGAAAAGCGGTTCCCACGCGGTCACAACGTGCACATTTGTGCGGGTTGGGCGGCCGTCAGCGAATCTCCTAGTTGTACCTATAAAGTTGATGACGCCTAAGTTGCCCAACGACCCGTCTGTTCACTTTCCCTCTCGTGTCAAGGTCGCTAGCCATCGCCATAAACTCCACATACCCGACGCCTGTTAATCATATGTCGTAAACATTTTTAACGTTTTTTTGACGAGCTCCAACTAATAACAAATAGAGAGATAGAGAGCAAGACCCCAGGTCTGCCAGATCGTACTTACTTAATTTCTGAGAAACAAAAAGTGGGGGATAGAGTAGTATTGTACCCATATCTGCTAGCTTGCGCCGACGACAGCCAATTTAAGTTAAAAGTGCTAAAGCTGCTAAAGGTACTCACCTAATTAAAAACATTATTCACTTTTCTTAAAGTCTGAGTGCTGATTTTTATGTATGTTTTATAGAACTTTGTTTCTAATTAACATTCAATAATGTCAGACATTGCACGTCGGCGGTAGTTTCTGCCAGACGCTTTAAAGCTCACAAAAAATAACATAGTTAATCTTACTAATAGTCCGAGTCATCATAATATTTATTTTATGGTACTCAGGAAATATAAATTAAAATATTTTTATGTATCTTTAGCAGCTTGATTTTTAAATTCGCAGTTAGCTAAAACAAGCTAGCAAAAATGCGTATGTTAAAAGTAAACACTTATACTACTCTATCCCACAAATTTTGCTTCTCAAGTAACGTCTGGCGGCATTATCATCCTGGGCCATTATTAGACATGCGTGATAGTGAGTGATCATGTTAGATTAATAACGCAAAAACAAATGATTTATTGCAAATATAATAATACGAAACAGTAGTAATAAATTGCAATAGTTTGCCTGTTTGTAGGTTAGTACATGCGCATCACTAAAAAACTACTGGATATACTTATTCAGAATTAATAGGAGTTGGTTGCCTATATCACGCGGACGAAGTCTCGGGAATAAGCTAGTTATTATAATCATTAAATCAAACCCACGTGGATTAGTACTTACCTATAATAACTGCATTTTCGTGAGCATGCCCTAATCAGTATACTCTTACTATAAATGCGAAAGTGTGTTTGTTTGTCGCTTTATTGGTTTGTCGGTTTGTCCTTCAATCACGTCGCAACGGAGTAACGGATCGACGTGATTTTTTGCATGGGTATAGTTAAAGACCTGGAGAGTGACATAGGCTGGCATAGTGGCATAGTGATTTTTATCCCGGAAAATCAAAAAGTTCCCCCAAGCTTTCAAAAACCTAAATCCACGCGAACGAAGTCGCGGGCATCAGCTAGTTATTCTATAAAAGGTAGATAGGTATGAAGTAAAGGTAAAAAAGTATAGACTTTATTGTACACCATAAAAAATACCTTATACACATAGACTGATTATATTACATGCTTATACAATAATTCAATCATTAGGTACTATCTAGAACAGGTGGGGCTTCTCGCTAACATAGCGATCTCTTCTAGACAACCAAGGTAGTATTTAAGGTAGTCGTGATATAAAATCTCGGTGATAGCCTATAGTGGTTAAGATTTCAGTCTAGTCGGGGTCCCGGGTTCAATTCCGGGCACTTATCTTTCGGAGCTATGTATGTGCGTTTGAAGCAATTAAGTATCATTTGCTTTCCCGGTGAAGTAAAATATCGTAAGGAAACCTTCAGGCCTGAGAGTTCTCGATAATGTTCTCAAACATGTGTGAAGTCTGCCAATCCGCGCTTAGCCAGCGTGGTAGAACCTCCTCATTTTGAGAGGAGATCCTTGCTCAATGGTGTGCCGATGGGTTGATATGATGCTGTTAAACCTAAATCTCACGGAGATAGATAAAGGCCGGCGAAACTTAATTCGCCTCGGCAATAATAACGCCTAACACAAATTGTCTTTAAATTAACAGAGCAAAAGCAATATGCAATTTCTTGCATCTTACGAAATTGAATGATGATGAACGGACACTAAAAACTTTGTGTAACTAGATACTAATGAATTGTATGATCAAGCAATGCAAAGCAATGTGATTTTGTGGACGTAAACACGCTTGCTTTAAGGTCAATACTGAACAAATGAAAATCCGTTAGCTTTGTTGAAAGCCGTTACCGCACCGAGTTGACATATACATCTCGAGGTAATGCATCCACTGTTTACTTATTTCATAGATTTTGCGACATCACTTAGGATTGCAAAACTAGGATTGCAGGGAGGTGGGTAACTTAAGTCTACTATAAATACTCAAATTATCAGGATACATAAGCATCATTCAATAACAGTATCTTGTATTGATACATCAACTATACCAAACAATACAAAAATGAAATCTTTTGTAAGTGCTTTATGGTGATTTCGAATTCAGTTATTAGTGTCAGTGAAGTGATAAACGATGTGACCATTTGCAACACCAATAATTATCATGTGTTGTTCATAGTTCATACTGTAGTGTTCTAGTTTATACATATAAATAAAATCGTACCTAGTTTATCCTAGATAGTTTTACCTACAATGTGAAACTGTGTGATCGATAATAATAGAATTGTGGGTTTTCAGGTTTTGGTAGCTCTTTTCGCCGCGGTGGCGCTGGCTGCCCCTCAAGCCCCGATTGAGCCCATTCCCATAGTCCGTCAGGATAGTCAAATCAATGGTGACGGTTCATACCAATATTCATTTGAGACGGGGAACGGTATCAGCGCTGACCAACAGGGTGATCTGAAGAAAGTTGGGGATGTTGAAGCAATAGAAGTCAAAGGTCAATTCCAGTATCCAAGTGATGACGGAAGCAACATTCAACTAACATACACAGCCGACGAGAACGGCTACCAGCCCCAAGGTGCTCATCTTCCTACTGCTCCACCAGTACCGGAGGCCATCCAACGTGCCCTCGCCTATCTCGCCACGGCTCCTCCACAGCCTGAAAATTAACAGGCTTGCACTGCACTGTAATGATTCACGTTAATATAAAGCCGCATCCACTCTAATAAATTTCGCGCAGGTTGGTGAACGCTGCCTATGATGTAAATATTTTTGCCGCAAGTTGGAGTCATTCTATAATAACATACAATCAGAAGTTATTGTGTCGAATTCGTCTGATAATCTAGAACATCAGATGAATTTGACGAGACGAGACACACCCCGCAGTTTTTTATTGGTGATGACGTAGCTTAAAAATGGAATTATTTCGAATAGTTATTATTTATATTTTTGTACTTTTGTAGACCAAATATAACATTCAATTATACCAAATAAAACATATTTTTAATTTCCTTTCACGTGGAGTAACGTAGGTACATGCATAGGGCTTGTGTTAAAAATTTAAATATTAATTTTATTTTTATCTCTCGTTTATTTATTCTTCTCATTTTTATCATATTTTTAAAAAAAACAACAAACAATAAAATAACAGAATCAACAAAAAAAAATTAAAGTAAAGAAACAGTAAATCAAATAACAGGAACAACAAAAAATAAAATAAAATAAAATAAACAACAGAAATTAAAGTAACAAGAAAAAAAGAAAAAAAAAAATTAAAAATATGATAAAATGGATCCCACTAGCAGCGGGCTAGGATCCAAGCTGCCAATGGTCAGGGCCCCAGAGTGAGGAACCTCCTCACAATGCGTGCCGTCTCAAGAACCACTGCCTTCTCTACCCTTGATCCAACAATTAAGCGATAGTTTCTAAAGATGTTGGTCGATACTATTATTAATTTTATTATTATTATTATTTATTGTTTGTCAGTAGGAAATAAATTACAGATGTATCAATTTACATTATTTCTATACTTTCGTCATCTTTATACTAATACCTACTAAGACATACCTAATACTTACTTACTTGATTACCTTATAGATCATGCTATTTGAAGAAATTTACTAGATCACCTATAACTACTTTAGTAGGCGACAGGTCGAGATAGCAATCATGGTGGGGACGCCCCGCACACCCGCACATCCCCCGTACTAACCCGGTGCGGGATAGCGCGGTTGACGTGCGGATGTGCGAGGCGTCCCCCCGCCTCATACCCTGATTGCCATCTCGACCTGTTGCGTACTATACATATCGTGAATCACTTAAGTGTCGATTTTCTAACATAGAGTAACGTGTTAATCCAGGAATAATTTGTGCATAATGACAGTTTTTGTACGCAAAACCTGCCAAAATATCAAATTTATTCTCGGATAAGCTTATTTTCGTGAGTAAAATCATTTTCAAAAATATGCCGGGCTAATTATTAAGGCCGATTCACACCAGAATGGCAGCGGCCGGTAGCGACCGGAAACGGCCAGCAGCGACACGACGAGGCCGGCAGATTTGGTTTTTTTTTCAACTCAACTATTGAGCTGAGTGAGTGTGTCAACGATGCGCAACAGCAAAGGCACAAACGAACTAAGACGCTTTTATTTTATTAGAGGTTTCTAGTGATTTGGAAAAATAACATAATAGGAGAGGATGAAGTTGTATAGTGGGTGTTGGAGTCGCGTGGTAATTAGTCTAGGCTGAGTACCTACTCATATATATCTAATAATACTTCACAGCAGGATAAACCTCCTCGGGATTGTCATACCAGAAACAGCTACGTATAGGTTATGAAATGAAATGAAATAAAATAGTTTATTTGTATGAATATGGGAAGACAAGGTGCTTACAATACAGAATTAAGCCACCATATCCTGTCAGGATACCCTGTCATCTTTTTTTTGACAAAGTAGGTCATTAAGCATTCTGGACTATTTAGTATACAAATAGGTGACCTGCGCAGACTTCACTCGGGGTTTCCTTGAAAAACTCGTCAACGGTCTTGGGTGTAGACACGGATATTTTTTTAATGTAAGCACATGTAAGTTACCTCTGTACATATAGTAGACCTATTGAGGTAGGAGCTAGGAGGATATCTGTTAGTAGACCTCTAGTTTAGTGTCACATCTTTTTTTATGGGTAACTAAATAGTTATTAAGTTGTAGTCGCCAGAAGACAAAATTACGAACATTGTTCATGCTTTTGTAACAGGCAAAAGGTAGTAGATTAAAAAATGTATTTATATTGGCTACGCATATCTCATTTGAATAAAAAACGGTTCAAGTGCGAGTAGGACTCGCACACGAAGGGTTCCGTGACACTGTACAAGAAAAAACACTTTAATTTTTTTTGTGATATAACCACAAATTCACGGTTTTTGGATTTTTCTCTTAACTTGTGCTATAAGACATTGCCATCTGAAATTTTTTAAGATTCAAGGTCAATGGCAAGTACCCAATAGGTTGACGGGTCTTGAGTGTTGACAGACAGACACGGGGACAACGAAGTGTAAGTGAGTATAAGGGTTCCTTTTTTTCCTTTTGAGGTACGGAACTCTAAAAACAAGATTGGAACGACACTTGGCCATCAAAAGGGAAATTGCGTAACCGATGAATCTGATCTGTAAAAACCAGACTTGAGCCTCGTCCTCAAGGACGTTCTTACCCAAAAGCATAGAACACAGAACTAGCTTGCATTATTCTGCTACTAATAATTTCTTATGAAACAAGTTTAGTAGGGCCCTGTTAAATATTATTAATAGAATATCAGTGTTATTAGTAGAGTATCATCATAATTTCAACCCATGGCCAGTCCACGGCTCACTTCTCAGAATGAGAGAGGTTTTGGTCATAGTCCTAAGTCCATCATGCTGGTGAAGCTCAGATTGGCAGACTCCACACACTTTTAAGAATAAGTAGAATCGGATAAGGATAATAATGTGACTTGTTTGATGTTCTCAGTCTACCTAGTTGGTTGTCTGCCAAAGCGGCGATTCCCGGTACGAGGTTACGATCCTACGGATCTCCTAATTACTGACTTGATTACGTAAATAAACTTCAAGCATCTCTCCCTCGCGAGCCATCGCCCTATGATTGACTGTGAACTTTCTTATGAGGCCCATAGTTAATTAGCGATTATGTTTCGGATCCATAATACGAGTATGTAGGTATGTGATCTCCTTATATTCTTGGCACTGAGTGCAAAATAATATTCATACAGATTGGGAACTCCAGGTTTATTATTTTATCTTTACCATGAATTGGTAGAATAACATTAAAATTGGCAATGCCAATTCACTAATTGTTCATCTTGAGTAAGACCTTTCTTATACCGATTTCAATAGGATTACCTTGATGTTGAAGAATAGAAATATTGCATAAGCATCGATTATAAGAGGCCTATAAAATCAAAGGCAGCTAAATCCAAGTCTGTCAAATATTCAGTAAGCTACAAAAATCGATAACTTTGTTCAGGTAGCTACGATGTTCTTTATTTTAAAACAGATTTATAAAGAATGAGAATATTAATAATAATCTGAATTTTAAAAAATAAAACTCCTTTTATATTTGAGTACTGAGTGAAAATAAAATTGCATTTAGCTGTCATTGATTCCAACTTTAGGACATTGCTGTATTTGATTCTGAGTAACTGGATATAGCTGAGTTTGATAATGACAGCCGCCATTTTGAACTCAAAATGGCGGCTTCGGATTAGTGATGTTCATAAACATTCGATAAAGTAAAAACAACTAAGTATATTATTTTATTACACATTTTAATAAATTTTCAATGAAGTGAAATAATTGCTTTTATTCTTTTATCCTTATTATATTCTTAAGACTGGTGATTCTTCTGCTATCCCTTCACAAAAACTTTCTTCTAAATCTTGATTTCCTTCAACAAATGGCCCTCTAATTATATCTAAGTAAAATTGTAAGTCTTCTCTTTTTTGCCATTCTAATCCAAAGTGTTTTGCCAACAATTTCTCAACATCGGTTATTTTTGCCTGGGCCACAGGCACTCCCGTTGAAATGGTGGTAGGTTGAAGCATGCTTGTATTTTTGCCAGTTTTGCAGACATTAAAGGCTTTATTTATATCTGAATAATAAAACGGTTCACCACGGATAAGTGTGTTTCCTGAGATCTTCGATCTTTTTATAATGAATCTTTTACATTCGGTTATTTTGAATGGCCATTTCGCTGTCGGTTTAAAAACCTCTTGAGTGGCTCTTTTGAAGTCTAATATAATAATATCCTTTAGATTCGTGACCGTCGCATTACTTGAAATGATGTCGCAATATTCTTCTGGTTGGATGATTACTTCTCGTTTCTTTAGAACCTTTTCTATGTTGCCGAAGACTCTGTCCGGGGGCATAAAACTATGCCCTGTTACAGGAAATATTATTTCTATACGTTTTACAGATACATTTTTTAATAACCATTGAGATAGCATGCTTAGCATTATGCTATTTTTGTTTTGCCCACCACAGCCATCGGCAAATAAGCGTATTATAGTGATCCCTGATAAATTGGTTTTATTTAACCGATCATAGACAGCTGATGCTATTTGATTAGCTGTCTTACCGAATTCGTTTTCTGTCCAGGTGTACGCAAAGGTTGTGTTCTTATTAAGCTTGTCTTTAGAGGATCCTTGCACAATAGTAAAATTATATAAGTAAAATTGGCGACTGTAATAAGCACTTTGGTCTGGAATTCGAGGTAGTGGACTGTTTTTCTGGCAGTCAAACGAGAAGGTTATCATATCGTCTTTTTGCTCCTGCAGCATTTTGAAGAACGCCTTTGCTCGTAATTTATGCACTCTCAGTGCAGTCATCAACTCATTTTTCTTGATTCGATCGTTTTCTTTTTTGATTCTCTCATTCAATTCAATACAAGTTGAGCATGCGTCAGTGTTAGGGGTACCGAAACCTAAATTAAATTCTCTATTAAAAATATGGCGGAAGTATGATTGTTTAACAGGAGATACAGGATTTTCGTCTCTAAACATTTTGTACAGCTTGTTTATACTCAAGTCACTAGATAGGTATTTGCGTTCTTGAGAGGATGATCGACAATAATGCGATTCAATGCATTTTAGTTTGATAATATAACGTATAATGGACTCCTTCTGCTCTTTAAATTTATTTATCTTACGATTACCCCCTCGTCTTTCCCTGGCAATTTCCCCTGTATGAAATAAATGTTTCAAAGCATACTCTACACGATATTTTGTTATGCCAAGAATATTCAGGAACGCTTTTTGGCAAACAGGAACACAATCATTGCGAGGTCTAAAAACGCTATACTTTATATTAAAATCTCTACCCAATCTTATGCTTTTGGTAGGACGCCTTCTTTTTACCTTCTGCGTTTTACAGCACTTCAGTATCAAAGCATCTTGTTCACTCCGTTTATTTGAGGAATAAAACGAACTGTGAAAATTCATAATATCAGTCATTGTTAAACTTGAACATTTTAGATGTTTATTTTTATGTGAGCAGATTATTCGTTCGGGTGCTTTCTTTGGCATGTACCTGAAAATTTAAAAAATTCTATAGTTTAAGAGAGCATCGTGTCTTTGTAACGTTTCAATTTTCCGTTGGCCAAACTCGGCGACGAGGGCAGTGATTTCAAATGTTGGGCCTTCATCACCAAGGACAATAATATTTATTGTAAACTAAAAGAGTTTTCTTGGCTCTTGGGCTATGAGAATATTAAAAACTAACTAACCTAACCTAACCCTGCAGCATCAGGATTGAGGAGTTCAATTCAGAAATTTTTATGGGACCACCACAAAAACGGGCGAATTGAGAACCACCTCCTTTTTGGAAGTTGGTTAAAATAGATTATTAAAATGGTTAAGCGTATTTTTTTATTGCAGTATTATCATGATATTCTAATAGTTGGTATTTGAAACGTAAAAAACGTGTATGCACATCACTAACCTTTTTTTCTTAGCAATATTAGCTTTCCAATTCTCGGGGTTTCTCGTTCTTTTACGAGCCTTGCCCGCACTTGCTCTTGTTACAGGAACCTCCATGGATATCCAAATTCGAATAATAGCAAAAGAATTGTCACGTAATTCAATAGAAACACAAGAATAACGCTAAAAACTGGACGACACATTCGCATGAATTGTATGGGGCAGCCATGTTGTTTTTCCGAAATCTTGCTCTCTGATTGGCAGGCGTAACTCTAAGCTGTATTTGATTCTTACTGGTTGGCATGTAGCTATCTTTGATGCCAGTATCGATTTTTGAACTGAATTTGCTAGGGATTTAGCTGCATTTGTTAGTAAAATGAAAACACTAAAGCGTGCCCAACTAACTAAACTAGATGGCGCCATAGTTAACTCATTTTACGACATTATGGCGTTTAGCTACCTTTGATTTTATAGGCCTCATAAGATTACCTACTACGGTGGATACGAAATAAATAAATTGACTAGTTAATTATTTATTAATCAAATGGACTAAGAGCCAGCGAGTGGCAGACCTTTGTTATTTTATTAAAGCTAAAAGTTTCTCTGCGTATTGTTCCCAACACATGTTTGAATCAGGATGGCTTTGGGAGATAACAGGTAACAAAGGTGTTAAAAATCTCACGACAAATTATAAAGTCTAATCAGTATCCTTATTATAAATGCGAAAGTGTGTTTGTTTGTTGGTTTATTGGTTTGTTGGTTTGTCCTTCAATCACGTCGCAACGGTGCAACGGATTGACGTGATTTTTTGTATGTGTATAGATAAAGACCTATAGAGTGACATAGGCTACTTTTTATCCCGGAAAATCAAAGAGTTTCCACGGGATTTTTTTAAAAACCTAATTCCACGCGAACGAAATCTTATAGTATTAGAAATCACGTTATGCGTTGCCAAATACTTAGGGCTTGACCACTGCCAGACCCCCTTAAAGTTAAATAAATTGTTAAAGTTTAAGGGTGTCTGGCAGGGGGTTGCCACGATACTATATTGTGTCTGGCAATGCATAACGTGATTTCTAATACTATTTCGAACTTTCAGCTTTTATGAAATAACGAAGATCTGCCACTCGCTGGCCCTCTCTCTAAAAGATGTATGAGGCTTTTTATGTTTTTGTCATTATAAATGTCATTTTTTCGTCATTATGTTCAACTTCAAGTGAATAACAGACCTATTATGTAATCCATCGGTTTGGACATGACTTATATTTTATTGGTCTGAAGATTTGATTTCAAGTATTGTTCAGATAAATAAACAAAGTATTACTTAGATAAAAATAGGCAGCATTCTATAATTTCATTTTATGTCAATAGAGTTTTTAAGGTTCTATACCCGAACAGTGCCAACGGCACCCATTTACTAAGCCTCCACTGTCTGTCCGTTTGTTCGTCCGTCTGTCCGTCCGTCTCTCTGTCAGTGGGCTAAATCTCGTGAACCGTAATAGGTAGAGGTAGAGAAAAACTGATTATCCGTAAGGATTTTCTTCCTCTTCAAGAAAAAAAACGGTATATCGAGTAACTGGAATGGTAATTTAATTTTATAGTAGTATTCATTGTAAATATTAAATTGTATTTAAAAACTTATGTTTTTTTTAATTTGGTGTAAATATATTGCAAAGCATAAAAAGTTTGGTAGTCTCTTACGATATTGTCGAATTATTTGGACGCAGGGTATGGTGCAATACCTACCATCAAAGGTGGAGGCGGCATGCATATTGACCACTATATATACCGAAAACTCTCATAGATCCACATTGTCTAGTGCATCCATCATTTTAATCCCAACATGAAGATCATCGTAAGTGTCAAAGATAGTGTTTAAATAGTGTAATGCAGTGTTTCCAAATATTCTATTACCTGTAAACAAATTTTTACCTCTAATCTAATTCAGAGTCTAATAATTACTAAGATAATCTTATTTAATTATTAATATAATTTGATATGATCCCTAAAAAGAAAAGTGCTGACTTACTCACTGACAGATTCGTCAACGCCCCGCCCAAACCCTTGGACCTAGAAAGCTGCGTATTAGAGGTTCCCTTTATAATGTAGACAAGGAATAAGGAATGATTTTTTGAAATTCCAATGGGAGTGAAGCCGCGGATGGTCACTGGTTTTAGATAAAAGGTACAGGTGAAAGTGAGTTCAGAAATTATTTATTAAAAACTATCTCTCCTTTTCAGATTGTCCTTTCCCTAGTAGCCTGCGCCTTGGCTGGGCCCCAGTCGTTAAAGGAGCCGATCCCGATTTTACGCCAAGAAAGCAATATTAACCCTGATGGCTCTTTCCAATACTCATACGAAACCGGTAACAGTATTTCTGCTTCAGCTTCCGGATCACTCAGAAACATTGGTGCTAAGGAGCTAGCCCTTCAAATCCAAGGAGAGTTCCAATACCGTGGTGATGACGGAATACCCATTGCCCTGACCTACGTGGCTGATGAGAACGGTTACAATCCTCAAGGGAGCGCAATTCCCACTTCTCCCCCAATCCCCGCTGACATTCAGCGCGCCCTTAAATACCTCGCCACGGCACCTCCACAGAAAGAATAAGCAATAGACTGAAATTGTCACGTTTAACTTTTAACACCCATAGGTAAAAGTGACCAAGTCAAGTATCCAAAATTTTCTATTTTTGGGCACCATCACAAATAATGGAATTCCATATTTGGTCACAAACATCAACAAATATGAAAGTGAAATTAAACAAAACACTTACAAAAGCACTATGCGACAGGTCGAGATGGCAATCGGGGTATGAGGCGGGGCGTCCCAACCCCAATTGCCATCTCAACCTGTCGCGTACTATACCTAAATATCACGTGAATACGTCAGACTAGATCATTATAAGTCAAAGAGTCTATATGGCTATGATAGTAAATAAGCTGTGAGGTTTTCTGAAGACTACTGATTAGCACCTGTCCTTTTATGTGTACAAGAAAATATCAATTGGCTATTACGATTGGCATATTGATTTATTTGATAATGCCTTTTATGTTCTGTTTAAATGATTAGTTTAATATCAAATCTTTAATTTTGATTTACCTAAAATACCCTTATAACAAATAAGCCGGTATGCATAATTGATGGATTTGCGCTGTTGCAACTCCATACCATCCTACACAATCTAAGATTTTTAGAGTTAGTTCAATCTTACATTAATAATTGTACAAATCATTTCAAAAGCCGATGCCTATAGCCTTTATATTGCGGCCGAAATTAATATACCTAATTAAATTAGTAATTGTAATCTGTCAATAGATGGTATTTAGCAACATTGCATAGAAATAGGAAGTAAGTTGTTATTTGTTACAAAAGATCACACAATTTTTGACAAATAACAGTATTGCTAAGTAACTTATTGATCCTAGATTATTAATTTCGGCCGATATTGTGAGGAGAAATTGAATTTATTTGACTAAAATGACACCTTGATGTAGATATAACAGCTTCTTTAAAATTCAATTTTTTCAACTGATGCAGAGCTCTACATTTCAATGCGATTTCGACTGCAGGAGTACTCGCAATGACCCGTCCGACCTATTGGAAGGTAGTAATAATAGCCGTTGACATTTAAAACAAAACTAGTTTTAGAGGCCTGCGGGTGCGATCATCTTCACTTTGATATGACAGTGGTTTTATTGACTGGTTTTAAAGATTTATGTTCAGTGGTTCTCAAGGTCAACAACGATATTATTTTTAATACTATATCCGTTTTTAATTATATAATAAGAGGTTTTGCACGAAACTTTGTTCATTTAGTTTTGGGTTAGAGAGGGCGCATCATATGCTTAAGAAGTAGGTATAACTAATGATACAGTACCTACCCAACTACTATTAATTGATTCGAACGAACATCATTTACCCAAATTTTTTGACTATAAAAAAGAATCTTTAGTTCTCTGACAGAGAAAAAGTAATCACTATTGGACAATAAAATTTTCTAAATTTCTTAGGTGAGTACTTAGATAGATAGGGATTGAGGGATGTGTGGCCTAGTCATGACAACGCATATCATCATCTATTGCCATTGTTAAGCAAATTGACTCAAGTCAAGTCGGTAACTGGATGGGTGACCGAGTTTGGAGATCCATATTTCGCCTTTGCGTTTCCTCCATGCCTCGGATAGTACGGTCCCGAGTAGTATCACCTCAAAATACATAATAGTACAGGTACAGAAGGTTCACTCCGCAAAACCATTTAAATAAATAGCAACTCTTGCTACGACACAATAAAGTGCAATTCCGTCCGTAAAATATAAAAGCTCTGTGCTTTTATATTTTAAGTTAGCGAGATTTTAAGAAACAAATTATACTTAGTAAGATTTACTGCTATTTAGTCCAGTAAATAGAGCATTTAAACTCGCACTAAATTTCCGATCCAATTTCTTTTTTTTTCATGTTAAGGGTCACTTACTGACCATAAAATGACAAAATGCTGACAGATCCAGGTGGAGCTTCGATCATAATCTTGAAGGAAAGTTTTTGGCTGATATCTCGAAAACTATCCACTTTAGGGCAAAAATTATAAAAACCGTTATAGTAGAAAATAAAATTTTGCATTTTTTGTTTCTTGTAAGCTTTTTTGTAAAACTTACCGTTTACGATTTATGACGGATTTTATGAACCGGTTTTTCCAATATTTTATAAGCTATCGGCCGAAATAGAAAAACCGGATCATAAAATCGGTCATAAATCGTAAACGGTAAGTTTTACAAAAAAGTTTACAGGGAACCAAAAGATGCAAAATTTTACTCTCTACAATAAAAGTCTACATTTTTTACAATTTAGTGCGAGGTTGACCAAAAAAAAACGGCTTTATTTACTGTACTATATTATAACATGTCGGCATTCTCGTCCATTACCTTATATTTCCTCATCATAACCTTTAATTGAGACGCTCAAGGATTTTTGTATAATGAGGAAAAAGTCATGATTATGTTATTTGTAAGGTTTTGGTTTTTGATTTTTAACGAAATTCAATAATTTTAAAGCAATCAAATCAAATAGTTTATTCAAAATAGGTAATAAATTACACTTTTTGAAAGTCAGTTGCATTTGGAAGATGGTAAAATATCTGTGATGATAATTTTTACGCGAACATAAAAACTAAAGCTACGATGGTTCCAAACACGCCCAGATCTGAGAAGAGCCCACAACAAACTCAGCCGGGTATTCTTTTTATTATCACCACTTTATAAGACTAATAAAAGCTTAGATATACCTACTAGAGTTTTCTGCGTGAAAAAATCAGGAATGAGAAACCAGAGTAACCAACAAAGCTAAACGGGTTGCGAAGCTGAAATGGCAATAGGCAGGGCACATAATTCAATGAAGTAATGTTCAATAAAAGGATAGAGTTGGGCCCCAAGATGCTAGAATGGTGACCAGTGACCTCGTACTAGAAAGCGCCGTATTGGATGACCCTCTTCCCCCAAGACCACTAGGTGGAGGCGATGGATTCAGGCGGCGCGGCGCGGCGCAAAACCGTATAGCGTGTGGAAGTCTCTACAAGAAGCCCATGTCCATCAGTTGAATTTTCACCCATGACGTTAATGGGTTTGTAAGTTAACGTTACTAAAATTATCACTACTATCATCTATATCCCGACCATCAAAAAGAGTACCTACGATAGTACTTTGAATAAATGATTTGAATTGAATTGCTTATAATCTTTTTCAGTCTTCTGAACTTACTCAAAAAACGGAATACCTACTAAACTTGTACCTCTGTCTGTTCGCTGTGTGCGAACAGCTAGAAGTTAAGTTTTATCCAGATATTATTATGAGCTATTTTTTTAGGGTAGGTTCACATGTTGCTCAAAACTCCAAAACTCTATGTTTTGAAAATTCCAATAAATCTAAAGTATGAAGACCGCAGAACGAAAATTATTGTAGATCAAGGGTCTTATATCTAATTGTGACTGATGAACTGTAATAACGATCTCGAAAATGTTTACTTAGATTTTTGATTGCTTCTTTGTAACAATGTTCATAGCAATGATTTTAAATAATATGTCTCTTTCTTTTTACATCGTATTCTCATTGCTGAGGATTTTGATTTATTTCCTTAATTGAATAATGTTTAGAGGTTTTCTTGAGGCATGATGCAGTAGGCTCCCAGGTCATTCCCACATTTGGCTCAACAAAAAGCATGTAAGTACAATTTTAACTCTAATTTTAAACCTAAAGTTTACCGATTAATTTATTATTTTAAGATGTTAGTGAAAATTTCAAGCAAAGAGACGGCTTAAGAGGCTATAGAAATAAAAATAAATAAATAAAAACACCAAATTATGAACACCAGTTCTGTACTATTTACTTAAATTAAAATAATTACTCCATTAAAATAATATTATATTACATAGAGCTTATTGAACTAGTAAATTCAATTCAATTCAATTCAAATTTATTGCGAATATGGGTAAACAGTGGAGATGTTACAAAACAAAAAAGGTACAGTCAAATTCTGCCTATTAGCATGCAATATGTTATGATATACCTAACAACGTGTAGTACATAGTTTTGATAAAATTAGTCACATTAAATACTTAGTCACAAAAATTAATAATTTAAATAATAGTATTATAAATGTCAAAAATTAAAATAAAACTAAAACTATTATAATCAAGCCATGGCTGGCTTACTATTAGACACGGGTCTCTTCTCAGAATGTGAAGGTTTGGTCATAGTCTACCACGCCGCGCTGGCCGATTCAGATTGGCAGCCTTCTGTACAGTACTGTACAACCTTTACCTACCTATACCTTTACATCAGTACACCTTTGTGAAAAATATAGAGAATTCTCAATCATGCACATTTCCTCACAATGCTTTTCCTTCACCGTTAAAACTTAAAACAAATGATATTATACCAAACCCACATACTTAACTCAGAAAAGTTAGGTGCCTACCCGGGATCGAACCTCGGATCCTCCGACTAGGACTAAGTAGTCTGGTTGGATACCATAGATATAGAATTTGAATACTACCAAAAATATATTATTTGCTTGCGCCTATAATGTTGTTTACAGCAAAGAAACTCTTGTAAATAATATTTATATAAGTTTTTATTTCTGCACGTGCCTGGGTTATTATGAAGTATAGAACGCGAGAATGAAAATTTGCTATACTCTTAATACGAGTACTTAAGTAATGAAAGCGTCAAGTTGTTTTTGTGAGCTATGGTAAATGAAAATACATTTAAATACTTTGCTTGACCTAGGAAATATATCAAAACATATATTTATATATATATTATATATACATATTATAAGGAAAAGGTGACTGACTGACTGACTGATCTATCAACGCACAGCTCAAACTACTGGACGAATCGAGCTGAAATTTGGCATGCAAATAGCTATTATCACGTAGGCATCCGTTGAGAAAGCATTTTTGAAAATTCAACCCCTCAGGGGGTGAAATAGGGGTTTGAAATTTGTGTAGTCCACGCGGACGAATTCGCGAGCATAAGCTACTTATGTATAAAAGAACGTTCACCAAGAAACTCTTTATCTATTTTCAAAAGCTTTGCAGTGCATTAGGTAGTAGAGTAGAGGTACTTAAATTTAGTGTTGACATCGTAAAAAACCGGCCAAGTGCGAGTTGGACTCGCGCACGAAGGGTGCCGGACCCTTATCTATAAAAACGACCAAAAAAATCTGGTTTGTAGTATGAGAGCCCCTTAAATATTTATTTTACTCAGTTTTCTTTCTGATTACATCACACTAAAAATATTAAACTGGGGTCACGAACTAATAATTAGTATATTCAATTTTCGAAGTAAGATAACTATATCAAGTGGCGTATCATATGAAAAGGCTTTACCTGTGCATTCTAAAACAGATTTTTATTTATTTTTATGCATCATAGTTTTTGAACTATCGTGCAAAATGTCGAAAAAATACGACTGTTGTGTAGGAACTCGATATTACCGGTATTTGTTGTTTAGCGGCAACAGAAATACATCAATTTCAAAATTTCAACTGTCTAACTATCACGGTTCATGAGATACAGCCTGGTGACAGACGGACTGACAGACAGACAGACAGACGGACGGGCAGCAGGAATAGGGTCCCGTTTTACCCTTTGGGTACGGAACCCTAAAAAGTGGTGAGAATGCTCGAAAAATTAGAACCTGTTTTTATTACTATTTATTTAATTGTTCACAAAAAATACTTACATTACAAGGTTTATTACGATTATGGTGTAATCTGTAAACCTAAACTCGGTTGAGTTTTTCTGTAGGTACACCATCGTAGTGTCGTCGACATAAGGCACACAGTTATGAAGTTACAATTCTAAAGTAATTAACACACAATATAGTTGAACTAATTACCTACATTTACATTTACTTATCTAATACTAAATATAAATGCATATAAAATTCAATATTTACAAACTAAGTACAAGTTATCCAGCTTATTGCTTATTACACTCAAGTCACACGCTGCTGTTTCCACGTGCAGTGCTTTATACTGAAAATAAATAAAAAATGTTAGCATTTCTTTAATTTTCTCACTCGCGTATTCAGTACGAAAAATTCGGAAAGCGCATACGAAGTAATATATAAGTCAATGGGCAAGCGAGAGTTTCTCTCTTTGATTTACGTAATTTGACATATGACCTTTATAGACTAAGAACTAGTAACCAAAACATATTGCTTAAAATAACTGTCGATAAAAAGAGTAACATCAATAACGATGTTACCCACTTATCCCTAGGACTTCGTCCGCGTGGACTACAAAAATTTCAAACTCCTATTCCCTCTATTTCAAACCCCTTTAGGGGTTGAATTTTCAAAAATTCTTTAATATAGCTAGCTTCTTTCATAATAGCTATCTATATGCTAAACAGCCCGATCCGTCCAGTAGTTTGAGCTTTGCGTTAATAGAGCAGTCAGTCAGTGAGTCCGTCAGCCTTTCCTTTTATATATTATATAGATTTACATATTTGTATAATATAGATTATCTTATATTCAAAAAGTAAAATTCTCCCATTTTAAATTTTTTATTTATAGTCCGTACAAAATAACTTTTCACGCGCCTTTTAACTATGGGTCAACTGTCTTGTCAAAAGTACTGTTTACCTTTAAAATAAGGACAAAACCGTACTTTTGACATGACAATGACACAATATAAAGTTAAAATGGTGCGTGAGAAGTCATTTTGTGCGCATGATAGATATTTTTCCTTTCCAAGTTTACTAAGGGAATTCAGGGATTAGGTACACCAATTAAATCGAAAAATACAGAGTGGTTGGTTTAGCCATGGTATGTACTGATTATAATGTTGATCAAGTACATTTTATTATTTTGATGATTAGCTCTTAGATTAGGATGATTGTTAATATTGCTCAGTTCAAGGTTATGTAATTTAAATATTAATGCCTAATTAATGCAATATCTAAAATTGATGATTCAGTAAATACTTATCATGTGTGAGCTTTTGATATTGTTTTTTTTTTTTTAATGTTAAAATGACTAATATTCCCCTTTCCTCTCCAACTAAGCGTCAAGCTTGTGCTAGGAGTAGGTACGACAATAGTGCAACGGGCGGGGTTTGAACCGTCGACCTTTCGGTTTTCAGTCCACTCCTATACCGGTTGAGCTATTGAGGCTCTAAATCTAATATAATCTAATTGTTAAGATTAATTTAAAATAAAATTTTAGTTTTGAAGGAATGATGTAAAAGGCATAACTAAAATAAACTAGATTTGCAAAGGAAATTGTTAGTAAGTTTGCTTGAGATCTATTTTATGCCTGTGCATAAATTATGTGGAGAAATCATTGGAGAAATATTATTTTCTACTATTGGCAGTAAGTAGTTTAGGCACGTCACCAGTGCCCGTAGTACAAGATTTTACGTCTCACCAAACCAAACCAAATTCGAGAGTCGAAATACTTCCGCGTTACAGTAAAATGGACCTAAACAGCCTTGACTTGAAATCAAATATTCAATGCCACTGATTTTAATTTCGCAATGTTTCCGCTTGGAGCGCTGACTGTAGAAGTGTAGACAAACTTGAGCTTTAAAACAAGGCAGTTAAGATCCAGTTTACTGTAACGCGGAAGTATTTCGACTCTCGAATTTGGTTTGGTTTGGTGAGACGTAAAATCTTGTACTACGGGTACAGAGAATGGGTAGACATGGGGTAGACTAAAAGAGTTCAACGGGTTCTCGTTTTTGTTCGACACGTCATTTTTACTATTTACTAGCTGACCCGGCGCACTTCGTATCGCCTACCTAACACGTCACTCAATTGTTTTGCCTTCCCGGAACCCCTCCACTAACACTTAAACTTTACGGTATGGTATTAAACTTCAAATTGACTTTTAAGTATTATTACGAAATCTTTTGTATGAGAATATAGAAAAGTGTTGTTTTTAGACTTTTTCAGGCAATTTTTTAAATTTTTCTCTCCATAAGAACCATTTTCGCATTTCAAGGAATATTATAAAAAAAGAATTAGCGAAATCAGTTCAGTTGCTCTCGAGATTTGCTCAAGGTTTTATCGTTTAGTTTTATATTAATAAAATAATAATTATATTTGTAATACCTGTAAATAATACTTCTTATTTCAATTCATAACTTACTAAGTGAATAAAATATTAAATAGTTCACTTTGAGATAAATATGGAACATATAGTACAAAATCTTACTCACACATGACCATCTTTTTGATGAGAAATGTTAAAAAAAACTTGATTGTAGTCAATAATTTGGAATATGATATTCTTATTGATTAATTAATTATGTATGCACAGAGATTGTCATGTTCAGAGTCATAGAAACCCATCCGGGTTTCACATATTGCCATAAAATTATGTCTACCTAATGTTAAAATGGTATTCAATATGGTTTTCAATTCGACATGCATATACTGTGATAAACTTAGAAGTTTATGTTTTTCAACTATACTAGAAACGCGTATGACTAATGATTCCGTTGTTGATTCAAAACTACAAAGTTTTCATAGATCAAAAATATCAGCGAACTTTAACTATCTCCAAAAGTGTGTTCAGGGAAGCATACAAATAAAAGTACTTGTGTGCTTCGAAACAACTTACTAGGATTTTATTCCAGCATGATTTTGTGACAAGTATTTCGTACTTCTGAAATATTGAATTTTTCGACATATCAATCTCTTAGTTATTGAAAATTGAGGTAAAACATTTTTAACTATAAAAAGTAAGTATGTTATTGAAGTCAGATATGGCAGCGCGCAGCTAGTGGCTTGATGCAGTAAGCAGTTGTCTGCGACTCCTTTGCGCAATAGTATAAATGTTATGTTTTTACCGAATACCTAATAGTACCTTTTTTTTTATTCAGACCTTACAGGCCTCAAAGGTAAATAAGGCTGACTCGGCGAAGAAGTTTAAATAAATAGCGACTCTTGTTACGACGGAACAAAGCGTAATTCAGCTCGCAGAGCACTGCAGCCTAAAATTTAATAAACGGTTCTATTTCTATCACGCAAATTCTAATCTATAAGTGTTATATATAGTGGGAGCTATCAAAACTCGAAAGGGCGCGCCGCGCGCTGTGAGTATATTTTCACCACGTGATGGTTCACTTCAGTGATCATATTTAAATGAAAGCTATCAAACTCAATTGACATTGATTGGTTCTACATCGCTGCTTCACTGAGTGATACAAAAATAATTTTTCGTAGAAAATCTTCAATGGATTAAAAATAAATGTCGAATGAGCTTTCATGGCTTTCATTCAGTGATACATAATCATCACTGAGTTAGCGAATCACCACGTCGCGATGGTAGGGCGCGCGCTTAGATCCGGGACAAAGATAAGCCTACATCACTCCTTTCGAAGCGGCTGAAGTTCTCAAATAATTCTGTTACTTTTTTTTGACTCCAGTGCGGTTAGGAATCCACACTAATATTATGAATGCGACAAGGTGTCTGTCTGTCTGCTAGTTTTTCAGGGCCCATCCGTTTAACCAATTTTGATGAAATTTGGTACAGAGACAGCTTGCATCCCAGGACATAGGCTACTTTTGATCCCGAAAAATCAACGAGTTCCGACAGGATTTTCAAAAATCTAAATCCACGCGGACGAAGTCGCGGGCATCATCTAGTTGTTTATATGTTAATCGCGTGAGAAAGGCCCTCACGCGGGTAGCGTAAGCTATCTCTAACTGCACCCGATAAAAGATTGAAAATTCGTTCGGGCTAGTGAACTTACGAAAAGAACAATGTTTCTCATAATCACAGACAGACATTTCAATTTCACTTGTTAGTATCGATGAATTTACAATTTTACTTACTATTTTGTTAACCTTCAAAGCCTGTTGCGACTACAAATATCAGAGTTTATCAGTGACGCGAATTAAAAATAAGAGATAGATTTTCCATCTGGGAAACCATGGGATCAATTTTAGAAATATTAGAAATAAAATTGGTTCTTTCTTCTCATTTTATCTATTAAATAATTGTATTTTTATATTTGAATTAAAAATAAGTACATCGCAACAAAAATATTGTAAGGCAAACAAATAAATAAAAAATAATTCGGGTTTGATTCCCGGGTATAATATTACATTTTATCAAAATCAACAGTGCTCCTTCCTCCATGACATGACAAGACTCTATGGTTACATATTATTTAGAATATTTTGCTAATAGAAAATTCTGTTAACTAATAGTTTTACTTTTTGTTTCAGTGACATTTCTCAAGATCACCCTTTATACATCTGTTCTCTTTTGATTGATAGAAGATTGATAGTTTTAAAAATCAAATATTAATATATTTGGATATCGCCACTAAATTGTGTTTATTGTCTATGTCAACGTATAGGCTTTGACCTTTACAACTAATTAAAATCAAACGATACGATACCGTAATAATATGAATTATTATTAAGCAGTGTAGTTTACAAATAAATAAGGTTAATACAAACAGTATAAGTATAATATAATATACTACTACTATATTATATTATACTAACATAATATGCACTTTTTGAATAGTGCCTGAGACATATGAATGTAAAGCATGTAAATCGATAAAAAATTTGATCCCGTATCCCGAAAAATCCCTAATTGTTTTCGGAATAAAAACTATCCTATATGTTAACATGGAGTATCAGCTACCACTGTACTAAATTTTATTTAAATCCGTCCAGTAGTTTTTGCGTGATGCGCGCACAAACAGACAGACAGACAATTCCAAAAAAGTAAATAGTTTTGGGGTCTATATCGATAATAATGTTTCCTCCGATTAAAATTTTCAAAATATATTTAATGTACAGAATTCGTCCAGTTACAGTTTTACTATAAGTATAGATAGATAAATAAGTTAATAAAAATATTACAATGTTCAACTTAAAACATTAATGAAAAGCGCAATCGAATCTACATAAGCATACAACCTACATCCTAGATTCGCGTACTTGACCAGTAGAATATTTGTGTCATTTAAATTTGCATACCTAGGTACTGCTGTTTATGTATTGTTATCGCTCAATAATTTATTTTTATGGTCAATATAAAAGCATATATGTGTCGTTTCAGCCATCATAACCATCTGATATCTATAAGAAGAACATAACGCGAAAATTTGTGAAAATATATGTAGTTTTGATGTGATTTAAAGTGGTTTAATTTATTACTGTTTGTAGTTTTGTAGAAATTTTAAAATGAAAATGTGTAATATAATTACCGTACCATTTCAAGTAGGTATTCACATAATTAATTTTATGACGTACGCTTACGCAGAATGTCGCAACAGCGAGGCCCTTTTCTGTTACTTTAATTCACTAAACCAACTCAACTTCTGACTGCCCCTAAGTTTCATGTTTACACAGTGTTTACAAAAGTGATTACTGAGTTATGTCAATCTACCAAATTTTATATTATCATCATCATTAAGACTAGAACCTAAAAAAATCCCGGTAATCTACATAGCTATTTATTTGAAATTAGGTTTCAAAAATCCTGTGGGAACTCTTTGATTTTCCGGGCTAAAAAGTAGCCTATGTCACTCTCTGGTCTTAAACTATACCCATGCAAAAAATCACGTCGATCCGTTGCTCCGTTGCGACGTGATTGAAGGACAAACAAACAAACAAAAACACCTTTGCACTTATAATAGGGGTAGTGATTGCACCTAATTAATACAATCACGGATCTTTTAATAACTTGAATGCTAAAAGTCATTTAATATGTTTCAATAAAAGACAAAGATAGATAATTAACATGATATTGCCATTTTTTTGATATATGTATTATTATCCTTGTCATCTTAAGAATGAGAGGTATAAGAATCGTCAATGGTCGGAAGTTAACTCTTGCTGAAAATGAATGATTAGGTAATCCGAAGCTTCCCAAACTGTTACCATATAATAATATAATACAACCGAGACTTCAAAAAAAAAACAATTACTTATTTATATTTAATACTACTTAATATTAGTACTTGATAGGATTTAAAAAATCAAGGGTTTCCTTTGTCGGGGATTTCGGGCGGGGGTTTGGCGCCCCCCCCCCATCCCCCTGGCTACAGCCATGATGTTATTTAAATCTATAGATATTATTCGGATATTGTTTTTGTGCTTTTCATAGAAAATAATTGAACCAGAGTATTTTTCAGATAGTCTCTGGTTTCAGTAGTAGCTAATAATAATTTATTCTTATCATAATAAGCAGCATGACCAAGTTTTTAATTTTGTTTATTAAATCATACTGACTGTATTTTGAAGTCTATAAATTATAACCAGGATCCTTGAACTATAAGAAAATAAACATCAATAAACTCATGTGACATGATCAATCCATACCTATGTTTTATCACTTTGATTAATCTTAATTACACAATGAAAAATTTATAAGGAAACTTTACTAATAAAATATCTAAAAGAACTAACTATCTACCCACCTATTTACTTACTTGTGAGATTATAATATTACTGACTGCATTGTTAGATTTCTGACATAGTTTCCCAAAGTTTATATGCAGCTAAAACAAATTTAAAGCTAATCTGCTATCCATATTTTTACGCTTGGACGAACTATTTCTATATTTAAAAAATAGGTATATAAAAGCAAAAGCTAACTGACTGATTGACTGACTGATCTATCAACGTACAGCTTAAACTTCTGGAGGGATCGGGGTGAAATTTGGCATGCAAATGGTTATTATGTCGTAGACGTCCGCTAAGAACACATTTTTAAAAATTAAATCCCAAAGCGGGCAAAATAGAAGTTTGAGATTTGTGTAGTCCACGCGGATGAAGTTGCGGGCATAAGCTAGTTTTAAAATGATTATAATACATTTTGAAGAACGTTTTCTTATACCTTGTAAGTAATATGCATTGAGCCGTTACTCAAAGCAAATCTGGGCGGCGATAATGGAGTGACGTAAAGCGTTATAAAATGCTTCAAAGTATATTAAATTTCGTCACCTGTCACCGGCACCGCCACCGGAAGACAGAACTATACTGGCAATCTCATACGGCCTTTGCCGGTCATTGCATGATGCGTATGATATGCTCTGGAAGACACTAAGAACAACGACTTCGATACGTAACATCTGCGTGACCACTCTCTATTCTCTCACTCTCACAATTCCCTTCATTGCACTTTACCATCACTTGCTCTATCCAGCACTGCTGACATTTAAAACTTTGAGATGTTACCTCTATTCCCTCACTCTCATAGTTGTCTTTAGTTCTGCTGGTCATTTTGTATACTCTAGCCTATTTATCTTTATCTCTACATAGGTATCCATCTATTTAGATATCTCTCTATTGATATTGACTTCGAGATGCAACTACTGGGTGAACACTCTCAATTTCCTCGTTCTCATGTCGCCTCTGTTGGGCACTGGGTAGCTTGTTCATAATATAAGAGAACCTCTTAAATTGGGATGCCACAAAAATAACGCATTAATACGCAAGGCATAGAAAGTCAATAAGAGATAGAAAATGCAACAGGCAGCGCATAATATATATACTTCGCTTTTCTGGGATATTACACGGTACCTTACGGTTTTTTTTGTGAGAACAATTATTTTTCAACAAAATAAATCAAAGTATTAAGTTTTAATTCAGCTCCATATTTTAGACATTAAATAAAAATAGAAATAAATACACATTTAAATTAAGTAAGGTATATTAACACCATTACAAAATTGAAATTGAAATTGAAATTTCGTTATTGTGAACTAGCTGATGCCCGCGACTTCGTCCGCGTGAAATTTGGTTTTTCAAAAATCTCGTGGGAACTCTTTGACTTTCCGGGATAAAAAGTAGCCTATGTCACTCTCGTGGTCTTTATCCATACTCTTGCAATACAATCACGTCAATCCGTTGCACCGTTGCGACGTGATTGAAGAACAAACCAACAAACCAACAAATCAACAAACCAACAAACAAACACACTTTCGTATTTATAATAAGGGTACTGATATGTTACAAATCTCACAAATCAATCCACAATTAACAATCAAAAAGTGTAAATGATTTGAATTAAAATGTATTACAGTATAGTATGTGATTAAGTACCTCTATGATAGATTTCTGATTGCAGTCTGATAAGCATATGACCAGAAACAAAATTTTCAAGTCAAACACTTTTATTGAACCCATAATAATATCATCAATGTATTAATCGATAGATTATCCACCTTTGGGATTTATATTGACACTAGTTGACGCTCACGACATTGTCCGCATAGATTTACTTTTAAAAATCCCGTCAGAACTCTTTGATTTTTCGGAATAAAATGTAGCCTATGTGTTATTAACTCAAAGTGAGTATAAGCTATCTCCATTCCAAATTTCAGGCAAATCGGTTTTGTCATTGTGGCGTGAAGGAGTAACAAACATCCAAATATCAAAATTTTCTCCTCTAAAATATAAGTAAAAATTACGTGTTGGTATCGGAGTTCGATTTTTCCTTTCCTTGCTATTTCTGTAACTTTATACTTAATCATACTAATTTGACAACATTTATTGCGATTATGTAATAAATTATTTAAAATTCAATTTACACAGTATGTTTGAGAGTATAAAAATAGTGGGGAATCATTATACAGGATAGTGTCATAGATTTTAGAGGTACCATAAACTTTTTAACATAGCCATAAAAATATAAAATATTTACATATAGGTAGCAAAAAGTAAATAATTAGTCTCTAGGACATAGTTTGAGAAGCTTTGCTAATGAATAGTTAATATCATACACATTATAAATGTGACGAACTGGCCAGGAGCATCATCTTATAAAATTAGATGAAAAAAAGGTATATAAAGCCATCGGTGTTAGAGTCAACAACATTCAAGTGATAAGCCGTGTAGATAACAACAACAATGCGGGGTCTCTTGGTACGTAGAACAAAATATCTCTCTACGTAATAAAGATTAATTTGCAGCCAAAATCAATGGCCAATTAATTTAAGTTGAGGAGTATTATCATCATCATCATGATCAACCCATCGCCGACTCACTACAGAGCACGGGTCTGCTCTCAGAGTGAGAAGGGTTTTGGTCATAGTCTACCACGTTGGCCAAGTGCGAACTGGTAGACTCCAAACACCTTTGAGTACATTGCGGAGAACTCTCAGGCATGCAGGTTTCCTCACGGTTGTGATACTTAATTAGGTAGGTACTTAAAACGCATATAACTCCAAAAAGTTAGAGGTGCGTGCACGGGATCGACCCTCGACCTCCGATTAGAAGGCGGACGTCCTAGCCACTAGGCTATCACAGATTTTTTAGGCTTGAAGAGTATTATAGGACAAGCAAAAAAAACTATACTTCGCCGAACTTTTAAAAAAGTAAATTACTACGATCAATTTATATCGATGGCAAATTAAAATAAGTACATTTACTTATGTGAATAAAGGGCAAACTATTTAAAAAATTTCCTAGGTATCTGATTGGGGTTTTGTGATGTAACCATTTTTCCCCCTTTTCAGATCTTTTCATTGGCAATAACAGCTGCCTTAGCCGCTGACACTGTGTAAGTATTGTTAAAGTAAAAATATTCATTCAAGCTGTATTTAAGTAGGTACGTTGGTTGAAACTGTCAACGATAAGAAAAACTAGATTGCAACAGGTACAGATTGTTGTTCGTTACTGTAATAATATCGTCAGTAGATATACATTAATTGACTCAGAGTGAAAAATGTTACTTTTGTCCTCTAGGGCACCCTCTGAAATTTTTGCACATCATGCTTGTATGATTTTCACTGGCACAAGGAAAAAATAGTGATGTACATCAGAGAAGTAGCCTAATGGAATAGTTTTGTAAAAGAAGTATGAACTTCATAGTTATAAGCATAACTAGTTAAATAATGAACAGAAAAGAAAGGAAATGGAAAAAAGGGGTAAAAAGAACTACTAAAATGTTGATAATATGAAGTAATGCAGTGATTCTGACCGACCGACTATGGAAGCCGTATTATACGGCTTCCAAATTGTTGGCTTGTTACCTTCTCCCCGGACCAAAATAATATTTGGTAGGCTTATTTGTTTTGTACTTAGACTAGTTTAGTTACTCTTACGGACAAAACCGTGCAATTCATATAAGCCAGACAGTGAGTCAGAAAAATATATACTATACATACACATCTAAACTACTTTATGAGCCATCTTTTTACAGGTGAAAAAATTGCTCGTATTCGTAAATACGTATTATGCATCAAGTGTTATAAGCATTTTGGTTGTAATATGAAAATAATAGATAGTAAATTTGAATTTCCAGGCCAACCCCGACTGCTTTCCCATTCAGTCGCACAACGGCTAGTGCATCAGTCGGTGCCTACGACCCTAACCGCTACGCTGGCAGAGTAACTAAGGCCCCGAGCTCGGGACGCTACGACCCTGGTCGTTACGACCCGGGCCGCTACGATGCAGGCCGTTACGACCCGGGCCGCTACGACCCTAGCAAATACGACGGCAGTGGTCGCTACAATCCTGATGACGCTGGTAAATACGAGTAAGTTTTGTACTTCAATATTTTTCGATAGTCCGTGTATGGTAATAACCTAAATTAATAATGATGATGGTGTCATACTAATTTCGTTATTACTTTTTGATTTACTTGTATCATAATATTATAAGAAGACTAGCTTATCCCCGCGACTTCGTTCGCGTTGACTAAACAAACTTCAAACCCCAATTTTACCCCTCTACGGATTGAATTTTCAAAAATCCTTTCTTAACGGATGTCTACGTTATTTTATTATTTATTTTATTTTTATTTTTTATATCTTATTAGAACGGCAGTGCCACTTACACTAACTAGATAATAAATAATAAATTTAAATACAAATAAAGGTACAAGAAAAAAGACATAAAATACAAAACGATAAAAATTCAAAGGATTTTGAATATATTTTGTTATATCTGCATGATAATTTTCAGCTCGATCCGTCCAGTAGTTTGAGTTGTGCGTTGATAAATCTGTCAGTCTATAGTCATGTATATAGTCTAGGATGGTAACGTGCTAACCTGTAAAGGTGTATGGTAATTTTATCAGACACATTTTCTGCAAGCAATCCTATGATAAACAATAATGAATAAATAGGATATTACTTAGTTGATGCCACGAATTTGCCAGTGTGGATTGAGGTTTTTAAAAATCTAGAGGGACCTTTTTGATTTTCTGAGATTAAAAGCTAAGCTCGTCTCCAAAAATCAAACTGCCTCTATACCAAACATCAAGATTGGTTAAGCGGATAGAGTGTAAAAATGTAATTGACAGACATACATACTTTAAATTTATTATATTTATAGTAGGTATATATTAAAATTAACTTGAACTTTGACACACTAAAAACCCAAGCCCAAGTAGGTATATATGACACTGAGTTTTGCATAAAGGCGGCTAAATCCGCCTGGAGATACCTATCGCGAAATTGTTACTTAGAAAATTCAAGTAAAAGAACTCTAACTGGCCCACATGCATACCTACTAAAATAAAAAGTAGATTTACAAACTATACTGTCTATACATACAAAAAAACTTCTCCTGACTGACTGATTGATCTACCAATGCACAGCGCTAACCACTAGGGTTGGAAATTTTATTTAAATTATTAGTTAAGAACTTAAGAATAAAGTTTGTACAAAAGTCGGTCATTTTTCAAGTTAGGTATATCGTATTTGAAACATGACTGTCCTGTACATGAAACTTGGTATTTTGAATTTCGATTAAAAATTAAGAAAATAATAATACGTATTTCACGGTTTTGGAAAATTCTACCATCACCATGGGACGAAAGTTTGTATGAAAGTCCGCCATTTTCAAGTTTTTGTGCATGAAAATTGTTATTCGTGCTTTCAGTTAAAAATAAAGAAAAAGGTACGTGTTTCAGGATTTTAATAAATTCTAACTCCTCGCCAATTTTCAGTACCAACAGTATTTAGTACAACTTACATATTGATATATTTTGCGTATTCTACATGATCACATGATCAAGTTGCCCAGTAGAATTTGCTGTTGCGGTAAAGGCCTGCCCAGTTCTACGAAATGATTGTGTCGGTCTATGGTAATTGCAAACAACTTGATAAAATTTAGCATATTAATTTCATTATGTCGCATTTGTAACATAATATACTCATTTTATGGAACCAATCGTACTATCAATGTAAGAAACTTGATTGCGTTTATGAAAATTAGAAGTACTTAATTATATAATTGATTTTATGCTTTGCCCGAATGTATTATAAGGTTAAAACAATGTTCGACTAGTCTATTAGAATACTAGCTTTTGTACGTGATATAATTTATAGCATATATGGGTAGTGACAGCAGTTGCGGTAATGTAGTTTAGTACTTATCTTTCAAATCAAATCAAATCAAATAATCATTTATTTGGGACCATAGCGCACAGTTCACAGTACTAAACACAACGACCGTACAGAAAAAAAAAACAACAAAAAAAAGCATGAAGACAAAAAGATCACAAATAAATCGTATATCAGTGAAAGATTTTTTAGAATCGGATCATTAGTTTTGGAGATTACCCGTTAATGAAAACTGACAAATTCTACTCTCTTTATAACATTAGTACAAATAATACAAACTTTTTATTCTAATAATTTTTTACAAGTTCTTTTGAATTAGTCAAACGAATAAATAATTGGACTGTAATTTGTCTAACATTATGTCATTTACATAAAACGAATTTAAGCGGTTTATATTAACCAATGATTTACATAGTTGTTAGCTTTTTTCTTTTCATAGGCGCAGCTGCTTAAGGCCTCGTTTACGGAGACGCGATGCGTCGCGCGTCGCGTGTGTCGTGGCGTCTCGCGGCGCGTCGTACGTTTCTTTTGTTTACGGTGAGGCGGCGCGTGAAGCGGCATTTAGCATCGCACGCGTAATCACAAACATGGCAATATACGATGTTGTTCATAGAGATGCGAGGCGGGAAGAGTGGCGGTGCTCGCCACTGTGCCCGCGGCGTTGCACGCGGCGGGCGCGTCTGAGTTGCACGATTTCCAAATTAAGACTTGCAGAAGGTCCCGCTGCGGGCATCGCTTCATCGAGAATTGTCACCGCGTGCGCCGCCACGATGAACGCCGCGTGGGACGCGTCGATGCCATCCGCGGGCTCGGCCGCAAAGAACGCTCCATCTCAAACAAACGCGTATAAAATTGCTTCTCCGTAAACGCACTCATACAACGCCATATGTTTAAATTCAGTGCGGGCCGCGCCGCCCATCGCAACGCTCGACGCCCCGCGTCTCCGTAAACGAGGCCTTATACTTGCACTAGCTTTTGCCGGGGACTTCGTACGCCTTGAATTAGTTCTTAAAAATTCCGTGTAGCCTAGATCACTTCTTATACAACCCTCTATCTGTCTCTGAAAATCCCCTTAAATTTTTCCTTCCCTCTCATTTAAAATTTTCTATAATCATGAAATACCTATTCCTATATTTTTAATCGAAACCCAAAATTTCTTCTTTCAGTAAAAGATTCTTGGCAATTCATAGCTTGAAAGCTGACTTTCATAAAAACTTTCATCCGATATTTAACCACCCAGGGGGTAGAATTTCCGAAAATCTTGAAATACAAATCATCTTATTTTTAACCGAAAGTCTAGATATCAATGAGTTTCAAAAAATAATAATTGTGGAGGTCTACGTTATAGTAGCTAACTGTGTGCCAAATAGCCTAATCCATCCAGTGGTTTGAACTGTGCGTTGATATCTATCAACATCAGTCAGACAGTCACTTTTTCCTCTTATAGCACGACTGTCCAAAAAAGAAGTGTGTTTTCAAGGCTCATGTATGTATGTATAGGTAATTTCTTTATACCACCACAACTTCTAAATGTCTAAATAAATTTGTGTATCGTCAGATACATCATCCCGAGTGACACTGGTCATAATTAAAAAAAATCAATACGACGGCTGTATGGCACCATTTTCAAATGTGAAAAATTTTGCTTGGCAGTCATGATTTTTAGATTTCTTAGTTAGGACATATTTAAATTAATTTTTTCCTGAATTTACAGCGGTGACCGTGGTGACCGTGGTGGTGCTGGTGGCTTCTACACCGGCTCATCAGACAAAGGTGGTCCAGGTGGTCCAGGAGGAGCATATGTCGGAAATAGGGACGAGGGTAGCAGAGGCGACGCTGGTGGCCAATACGTTCCCGACAAAAGCAGCACTGTCAAGTGAGTATTAAACAAAACTTTTTCGTAAAGTAAGATTTTTATACCTTGTACGATGTGTTGTATCTTGCTTGTGTCTGAGATTTAAATAATCCCGTAGGAATTAAATCCAAGATATTATGATTCATGACAAAAAAAACCGAGTCCGTACGCAGTATCCTGGGTACAAAAACATTAGGTCACAAGACAGCCTGGCGTTCACAGCCAGGCTGTGTTACAGGTATAAACGTATGTTACCTCTTGAGTACGTAATTCGTTAATGTCAAAAACTTAGAATAACCCGGATAAATAGCGTAAAGTACTTAGTATAGATTTCTAAATCTTATCAAGATATTTTGCACCCTAACGTACCTTGGTAGGTAAACCGCGAAATGAAATTAAATAAGCTACGCTATAAGACTCGGTTCTGGCTTACAAAATGTAATCTTAGATGAATTCTTCTAAACAGCTAATCCCTTTATTCATGAAGTTTATAGTGATTTATTCCAGCAATTTAAAACCTATTTTCTTGACTCTAAGAAATGTTTGACTCGATAAAATATCATCAATAAAAATCATGTTCATCTTTACTACGTGAAAAAAATATTTTTTGACCGATTATTTTTTTTCTTACTCGACGGTCACATCAAAATAATTATAGTGAAATGAAATATAATTAAGCTTAATTTTTGTATGATATTACAATTCGTTTTGCTTTATGTTTTAGTGCTGCTGACAAAGTCACTCCAGTGGTAGAAAAGAAACCCGAGGTTGTAAAGCCCGTGTAAGTTTTATAATTAAACGCGTTATATGTTATATTTTGCCTCCAAATTACGTAATAATATCGTTATAAAATATCCCCAGAGTAAGAATTTGCTATTATATATTTGAGACAATATCAATAATAAAAAAAATTAAGAGTTCGATCTCTGGCACACACCTCTACTTTCAGAGCCAAATGTGCGTTTTGAGTAATTAGAATTTCACTTGCTTTAACGCTGAAGGAAAACATCGTAAGGAAACATGCATGCCTGAGAGTTCTCCATAATGTTCTCGGCGGTATGTGAAGTTTTTTAATCCGCACTTCGTCCGTGTTAATCCGTGGCTGACTATGGCCTATCCTTGTCATTCTGAGAAGAGATCCGTGCTCAGTAGGGAGCCGGTGATGGATTGATCGTGATGATGACGAAAAATTTAGTAAAAAGAATCATTCTGTAGTTCCTACCATTTCTACGTGAGCAATAACATCCAATTGTATATTTTGTATTTAAATTTGATTCTGTTTACAGCTTTGAATCCGTCACAGTAGTCGACAGGAGTCCAGAAATTGTCGTTGTCAGTTCTGCTGCTCCTACTCCTGCCAAGCCCGTGTATGTCAGCAGCACTCCCTTATTCGTCAAGCCCACCCCAGCATACGTGCAGCCCGCAGTAGTCCCCAAGGTCCCTGGCAACTACGAGTACCAATATGGTATTATTCGTCAAGAGACTGACATTCTTCCCGATGGATACCACTATCTTTATGAGACTGAGAACAAAATCCTTGCTGAGGAGGCTGGTAAAATCGAGAAAATCGACAACGAGAGGGAAGGTCTCAGAGCTAGAGGTTTCTTCGAATTCGTGGCTCCCGACGGTGTCACATACAGAGTAGACTACACTGCCGATGAGAATGGGTTCGTGCCCAGCGGTGCTCACTTACCCTAGTCTAGTCTATTGTTATTAATTTTATTGTTGTTATTATAATGACACTCAGTATTTAATGTTTTGAGTGTCAAACTGAAAATTGTTATGTAAATAATAATACAAACTCTATACTCCATCATGGTTTACTTTACTGACTGCCAATATAAAAATCAATCAACCCATTTAGACTACAGACTGTGCCAGAAAATATTTGTTTTTGGTGACTAGATTCTGCCATTTCGTTTTTTTTATATTTAAAGTACCCAGTGTCACTCCAGTCGGAGTGAACTAGAGTAAGGGAACTCACAGTTTGATCCTGAGGCGATGATATGTCAAATATTAGGCTATGAGTGACGTGAATTCAAAGAAAAATACGCAATTCATAGGCTAACTAATGTCTAAATGTAGGATCGTTTGACGCCTGCCATGACGTCGAAGCCTCGACGTTCCCTAAAGCTCATTTCGCACTACTGGATTAAAGTTTTTTATTTTTTTAAATATAAAATAAGCAATTTTCGAAAAATGAGAGCTAGATCATATTATTATGATACAGAAAAGTGTAGGCACGTAAAGGATAATATTCTGAATCTCAGAGTATTATTTCAAAACTTCAAATTAGTAGGTACCTATTGATACTTGATTTGGTTTTCTTGGTCGGCTAGTAAATAAAATGGCCTAAAAACTTTAAACAAAATGAGGGCATAAGCAATTCGACTGCGTATTTAAATGAAACAATTGTTTTATCGTTAGGTACCTACGGCAAGTTTTATTGCAGAAGTTGCTGTCATTGTCAATTTCTGCAAGTTGTTAATCCAAAAAATATATCAGAAATTGACTCGCTGCGAGTACCGTTCAGTGCAAAAAACCCCAAAAGCTAACTTTTGCAAGAATATGTGGAAGTTTCTTGCATGTGGAAAAAGATGTCAAGATTTGGATTTCTAATATTAAAACTTTATTTTTTGTACAAATTATATTAACAAATAAAGCAAACAGTTAAATTACACAAGTACATAATAATATACATTTACATAATCTTAATTATCTTAATAGAGGATACCAAAGTGATAAAGACAAATAAATATTTTATCAATGGCTCAATAATTTGAATGGCTTAATATTAACTATCTTGATTGTAAATAATAATCAAGGCCCACGTAACTATTAAATTTCAGATAGGTATTTTATAATTTGTAAAATTGATGTTTTTCTACACAGATATAGAAATTGCTTCCGTATATTAAAATATAGATCTTTTACTCAGAGGTTGCATGAGATATTTTTTTCTTTTTTTTAAATAAATATTAGCCATTTTAAATGACTAATATTCCCCTTTCCTCTCCAACTAAGCATCAAGCTTGTGCTAGGAGTAGGTATGACAACGGGCGGGGTTTGAACCGTCGACCTTTCGGTTTTCAGTCCACTCCTTTACCCGTTGAGCTATTGAGGCTCTAAATTAAAAATAATCCTTGACATTCTAGCTGCTGCTTTAGGCCGGCCATACCTACATGGACAGCTTGCAGCATTCAGAATTGACTGCTTCAAGTTGCGACTGTATATAGTTACTGATAGATGACTGCTCGAGCGATTTGTGTATATTGATTACTGACTAACTACTCTACCTGCCCGTGTAAGGTGGGCCTTAGACAGTGTGTTAACTAGGAATACTTACTTTAAAAAAACATGACTGCCCTGCTATATTTTTTTCGAAAATTTATAGATAGTGCCACTCGAGATGATGCAAGGATTTAAAAGTTATGGTGCAATAAAGAAACTCACATACATACATGAACACGGAAAACATTAAACTTCTTTGTTGGGTAGTCGTGTAAATAGTGTCTCATGTACTTTATTTTTCTTTAACTAATATACCATGGAACTAGGAATCAACTTTGAACTTAGCTTATATTATACCTACATTGCCAAGGAATTGTATAGGTATTAGATGTACATCGACCTTTAGAAAGAGATTTCGGCTTCATAGAACGTCGTCGCTATCACTCATACGGCATACCTATGTGACGTTTTGTCGGTCTCAACGACCGAGACAACGCTCTACGAAACCGCTATCTCTTTCTAAAGGGTGATGTGCAAGATTTCCTGCCGGGTACTATAAGCATATTGGCTGTTACTTTTCGGGCCGCATTTAAAGCACTTATTTCATTTCTTGAGCATTTTATTTCTATGCTCCCCGTACTTAGATTTTCTGACAAACCGCAAACGCGTTGAAGTCTTTTATTAAGCTACTGCTTGACCCGTCCCGTAGGCTATTGATTATGTCCTAACTCCTTACGTTCACGGGTTTTTATTGCAGGAATCGTTTAATGAGGGTGTTCATCTTCATTCAAAAAATTAGAGGATAGAAATTCAAGACCGGGATGAAAAATTATTATTAAATGGTGATGAAAAATTTACCTGAAATTAACCTGTTTTCAATATAATATCTCGTAAACAAAGGAAAATTTTAATATGAAACTTTTTGTAGAAAATCAATATACCTACCTATCAAAATATTATTTTTTTAAAATAAAAAAAATCAATGCCAAAACATGACAAAAAAAGCCAAAATTTCGCTTTTTTGAGTTTTGTGCTTGTTCATCTGTATCTTTTTTTGGATAAGAAAAGTATAGGGATTGCTCAAGAGGAAAACTAGACAGTAGTAGACTGAATTTCCTTCAAAATGCTGGGCTAAAATATTTTATATTTTAAAACTTGACCGAGATTTAAACATTTGAACCTGGATTTTTTGCAAAAATTGCAAATTGCTTGTTCTGTTTTTTGTAAAATGCATGGGGTGGAATTCTGACAATGTAGAAAAAGATGATATTGCAGAAAACGACCGTTAGTTATACCCTTAGTTGACCCGCTCTGGCTTTGCACGGGGAGCTTTCCCATCCCATGGGCAAAATATGGGTATGAACGTGTTAAGCTTATTTTATAATTATTATAATCTACCTACTTACAAAAATTCTTTGTGAAATATTCTTTAAATCAAGAAAAGAAAATAATTCATTTTACTGTTGTATAAAGTCACCATTATTGTTGTGTGAAGTCGCTTAAGCTAAATGTCATATGTATTGTCTATTGTCTATGTGCTCTCTCTTGCAATAAACGATATAAAACATTTACATGGTCATAATTTTAGGCACTGTTTACCTATTTATACTACCGATAATACCTATTACACTAGTATTAACCGATAAAATGAAATGTTATTTTATTATTTTACATGAATATTAAATCTAACTTCCTTTAACAATTTCGTATGATTCAAACTGACTAACGAAATAGTCTTTGACTTGCCCACGGGTCACAACCTCTGTAAGGCTGCCTTTCCACCAGCGATAATAAAGCTAAGCTAAAAACTGTATCTATTTTTACTAAAACTAAGCAGTGTAGCGAAGCGGATAAGATATGCTATTTTATTTTTATTTTTATTTCGACTTAAGAAAAATGAACAGTTAACACCACACTTTTAGACCAAAGCACTATATAAAAACTGAGACTGGTGTTTGCAATTTACAGCCCAAATAGACCGAAGATCCGTTCTGCGCAACTGTGCAAGGAACACACGACGTGAGCTAAATTACGCTTAGTCATTGCTTCAGGGACAGCACAAGGGACCGATAACGCCTCGTTACTCCGCCAGCGGATGTCCGCCGCAACAGACCCACCACTGGGGCACTACGTGCCCCCAAACACCGTTAGAGGCATGTTGGAACCATATCACGCCAAACAACTCGAGGACCACACTGTGAGTGACGGACCGCCCCGTGTCCATAAATCACAGGTCCTCCTGAGGGCTCGCAGGGAGGGCAATTCCTTCTCCACGTTCCCCATCCTCAACATCTCCCTTACCCGTCTCCAAACTTGACTGGCGAGAATCCGGTGGGGTAGATGGAATAGGTGATGAAACACTTATCACCAACCACTCATCACAGCCACACTCTCCGCTCTTGGGGCTATGCCCCATGGGACACTCAGAAAGACGCGTGGCAGCATCACCTCCCTGCCAAGTCAATTAGCCATGGCTGACAATATCTCATAAAGACTAATTGCCAACCATGTTACCCAGGTACACTCAGGCATACGGGGAAGTATGGTACCTCACACTAACCCAACCTAATTAGAATAGTATAAAAAAACTCAGCTTCGTTGAACCTCTTTCCACAAGAGCTATGCTAATCTATGCTATGGAAATCAAGTTCTATTGGTGGTAGGGATTCTATTGGTGAGTTTGAAACACATTCGTAGCTTATCACCGTAGCACATCTCTGGTGGAAATGTAGCCTAATGACTGGCATGTGACTAGCCAATACATTTGATTCTGCGCGTCACATCGCCCCACAACCAATTCTGTTTAATCCACAACCCACAACTCACAACCCAATCCACAATTACTTATAACCCAACCGACAACTTACGACGTGACCATAACTAACAATCCAACCCACAATAATTTATAGCTGCGCTGTGGTATACTGTAAATTATGGGCGAGCGGTTAAAGGGAGCTGCCATCCTACAAGATCCTACTACTTACACACATTTTTACAAGTTTCAAATAATTTCTAATAATGTATTTGTACTTAATAAAGTGTCTTGATTTAATGTGATAGTACAAGTAAATTACCCTTGGGATTACGCTAGGCCAATTTACTTATTCATTACTAGCTGATGCCCGCGACTTCATCCGCGTGGAATTAGGTTTTTAAAAATCTCGCGAGAACTCTTTGATTTTGCAGGATAAAAGTAGCCTATGTCACTCTCTAGGTCTTTATCTATACCCATATAATCACGCCAATCCGTTGCACCGTTGCGACGTGATTGAAGGACAAACCAACAAACCAATAAATCAACAACCCAATATTTTTTTTGTGCTTCTCCACTATTGGAGATTGACCGTTATCTCGTCATATTATTTCCTATATTTCTAAACTTTCAGAAAAGAGACTGAAAAGAAAGTGACATACATGCATGCCCTGAAAACGGTTCACTAATGAATGACAAAAAACGTATGACAAATTATCAGTTCACCAAAAACTTTTGAAAAACTAATCAAATCACAAACGTCGTATACCGCAAACATATCATTTTACAAAAGATCATTTGACAAATATTTTATTCACAAATGTTTTACTTTGCAAATTTGCTGAATGTTAAAATATCATTTAAAAATTTATTATTTCAAATTCGCGATTTTACAAAATAATAGATGATAAATTTATTATTTGATAAAATAACTAATTAACAAAAAATACACAAAAAGTCTGTTTTGCATACATATGCAAACCCCTATGCAACGCAGCAATAATATCATGGGGCTCCTTTTTTCTGGATGTGAAAAAAAAAATAACCCACGAAGGAGATGGCGGGGTCTCAGACCCCGCCATCCTCTTCTAACCTAGCCGTTCCGAGTCGGAGTGCCCCAAGTCCCGAGCTCGCTTCGCTCGCTCTTGATGGTGGGAGCGGGAGGGAGGAAAGAGACCCCCCACCATAGTGGTGGTCTCTTCTCGTCGACCGGGGCCCGTCGACGGAGCCCCGCTTCGCGGGGCTCCTTTTTTTCTGGGTGGTAAAAAAAAGAAATAACCCACGAAGGGGATGGCGGGGTCTTACAGACCCCGCCATCCCCTTCTAACCTAACCGTTCCGAGTCGGAGTGCCCCAAGTCTCGAGCTCGCTTCGCTCGCTCTTGATGGTGGGAGCGGGAGGGAGGAAAGAGACCCCCCACCATAGTGGTGGTCTCTTCTCGTCGACCGGGGGGCGGGGCTCCTTTTTTCTGGGTGGAAAGAGACCCCCCATTATAGTAAGCGGTCTCTCTTAAAAAAAAGTGCGATATATTGTTTTACTAATTAACACGATTAAAGAAATCAATTGTTTGTCAAATGATATTTTATGAAATAAAAATTTGTCTGGTAATTTGTTTTATCAAGTGAATTATTTGTAGAAACATAAGTTTTATAACGATCATAAAACGATTCATAATTTTGGCAAAATTTGTTTGGGAAATGAAACTTTGTCATTTGTTTTTTGTCAATTGATCGGTCACCCCTGAAAACATTACACTTTTTTTGGGCATTTTGCAATGTCGATACTTAATAGCTCCAATAATTATGCAATCTTATCAATAGATTTATAAACGTACAGACTTATATTTCGTGATATTAATAACCTTTAACATCAATCCTATTGGTTTTATGAGTTATAGCTTATTAATTAATATGCAGTAGAATGCTGTGCCTGACTGGCTGGACACCGTAGGACTTTTGTAGGAGCATTTCATTACGTTTGGCTTTACCGGAATGTCGTCTTCATTTCGATATTAGACATCACCTCCTGACTATGACGCTCCTGTCAAACTACCTACTTTAATATACAGATTTAGCGCACCTCGACATTATAAATAAGAAATTAATGTGATACAGTTCTCTGTCTATATTAATCTTAAATCAGTGTGGTGTGTCTAATCTATCAGTATTTGGAGTGAACGATGATTTGACATTTCCAAGCATTTTACTTCTGTTTTATTTATTTATTTAATCATTGTCATCAAAATGTCAAGTGAGCACCGGATGTGAAGACAAATAATTAGGTAAATTGAACTTTACAATTTATTTTAAATAAATGTAGAGTGTCTATTATTGATATGCATGATTCCAAAAATAGTTTCTTTATTGCACGATAAGGATGTCTATTAAATCTCTTTATTACAACCTAGCACATTATTATAATCTAAATATATACTTAAATGTAAAAATTTGTATGTTTGTTACTCCTTCACACCACAAAGACTAAACAAATTTGGCTGAAATTTGGTAGAGATAGTTTACACCCTGAACTAAAAAATATGCCATTTTTTATGCCAGAAAATCAAGGAGTTCAAACGAGATTTAAAAAAACCTAAATCCACGCGGATGAAGTCGCGGGCATCATCTAGTTAAGCACCTATATAAATGCCTAATGTAAGGTCATTGTAATGCAGAATCTCAGTTTAAATAAAGATGCATTTTACGATGGGTGATTTTTATTTCGTGCAAGTCGATACCTGAAGTGGCTTTTCAAACATTCCATTTAAGAGAATTACAACGTTATTGTAAGTCGATCGTATTGAAGCTTCTTGGCACTGTAGGACTTGTTGCGTAAGTAATTGAGATAGGTATAGGTAACTTTTTAGTGTAAAGTGAGGGAACAATATTGTGGCGCTCTTTGTAACCTATTATACTCGTAATGTCATGAGCTATGCTAATTCCTTCTGTTTGACCTCGTCACACTTGATTTGAGGATTCTGATCCACTTTTGGTATGTCTCGAACAAAATTTATTATACATCTAAATGTTAATTAAGGCAATGAGGAATAAAATATTTTTGACGAATATTGGCTGTTATCTAACGAAAATACTGCTTACTTATGACACATTATCTGATCTAGTTTCAGATCCAAAACATAATCTGTGGAGTGAACAACCTGTATCGGACGAGGTGCAATAAAACTTCTCTTGAAGAATATTATCGTTGAATAATATTTATTGATTCACTCTTCAATTAAAGAAAATGAAGCACGTGGGAAAATTTGTAAGTATGATTGTTATTATTGTATCATAGTCTCAAGTTCATTTAAGGTTATTTTTCAATCTTTCTAATTTTAATTAAAAACAGGAATTCTTTTTAGGAAATAAGTTCATAGTTATTTTATAATAAATATCCGCAAACGGAACTTATGATTTTTGTCTTCTTCTGTTTATTCTAGTCAATCTTGTGTTTCACTAAATTGATTTAAGTACTATCATGTATCATGTGTTAGATGGATCTAAAACAGAGAGGTCACAGGTCAAGTAATTTTGTATACAGGTTTTTATGGAAAGTCAAATATTTATGTATATTGTCTACATTTTAAAACTTGTTGCTGTTTTTTTTAAGAAATGCGGTTCCTTTAAAGTCTTAGAAAAAATATTTTAAATGGGCGTTACTGCGAATTATTACAATATACCTACCTATCTGCCTAGGTAGATAGTAATATAATAAACTCAAAACGTAGTTCATAAAGGGGACTTGCAATGAAATTTTTTTAAACAGTTAATTTTTGTATCAAGTATTTCATTTTGCGACTGATTATTAAATTACTTCTACTGGCCGATTTATATGGAACTTCAAACACTTTATTACTATGACAATAAAAGTTTTCGGGTTTTAAGTCCCCTAACCTAATGAATCAGGACTACTGTTCACTGGAATACATCGATACTAATATTATAAATGCGGAAGTGTGTCTGTCCCTATGTCTGTCTGTCTGTCTGCTAGCCTTTAACGGCCCATGCGTTCAACCAATTTTGACTAAATTTGGTACAGCGATAGCTTGCATCCCGGGGAAATCAAGTTCCCACGGGATTTTTAAAAACCTAAATCCACGCGGACGAAGTCTCGGGCATCATCTAGTATTACATAAGTTAAGGATTTTGTGGGTACCAGTTATACATTTTGTTATTAAAATTTGGGTTACAAATCCGCCCTATTAGTACCTACTTTAAAAACTTTTACAAAGTGGTTTCGAATTTAAAGCATTATTACTAAGTGGCTGGACTGTTTTGGCAAAATAAAATTGTTTAATGTAAAAGTGTTTAAAGTATAACCTTTAGGGTGGGTTCAGTAAACTTTCAAAACAGTCTTAGTCTTGAGCATTGAACCCATTGAAAACGTGGCGCCATGAAGTCATTGCTCCTACCAAGACATTGTAGTCTGCCTACATATACAGGTAGTACTCACATCCCTACCCCTATTATAAATTCGAAAGTGTGTTTGTTTGTTTATGTATTGGTTTGTTGGTTTGTTGGTTGATTTCTTTAAGACTCTCCAGTGGGGTATCAAATTGAAGGACTTTAAAAGACAAGTACAAAAATGTATGCAATTTGTATATTTGAATACATAATGGCGGATTTCATGCGAAAGTGCGGGCTAAAAAAGATGCAGTGCAGACTGCAGTCGAGGGTTTTTTTTAAACTTTTCAATTACGTGTTTATTGTGAGATAGGCTTGCGCTTGGCAAAAATCATGTCTCATAAAAAGTAATGATAAAGTCTAGGTTAAATTGCACCAGCCTAGAAGATGCCTTGTAGGTATTTAAGTTATACTGGGCAGGAAACACGGACGCCGGACAAATACGAAAATGTGTCTATTTATCTGAATGTTATCTTTAATCGCGAATCATCCATTGAAAGGTACAGAGACCACTTTTCAACTTTGAATCGATTTTAATACAATCAGTTCAAAGTTTCTTAATAAATATTAGACAATCAATTACATAGTGCTATTTAACTCGTACAAGTTATTGATTACAAAAATAACATTAAATAGATTATATTATTGTACTAGCTGACCCTGCGAACTTCGTTCCGCCTAACAGTCGATTCAAAATTTTTAATTTTTTTAAAAATATCAATTCACTATCAGAAATTCTAAAATCCCCACGATTTAGGACTTCAGTACTTTGCAGCATCAGGATTGAGGAGTTAGGATCCGAAGTTCAATGATGTAGCCTATGCTTGGTACCTAAAATAATTTTGCATCATCCGCAGTTCCTGAAACATTATAGTTTAGGAGTGCTGTACCCTACATCATCAGGGTTGAGGAGTTGAGACTTGAAGTCTGAGAATAAAGTCGTTGCTTAGTACCTACAATATGAATTCACTATGAACACTTCCTGAATCTTGATAACTCAGGCGGGCAGTAACCCTGCAGCATCAGGATTAAGGAGTTGAATCCAGAATTTTTTATGTGACCACCACGAAAACTTTTTTGTTGATTAAAAAAATAATTTGCAAATCGGTCCAGAAACCTCGAAAAAATCGATGTAGAGAAAAGAACCACCTCATTTTTGACAGTCGGTTAAAAACCGATTACCTTGAAATATTTACGGAACAATTTTTAAAATATCCCCTTTCTAACAAAAAAGAATGAATGAAATCGGACTACGCGTTAATGAATTACAACTCAGTATACATTTTAACTTTCATCCCCTCTCCTACGGGAACCATGCTGAATTTCGGGATAAAAAGTATCCTATATTCTTCCTCATAGTATGACCTCAAATCGTACCAAGTTTCATTGGAATCCATTCAGTAGTCTCAGCGTGATGCGCGGCCGTGATACAGACAGACAGACAGACAGATAGACAGACAGACAGACAAAAATGAAAAAAATTACAGTTTTGTGTTCAGTATCGATTATAGAGTGCCCTCGAAAAAAAATTTTCAAAATATCTTCAATGTTCAGAATTTGACCTGTTACAGTTTTATTATAAGTATTGATATAAGTATATTGTTCAAAATATCTTCAATGTACAGAATTTGACCTGTTACAGTTTTATTATAAGTATTGAATCTTGATAACTCAGGCGGGCAGTAACCCTGCAGCATCAGGATTAAGGAGTTGAATCCAGAATTTTTTATGTGACCACCACGAAAACTTTTTTGTTGATTTAAAAAATAATTTGCAAATCGGTCCAGAAACCTCGAAAAAATCGATGTAGAAAAAAGAACCACCTCATTTTTGACAGTCGGTTAAAAACCGATTACCTTGAAATATTTACGGAACAATTTTTAAAATATCCCCTTTCTAACAAAAAAAGATAGAATGAAATCGGACTACGCGTTAATGAATTACAACTCAGTATACATTTTAACTTTCATCCCCTCTCCTACGGGAACCATGCTGAATTTCGGGATAAACAGTATTCTATATTCTTCCTCATAGTATGACCTCAAATCGTACCAAGTTTCATTGGAATCCATTCAGTAGTTTCAGCGTGATGCGCGGCCGTGATACAGACAGACAGACAGACAGACAGACAGACAGACAAAAATGAAAAAAATTACAGTTTTGTGTTCAGTATCGATTATAGAGTGCCCTCGAAAAAAAAAATTCAAAATATCTTCAATGTACAGAATTTGACCTGTTACAGTTTTATTATAAGTATATAATAATATATATATATATATATATACATATATATATATATATATATATATATATATATTGATTAATGCTGTTTTATGACATAAATACAGTAGGTATCTTCACGTTTCTGTGTAGGTCGAGGCAAGTACAGCGTATGCCATTTTACATAACATTACATTGTTTATAACTTGAATTGATTTAATTTTATTATCTACCTGTATATATTTTCCATGATATGATTTTCTAGAACATTTTACTTATTAATTATTTTATGATTACATTTCATTTGACCACGTTCCCGATTTAGCTAGATACCAAAGCAAATAGCATGTTATAATATTATACCTCACTTGACTTATCTTGATTTATATTTTACTTGATTATTCACTCAATGACCCTCCCTGTTTACCTATTATACACCTGCATTGCATAGCGATTGAAACCCAGCCTGGACTTTTTTAGAAGATTTGCTAATAACATACAAGAAGTTGGATAGTTTAAACGCTAAAAAAGAAGTTGAACATTAATACATAACTGTACCTCAACAAGCAAACTATATAGGTAAAATGCGAGTGTATTTTTTTTAAATTGAATATTCATGCGCTTGACTGCTATCACGCCAAAGTAGGATGATGCACTCTAAGATGAAGCGCACTTGCCTACAAGGGCATTCCATATTCTAACAGTGCATATTAGGAATGAGTAAGCAAATCGCTTCATACGAGTCCGTGGATTATGAAAATTTAGGGGTGCGGGCCTTTAAGATGCCTCGCGGTCCGATAGTAAAATAATTGGGGTAACTAGATCAAATAGCTCCGTAGCACACTATATTCTGTAGAATACCAACAGACAGGCAACCTTACGTCAATACTCTAAGCTTTAGAGCATAGAATTGACCAGCGCTTGGTCACCAATGAGTCATCTGGTGCGAAGATCCACCGAATCTAATGCATCGAGCTGATACTTGGCAGAGTCATCCCATAAGTGGCAGCAGTATTGCAAACTACGACTGACCTTGATCTTGGTATAGAGTTATATAAGCTGCTCCTGCGTAGATATTTTAAAGTTAATAACTACCTAATTTAATAAGTACTCTGTTTCAATTTCAGATATTGGCTGTTTCATTGTGGGCGCTAGTTCAGTGTTCACCCTACGATACCGGAAAATACAAACATAAAACATATGACTACTATGACGATGGAAAGTACTACAGACCACCAACTGAAGGAAAATATGTACCAACAGACGAGGGAAAATATACTTATATCTATCAACAAGGAGTTTATCCATTTGATGGTACTTACAAGCATTTGGAGAGAGGAGATTCTAACGACTACATAGGTTTTCAAATTTATGCCCCACGGTTTCCCTTCATATATAGTGTAATTAAGGCGATAATAACGAAATATGTATCGCCGGATATACTCGTATTAGCTCTGGGTGAGCCAGTCGTGGAAAGCGTAAATGAGGTGAACACCTTAAAGCCCGACCAAGAAGTCTCCATGAAATGTGAAGTTATAGACTCTGAAACCAAAAATAATACTGAAGTATTTACACAGTAAGTGGCTTGCTTTTGTTAATATTATTACAATAATGTAACGTTGATTATTATTAATGGATCCGATAGAAATTTACTTTATATAGCTTTTTCAATTTGTGTTTTGAATAATTTATCACCAAGGAATAATTTAAAAACAATATTTAATATTAAATAATGATAATAAAGTACAGTAATTAAAATATTACTTAAATTAAGTACGTAAATTATAACAAAATCACTACCCATATTATAAATGTGAAAGTGTGTTTGTTTGTTTGTTCCCTTTCAATCACGCTGCAACGGAGTAACGGATCGATCGACTTGATTGGATATAGAATTTGGAGAGTGGCATACCCTACTTTTATCCCAGAAAATCAAAGAGGTTCTGAAGGATATTTAGAACACTACATTCTTGTGGACGAAGTCGCGGGCATCAGTTAGTCTAAATATAAAACTAAAAATCGGATCAGACTGAGAAATATGCGGCTGGCCTACTGAAACATGTTAACTGATTGACCTTATATTAAATTAAGTGTCATATGTGTTTAATGATTGTGGTATGTGAATCTGCCTCTGTTGCTATCATCCGTTAGTTATTTGACCTTTATGTTTTCCGGTTTGAGGTCACCGTTCAAGGATTTTCCGAAAATCAATGCTAAATAGAGCAGTTTTTTAATATGTTTCGGATATGATATATTCGCATCAAGGTTATTTATTAGGACCGGTTGTTAAAAATGTGATTTTAGGTCCGTGTTAAATAAATTTATAGACATTATTGGCGCCTGTTACTATAAGTTGATAGACAATCTTTACACCAATAAAGGTAATCTTCATTAATTAATTAAAATTCCAAATGAGATATCTACCGGTTTTCTATTTTGAATGCATTTCAAGCAAATTCCATCATCAAAACCTTATAAAAAGATCCTGTTCAAATTATTATAACTTACTAAATTATTAGCTATGACAGTTTCTTCGCGGATCTCTTTATAGATACCTTATTTTTTTTGTTATAAGAATAATTTCTTACACGATTATGATAGTTTTAAATAATGTTGTGTCATTTCGTTGTTAATTTGTAGCACCATCTAGATTATTTTTACCAAATAATGACACATAGGTATCCTTCCAAAGTACGGAACCCTGAATATGTGAGTCTAACTCGCACTTGACTGGTTATTTGTTCATGAGGACGTTTCAACCATCATAATGATAAAGGGATGTCTTGGTTAAAGATAGGGTCTTCAGAATTCTTCTATAAAATAATGATTATTAATACGAGAATCTGAAAAAATGAGTAGAAGTGTTTTTAGTTGTCAGGGTCAAGCTTAAAAAATTTAGAGTCAGAGTTGAAGTGGCGTACTGTGGGGAATAGAAAGTACATTATAGGAAGCCTCTTTCTGAAATGTTACCTAGTTATACTCATAACTATAGTTACTTTTGTTTAGTTTCGTTTGTTTAGTTTTGTTTCGTTAGTTAAAAAAATTTATTGCAAATATCACTCTCTATATAATATGGTCTCGATGAGGTTTTAGATTTAATTTAATTTATTTTTTTAATGTATGGATATTGGATACCTTTAAATAATAATACCTAATATAATTTTGAATACCTTAAAATAATAATAACATACAATTCTGTTAAATAAACTTAAATCTAAATTAAAAGTACTTAAAAATATTAAAATAAAACATACAAACTTGAATAAACCTTACCAACTTAAAATTAAACGTCGTCAAAAAGTCCGCCCCTGGTTGCCCCTGGGCCAAAGGTGCCCATTAAGCTTAATTTATTTTAGTTTTAATTTAATGTTGTTTTTTTTAAATTTAAGTTTATTTAGATTTTATAAAATCCCGGTTTTAACATACCAACCAACTTTTTTACCAACTTAACCTAATTAATATCACTAACACATATACATTCAAAGTTTTGAATTAGATCGAGTGAGAAGGTACTTTTTTAGTTTCTCTGGGGTCTAAAATTTATCTTAAAAAATTCAGCATTACATATGTTTGTCGGTTGACCTGATGATTGTATGGAATCTGTTTTTGTACCACTACGTAAGAAACGATCAATAAATAAACGCTCCAATTTCTGGATGGACAATTTTATTGATCTCACATACAAGCATGTACATAATATATGTCATGTTACATATTTGGAACCAACGCTTTAAAAGTTTCTTTCGCTCGCTCGCTTTAAAAGTTCGCTTTAAAAGAAAACGTGTCTGCCTGTCTGTCTGGCTGCTAGCTTTTCACGTCCCAACAGTAATCGATTTCGATGAAATGTGGTACAGAGTTAGCTTACATCCCGGAAAATTAAAGAGTTCCCACGGGATTTTTAAAAACCTAAATCCACGTGGATTGCGTTGAAGTTGCGGGCATCATCTAGTTTGCAATTGGTATAACCGTGAAATTTAACAAAATTAGGGTTTTTTTTTGGATTCATCGCGTTTTTGTTGGTGTATTCATATCAGTAATCATCAGTAGTATTACCTGTCTTCGTTTTTGCTAGCGTTTTAGTTACACCCTGTATAGATACATTTACAGATCAGACCACGCTAGGTCTGTGCGTTGGGTAAAAAACTATTGACAGGGTTCGGGATAAGGTGTACGGGGCCAACACCGTGCACTACATGAATCGTACTCCAAGATACGGCAGCTACTATGGCTAGTTACCATCCTACCGGCAAAGCCGTATAGGCAATCGATTTAGCGTTCCGGTACGATGCCGTGTGAAAACTGCCATACCCCTTCCTGGTTAGCCCGCATCCATCTTAGATTGCATCATCACTTACTACCAGGTGAGATTGCAGACAAGGGTTAACTTGTATCTGAATAAAATAAAAAATATTATCTGATATCTAGTGCACTGTGTAGCGAAAATCCTTTGAACTTATATGATTTGTGTTAAATTTTGCTGAACACATATAACAGAAATCATATCACTTGTAGAGTCCACGGTGGTTAACATTTGAATAAACTACATAGGTATTTATCTTAAAGCTTATATATATACACATGTAACTACCACGCAATTCGTACCACGCTATTTTTGTCGGAAAACTGTTGTCTTCCAAACAAAAAAGTTCCGTTTTATTTAAGATTTATTATAAGTATTGACTAGCGATCTGGCGAACTTCGTACCCCCTAACATTCGTTTTTTTTAATACTTACAATTTCTTATATTTTTCTCTCCGTAAGAACCATCCTCGTACTTCAAGGAATATTATAAAAAAAGAACTAGCGAAATCAGTTCAGCTGTTCTCGAGATTTGCGATCAGCAACACATTTAGCGATTCATTTATATATATATATTCAGTTCAGTCAATTGGTCCAATTCTCATTAGTCCAAGTCACGTTTTTTGAAGTGAGTCAGATCCGCGGTTGGTCCAAATCGTAATTATGTTTTAGAAACTAATTATGTTTGTTTTTCATCATTTTCATGTCTTCTTTAACAAAAATTTATGCAGTTATAAAGTTAGCACTGTACCTCTGGCACAGTAAAAGAAAAATAATTTATCATAATAACTTTGTACGTAGATAAGTACCTACTGTATATAAGTCAAAGTCAAAGTCAAATGATTTATTCAAAATAGGTGATAAATTACTCTTATGATGATGATGGTCTGGTATAGTGTTAGATTTGTAAGATATAGTGGTGATAATTATTACGCAAACTTAAAACTAAAGCTACGAGGGTTCCAAACGCGCCCAAATTCCAAATAGTACGCAGTAATATCTAATAATAAATTATTGTCTGTACAAACGAAAAACAGGTTGATGGTTACTGTGCTTATTATCTGTAAAAGCAATGAACTGTTATTAAATTACAGTTATTAAATCTTTTATTAAATAAAACTGTTATTAATAAAATTTTAATAACAGATATTATATGAGCCTGTTATTTTTGAGTAACTTGTACAGATACCTATCACAAATGGCCGACGTTTCTGTAACCAGTACGCGGTTGCTATTCAGCAGCTCTCGGCTCCAGCGTCCGTCCTTCCTAAGACATAAGTGCCCCACCCAACTTCATGCTCTACAAGCGATGTCAGTTACTCCCATTCACTTCTTGATCTCTACATTAGGAACCATGTATAAGAGAGATAAATCTAACATTGCTCTCTCCATCACCCTCTGCGTAACTTAGAGCTACACAGCTTAGTGTGAAGTTCTCTCTGTGTGAAGATCCACGTCTCTTCACCATGACTGTGTCATAGTGCGCAAGACAAAAACCTTCTCATATCTATTTACAGTACGTGGCAGAAACTAATGTAAATCAACCTTTAGAAGGAGATAGCAGATTTGTAGAGCTTTGTCTCTGTCGTTGAGACCGATAAAACGTCATACCTAGAGTGACAGAGACAACGCTCTACAAAGCCGAAATGTCATTCTAAAGGCCGATGTACGTTACTTTCTGCCGCGTACTCTATCTATTTTTTCTGACCTTCTTTGGTCAATGTTGTAGTTTGTTCGAGGTGTTTGGAAACACATTTGACCTGACAGCTTTGGATTTTAATGTGGGTTATGTTACCTCGATCTTTGTTTTATCGCTGGTCACGGCTATGCGCAATGTGTAGAGTTCTTCCATTTTATTCTGTCTGTCAATCATCGAACTTTAAATGGGACAGCATTTTTCTAATTTCAACATTTGAAAAACCGTTTCAAGAGTCTAAAGACATTTTTCTATCCTGCCGAGGACAAGTTAGGTGAAATCGTATCTCCTTGGTGAAGCCCTAAGGATCTTTACTTGGCTGGTTAAGTCATGTCATTTTATTTGTAGTGTAGCTTCCATATTTCTTCTACATCAATAGTTGGTAGCCTTGGAGTAACTTCTTTTATTTGGATAGAGCATGGTATATTACCTAATATTCCACAGAATTAAGCGCCTTTTCTATGAAACTGACAATAAGAGATTAGTTAAATATATAAAAGGAAAAGCTGACCGACCGACCGACTGACTGACTGACTGACTGATCTATCAACGCACAGCTCAAACTATAGGATGGATCGGGCTGACATTTGGCATGCAGAATGCAGCGGGGCGATTGTCTAAAACCTGCATCAATCATTATTACAATCTCAATTGTTCTGATTGGCTGAATTTGTGCGATTCTTGTTGTAACAATGAGCATTAATGCATTGTGGCCAATAGTGAGCGAGCATTAACTAATCAGAGATGATTGTGATCATGACATTGTAGCTGTCAAACAACCGCGGTAGGGCCACTGATTATAGCTATTGTGACATCCGCTAAAGATTTTTGAAAATTGAACCCCTAAGAGGGTAAAATAGGGATTTGAAATGTGTAGTCCACGCGGATGAAGTTATTCTATATATTTTTTCATGAGCTTGCGTATCGGGAAGATATTATGATGCGATATTATTATGTAGTTGAAAAATTAGATTGAAATTCCGCTTGTTTGACTGGTTGTTCAAAGTCAACCACTATTACCACTTTTTAAAAAGCTAATACTTACCTACGTCTTATGTGTAGTCTAAAATTAAAAAATTAAAAGAGGTCCGTAGTTTGATAGATTTGCCTGATTTCCTTTTTCTGTGCATATTATACGTTACAGCATTTTTCCAAGATTTGTGTGTTAGGTTTAACCTAACACACAAATCAACACAAGGATACTCAATTTTACCCCTTAAAGTGTCGTCATACAGACGAAAGTTTTGCAAACAATTATTTCTCATTGTAACAGATATAAGAACTTGATACTGATACTTAACTGTAGTCTCTCCGTCACACGCTCCATACAAAATGTACTAAACTAAGCCAGATTTTTGTTAAAGTATTAAAGCTTTAAAGCTGCACGAGCTCAAAGATTTACACACAATCTTTTAACACATGTAAATCTAGATATTTATAAGAAAATTTGGCAAACCACAGATATTACTTACTAGAATGTGTCTTCAAAATTTCATTGAGTTCGATTGTTTAATATTCAAATGAGAGCCAAACTACATTTGTTTGGAGTGCGCTATGAATAAACTCCTCTTAAACTTTATAACGATAGGGCAAGATGGGTGGTTTACTCATATTTGATTACCATATCCTTTATTTGTGTGTGTCATTTTCTTTTTTGAAATTCATAACACTGTATGAGTAGCTCTGGATTCCACACAGCGCGTAATCCCACCAGGCATTGCTTAGTGCGGCCGAGTGGCCCGTATGGACGCGCCTCGACCAAGGAAATTTTTCCTTTCCACATTCGGTTGAGGAAGTCCACATCCTCATCGCTACCAACCATGCAGCTGGACAAGACAAAATCTTATGTCGTGCGCTAACAGCTAGCGTGCGCTATGTATTCATAACTTGCTAGCGATTAGCGGAGCTTAATTTGCAATTGCCCAAATCATTTTATTCACAATTCAATTTTCTTTATTTTCAGGTATCCACCTCTACTTAATATAAAAGAAGGAGAGAAGTTAGGAACCATTTACAACTTCAAAGGAAGTAAAACTTTAAGTACTGTAACGAACTCTTTAACAAATAAGTTAAAATTAGAATATGAAGTTTTCGTAAGGATTGTGGAGGATGTCTCAGAATAATGTAAAATAGTGTTATACCTACTCTTATCAATTAATGTGATGCAAGCGGATCTTAAGTTATAATAAAATATTTTAAATACTTATCGTTTCATTAATAGTGGATTAGAGTACAGCAAGAGTTCATAATGGGCGTGAAGTCATTCTAAGAAACGAATTGTATCTCAAAATGGCATAAAATGGTAGATCGTCACTATAATGCGATCAACAAAATAACAAATTGCTTAAGAGCCAGCGCATGCCAGACCTTCCTTATTTTATAAAAGCTTAAAGTTTATCTGCGTATTGTCCCAACACTGGGAGAAACGTTTGTTTGGATGTTTGTTTGGATAATGGTGGCTTTAAGAAATAACAGGTAGAAGGTGTAAAAAATCTTACGTCAAAGTAAAAAGTCTAATTTTTTTTAAAATTTTCTTCAGTTTTCTTTACGGTAGGAACGGCATTCCGAACCAGTGGTAAATTAAAACTACCTGACTATTCATAAGTACTTATAAAAAGTTTACATGAATAAAAAAACATTCTGTTCTATTCTATTATATTATATTATATTATATTATATTATATTATATTATATTATATTATATTATATTATATTATATTATATTATATTATATTATATTATATTATATTATATTATATTATATTATATTATATTATATTATATTATATTCTATTCTATTCTATTCTATTCTATTCTATTCAGAATAGTATTAGAAATCACTTCATACATTGCCAGACACTTAGTAGGTATAGTGGCAACACCCTGCCAGATACCTTTAAAGTTTAATAAATTATTAACGTTTAAGGATGTCTAGTGGAGGTTTCCTTGACAATAAGTGTCAGGCAATGCATGACGTGATTTCTAATACTACTTACTCTGAAAAAAATATGAAAAAATTAGACTATATGCCGTAAGATTTTTTACACCTTTATTATCTGTTATCTCCCAAAGCCACCATGATCCAACAAAATAAACTTTCAGCTTTTATAAAAAAACGAAGGTCTGGCACGCACTTGCTCTCTCTCTCTTAAGAGTCAGATAACACATCGTCTGGAAATATTACTCTCCTTTAAAAATATGTAGAAATTTGTCATCTATTTCTTAATTTAATAAATTTCAAAGTAATACATTACATGGGACACTTGTACTAAAAGTTTTAGATTAATAATTAATTTAAGATTAATTAATAAACTAACAGAATCTCCAAAAATACTCCGAAAGTATAACATATATGTACTTACCTTCTATAGTGGTAACTTATACTACATATTAGAATATTAAGCAAAAATACTTCAAACACATAGGTCAGTTTTTTGGATAGTTTAAAAACTTTAAAGAATGGAATTATGAAATTCATTTAATTTGATCTCTGTATGGGGGGGGGGGGGGGGAAATGGGGATAAGTAATGTCGCAAGATCCGAATTTTGGGTAATGCACTTTTTAAAAGGTGTAACTTTTGAAAATACTAAACTTTTATTTAGTTTTAAAGAGATAAGACATAGGCTACTTTTTATCCCTGATAATCAAAGAGTTCCCATGGGAATTTTAAAAATCGAAACTCTCGCGGGCGAAGTCGCGGGCATCTCCTAGTTATTTTATAGTTAGGATACAGAGGAAAGAAACAAGTATTGATTAAGTATATACCGTACTAATTAGGTTCAGTACTGTTAAAGGTGTCCAAAGTCAATAACAATAAAATTTAATCACCCTGTTACCACATACTAAAATAGATTTTAAAAACCATAAAACTAAAGAGAACTTGCCGGAAGTTAGTAAAGGAATGCTTTAGATTATTTAGTATGTTTTGCGGACTCATCGAAGTTCTGTCGTTTCGACGAGGCGGATGGCGTAATTTACATCACATCAGCCCATATATGCCACCCTCAATGCCACCTTAGCAAATAAAAAATAAATGACTTTTTCTACTTATTCGGCGCCCCGGTCTAATTCTTGCGTTAAAACTCCCAAATAAGAATTTTGATGATTGTATAAAATCGACTGATGGGACGAATAGGCCATCATTGTCTTTTTAGTTTTTAATCACACAAGGTCTAGGTAAAATGAAGTCAATATTGGTGAGTACTGTTTTTTATTACGTTTACGGATTTCGTAGTTTCGTAGAAAAAGTTATCAAATTATTTTCCGATAGATATGTCGAATGCTTAGATTATATTATAGACAATGTCGAATGAGTGTGTGAAACAAATAGTGATGTGCTTTTGGTTAAAACGTATGAATCTATAGTCGAATTTTTAATCAAATAAAGCAATTTGAAGTTTCCTGAATAGCCAGTTTTCCCCGCAAAATAAATAGTGTTGGGAAAAAAGAGTGGTACGAATCACTGATTCAGTACAGTGAAACAGTGAGGATCTGGAGTGAGAATTGAGGACTGACTGAAGTACAGTGATTAGTGAGTAAATACGAAACCATGAGGTTAGGTTCCCACCCTGGATAAATCTATGTGTAATGATGTTAATGATACAGTTGTTTGTCCTAAGTCTGAATGCCATTTTTAGACCTACATAATATTATGGTGGTACTTGTTGTGTAAAAAGCTGCGTACGTACGTATGTACATATTATAAAGTAAACTGTGTGAATTCAGTCTAAAACAGAGAAGTTGGAATTGGTTCATTGACTCATTCACAATGATAGAACTGACAAATCATTCGAAGAGTAGCAGACTAACCCCCCGTTCCCACTTGTCGTTTGTCGTTTGTCGCTTGATGTTCCAGTGGCAGTACATTTTGACACAAAATCTATTTCTGACAAGTGTGAATAGCTTCATATAAAATGTTCTGCCACTGGAACATCCAATTTAAATCCGGGCCTGACAAATGACAAGTGGGAACGGGGGGTAAGGTAGTAGCATAGTATTAGTGGTATTGATATTAAAATGAACGCCTATACCTACCAACCTAATAGTTTAAACAGCCGCGAAAGGTACCTAGTGGTATTTTGATTTAAGACAAGCTTTTAAACATATAGGACTTTGTACACGTGCTATAATTTCTTTAAAAAGTCTCTTTAAAATATTTTCTTGTATCACACTGTAGCTAATAATAATGTTATTTTCCAGATCGCATGTATAGCCATCGGCCTTTTAGACGCAGTGAGATCAGAAGACGATGGTAAATATCGACCGGAGCTTTATGGTGATAAAAGTGGTAAATACGATGCTACATACGACGGAAGATACTATAATTATAACAACCAAGTAACAAGAAACGCATTGTATCCTAACTACTACCAGCAGTACCAGCCACAGTATTATAACTCTTATAAACCATATCAAGAGCTTGTTGCCCCGTTAGTTACCGCAAGGGCAAGCAGGTAAATAAAATAATTATATTTTAACTAGCTTATGCTCGCGACTTCGTCCGCGTGGACTACATGAATTCAAACCCCTATTTCACCCCCTTAGGGGTTGAATTTTTTAAAATTCTTTCTTAGCGGATGCCTACGTCGTAATAGCAATCTGCATGCCAAATTTCAGCCCGATCCGTCCAATAGTTTGAGCTGTGCGTTGATAGATCAGTCAGTCACCCTTTTTTAATATAATATTTAGATTTAACTATTACGTTTTATATGAAGATACATAATTTAGGGTACAGTGTGATAAACTGATAAGCTTTTCAAACAACTTGTAATTGATATGAGATCAGTAAAACTACCTTTGTTTCGTCACAAGAAACTCTTTTAGGATTGCCTAGATAAATCTAGGCCATACTAGCGCCAGTGGCAATCTGTACTAATTGTAAAATAAATCTATACTCAACTGAACGATTTCTTTCCATGAAATATATTTTGAAAATTTTGATCGGAGTAAGCTATCTATATATCGATAATAATCATTATCGACTAGTGACCCGCCCTGGCTTCGCACGGGTAGCATATTACAATTTTCGAAGGAATCTCTATTTTTTTGAAAATAAAATATAGCCTATGTCACTCAGGAATAATCTAAATCAGGAATAATCTAATTAATATGATACTAGCCGGTCAGCTAGTAACATATTAATTAGGTTTATATTTTGTTACATTATGTATAAGTCTATTATTCGCGAATATTGTAGCATTAAGCTTTTTACAGCTTAGTGAAATCGGTTAGCAATGTCTCTAATTGTAACATTGAATAAAAGCTAAGTTTTAGGAGTATTGAGTAATTCTAATAGTTCTACTACCACTACTTATTATTTTCTTATACGTTGTAATTTTTCTAGTGTGGTCCCAGTGGTTGTTACTTCAACTGCTGCTCCAAAAGTGGTTCCAACTGCTCAATACGTTTATACACCAAAAAATTACGGCAACGAAGGATATGCTAGAATTATCGAACAAGAAAACGACATCAATGAAAACACCTACCAGTACAAATACCGGACAGAGAATGGAATTAGTGCAGGGGAAACAGGAGTAGTCGATGCAGCGAATCCTCAAGGAGGCACTAGAGTTCAAGGTTTTTATGAATATGTCGGAGACGACGGTATAACATACAGAGTAGACTATGTCGCTGACGAAAATGGATTCCGTGCCAGTGGCGCCCACTTACCAAAAGCTTAGTTTTAATAGATACTAATAAATTTCGACCCACAATAAAAACGATTTCGCAAATTAAAAATGGATTTTTATATTACTGCCCATATTCATTTTAGCAGGCACAATAAAGAGTAAATTGCGGTGTAAAAAAGAGTTGTTAAAGACTTACCTTTGGAAAAGTTAACTGACATTCAAATTTTTATGTAAAGCTACATTTTATTTTATGAAGACAGTATTATAAAAGGTGAATTTATGGTATCGGTTTTCCATGCACGCGATTTTACGATTAACAAACAAAAATGGAAGAGTTTGTAAGGATACTTACAATGAACAAGACATAATAAACGTGCCAGGTTTTTTGCAGAAGTCCGATGTGAATAACCTTTTGATTTTATTAACTAATACAAATTACAGTTAGAACAAACTTAGTGCCATAAATTAGTTTATTATTCCGGATCGCATGTCAACAAGCAGCAAGGTAATTAATTTAAACTTTAGTAATAAAAGGAATCTCGATTTGGTACTCCGTTTGTTTTTCTCTTAGATGTAAATGCGCTAAAATGAATAATCGTACGTACCTAAGTCACAGCGTAGATGGTAATAGTTTCTTTAAAACTGATAGTTGATCAGCTGATTTAAACTAGATTAGAATAATAATTTTAATTTAGCTAAACACTGAGATAGAGCTTGATTAGAGATGAAACAGAATAGGTTAAATATTTCGAACTTCGTGTCCTCTGACAAGTTTACTTGTAAAAATAGCTGCCATTATTCTGCAAGTTTTTAGTTTAGAAAACTTGCAGAAGTTGACATGCTGCGAGTGTTTGCACAGTACAAAAAGCTAACTCCTGCAAGAATTTGCAGTTACCAGTGAACATTTTGCTAATACATTGGGTCTACGTAAAACGGCTCTACGTAAAAGTCATATCAATTTCTGCAAGTTTTACAAAGCTTGCAGAAGTTGACATACTGCAAGTGTTTACAAAATCATCATCATCATCATCATCAACAACAACAACCGACAGATGTCCACTGCTGGACATAGGTTTCTTGTAGGGACTTCCACATGCTACGGTCTTGCGCCGCCTGAATCCAGTGGCTCCCTGCGACTCGCTTGATGTTGTCCGTCCACCTAGTGGGGGGTCTTCCACTGCTACGCTTTCCGGTTCGAGGTCGCCACTCCAGCACCTGCGTTTACACAATACAAAAAGCTAACTTTTGTGAGATATGATGTTTGGGCCAAATGTTCACCAGCAACTGCAATTAATTGCAGTTGCTAGTGAATATTTGGTCCAAACAGCGGGTCTACGCAAAACGTCACGTGCTCTATGCTACGGAAGCCTGTGGCAGACAAAATAATGGCAGAACTTCGTGCTATACTAAGTACAAAGATAAGTAACGGTCACAAGTAACAAAATTTCTCCTACACTAATGCAAGTCACTATTGAAGTAAAGTAGTACCTGCCTATCTATAGAAGCACTAAGTATATAAATATACAAATATGTGTACGCGCATAACTTCCGAACGACTGCACCAAATTGGATTTTTTTGTGTTATTATTGCCAGGACAAGGTTTGTATGAAAGAACATTTTTGGAACATCCACAGAAAAAGATAGTTTCCGCGGGATGCGGACCATTGACCAAGTCGCTGCAAATTAATGATAGACAGCGCCATCTATGATGTGATATAGTAAACTAATTTTATTTTCTCGTGAACACTAATTTTATTTGTAATGTACCAGAAAACCAGAAATTCGCGGTTTTCCGAAATTTTCACGGAAGTAATCTGATAAACAATGCTCTTTAACAGAGACGACGAATACACAAGTATTCATTTTTATATTATGTATTCAGTCATCTTTTTGTGCTAAGTGCTTCACAATTATATGCTATTTAATTAATTGTAATGTAACTTAGGTGTAAAATACTATACAGTATTAGATTGTTATTCCATAAATAAAAATGATTAAATCGTCAGATCAAACAATAATAATTTAGATAGAGGTTTTTACAACTTACTCCTAGTTATTCTTTTTGGGTTGTTTAAAAGGTTCCCGATTCCCAATAAAAAACTGTGACTAGATTAAAATAAATAAATAATTGATCATACTATTAATAAGCAGATAGAGATTCCACTTTTAATGATCACTATTCATCCAACTCACCGGTATCTTTAAATATTAGTTCTGCTTTTTATGATTTGCCCTGCTTGAAGTCATTCAACTTTTGAACAGGTCAATAGTTCTTGACATTCCTGGTTATAATACAAAAGTGTTTATCAAAATTCTGATATATCGCGCTGCTGCCAATGATGCTGCGAGTAAATTTTAAAAAATCCAACTGATCTTGATGAATTTAGTACAGGAATTCTATTTATTGTATTTCTTGTACTCTGTTTTCAAAATCGGTTTAGTTCCTCAAACCTGTAAGTAGTATTTTTCTAATTAATAGGGTTTCGTACCTCAAACGGAAAAAGAACCCTTATAGGATCTCTTTGTTGTCTGTCTGTCTATCGTGTCTGTCAAGAAACTTATAGGGTACTTTGAACTTTCCGTTAACCTAGAATCATGAAATTTGACAGGTAGGTCTTATAGCACACGTAAGGGGGAAAATCTGAAAACCGTGAATTTGTGGTTACATCACAAAAAAATTAAAATGTGTTCCTGAAGAAATAAATTAGTATTTTCAACTTTCTAAGATTAATACCTATACCAAGTAGGGTATCATATCGAGCCTTCCTACGCATAAGGCGGTAAGTCACTTTTTGTGGAAAATGAGATTTTTAGCTTATCACAATAACAAATAATAACTTAACAATAATAGAGTATAATAGAAATATTTTTTATTCAATTAAACGTTTATATAAGTAGGTACTTTAGAATCAAATGCATCTACCACTGTACTGGTTCAAAATGTCTTAATAAATTAATAACATCAAAGCATCATGCAACATGAGGTTTTTGGCAGTCTTTTAGATAGTATAAAAACCGGCCAAGTGCGTGGCGGGCCACGCGCAGTGTAGGGTCACAATCCTCGAAAAATAGATATAACTCCTTAACCTGTGAACCCTACTTAGCCATGATAGTTTTCCTTTAAAATTGATTGTATATACTACTGCTGTGTGTCTCACGTTCCTATATACTCTTTGCAATATACTACCATTTGACTGATATAGGGGGGGGGACCTGACTCTAATAAAAATTAGCACTTTAAAACATCATATTTTACAAGCGGATCTAGAAATTGAAAAATGATGTTCCCACACCCACAGTATTTTTTAAAGACCTATTCAACGATACCCCGCACTATGGGGTAGACGAGAAAAAAAAATCATCTCCACTTTACATGTAGGGGAGCCTACCCTAAAAAATAAAATATTTATCAAAAATTTATTTCACCACTTTGTCGGCGTGATTAATATTTATACCCATGCCAAATTACAGATTTCTAGCACTAATAGTTTTTGAGATTAATCGAGGACGGACGGACGGTCGGACAGACGGACGAACATGGCGAAACTATAAGGGTTCCTTGTTTACAATGGAACCCTAAAAATGCATTGTGTTTTCATAATAATAAAAGAATAATATTCTAATATTCGTACATAAAACAGGCTATAACGTCTTCAAGACTTAACTTTGTAATTATAGTGATCTTCAAACATTATTATTAACGTCAGAAGAACGGATTATTATTGGTGATTTAGATCAGAATGCCTATAAAACAATAATTTCTAGTTTTGAACCTATGTAATAAAAATACGATAAAATACATACGTGTTAAATTCGCGAGTTCAGGGTTCTGTATTAAGTAATTTATCAAATTTAAATTTTAGAGATTCTATAATAGTCTATTGATTTCAACATTCGGCGAGTGATTATTTTAGCACAATAACTGACCTTCAGTTTTAAATCCAAAATGTATTTTCATGTAGGACAACTAAGTTGTCTCATCTAGGATTCTACCACCGGTTCAGAAAGTAGATTTTATTGAGGAGAGCCGACAAGAAACACTGCAGTTAGGAACTCTTTTAAAATCATTAAATGTATATACGAACTTTTCGATTTTTTGGAATAAAAAGTAGCCTACGTTCATCTTCCGAATAAAAGCACACAAATTCCGTCAAAATCAGTTAAACGGGTGGGCTTTTAAAATCCCGCGGGAACTCTTTGATTTTATGGGATGAAAAGTAGCATAGCCCCGAACCAAGTTTCGTCAAAATGGTCAAACAGATGGCCCGTGAAAAGCTAGCAGAAAGATACGCTTTCACATGTTTTAATATTACCTACTATGGATATGGATGAGGTTCTCCTTATTATGGCATAAATAATAATAAACTTATTATAGCTGACCAGCTTCGTTAAGTTATAATTTCTGTAAATTTTATTTTAGTAGCGGTGTGTTGCAGAAAAAACCTACATGAAAAATCTCAAGTTTCTAGACAGTGCAGTGGTTTTAGCTGTACGTTGATATATCAGTCAATCAGTTAATCTTTTTTATAGATTGCGACGTTTTTATTAGACCTACCTATAGATAGATAGATAGATAGATAGAAATACTTTATTGCACACAAAAAATATTACATAACTATTACAAAAAACTAAAACTAAAAAATAATTGTATGCAAAGGCCTACCTATATGTGTAACGTAGCAAAAAGCTTGTCAATTCTATTTTCATAGCTTTCGGTTAGGTAACCCTAAAAAACAAGAAAAAAATGGTTTCCGTGTTAAAATATTATAAGAAGCTATAATGGTGGTTAATATTTTATTATTCATTCATTTTAATACCAAACAAGGATACAATTTGAATGATACAGTTTAAAACGTGTGTTTTGTTTGATATATTGGAGCATATTTTAAATTCCAATGTTATAAATATAAGACTATTCTTTTGATTTATTTTTTTATTAGGGTTGTTAATTTACTGCCACAATTTAAAAATTGTCGAATTTAGTATCTAAAATGTAGCCTTAGATTTTTTTTTTTTTCTAAATACACGAGATTCATCGCAACGCAACGCAACTCAACCCCGATGTGATGCGTAGCGATCTACGCATTGCATCGCACCGTATCGCATCGCCTCGCAACGCAACGCAATGCAATCCATCGCATCACAACGCAACTACGCATCGCATCGCATCACTACGCATCTCATCACGGTGCATCGCATCGCATCCGTACGCAACGCAAGGTGGATAAAAGTAATTAGTTAAAAATCACGCCAGTAATTTATGAAACTGCTACTTAAGAAACAAAAAGTGAAATTTACAAATGTCTGAGTAAAGATAGAACTTTGTTCAAAATGCTATGAAAACATAAATTTTGATACACCTGCTAACCCTATTTCTATTACAAACAATAAAATGACGCATGAAACGAACATTCTTACTCGAATATTTATGCAAAACAATAAAATATTTATAGAATGCCTAATTCTTAATGACCTATTACGAATTAGGTTAAACTAATAATTGATTGAGAAGTTTACGCCATTGAAATTATAATCCATCCTACTAATACTATAAATGCGAAAGTATGTTTGTTTGTTCGTTTGTTGGTTTGTCCTTCAATCACGTCGCAACGGAGTAAAATGGACGTGATTTTTGGTATGGATGTCGTTAAAGCCAGACAAATATGCATAAGGATACTTTTAATCCCAGAAAATCAAAGCAACTCCTTATTTTGTTCTTAGATGGCATTTTCTTCCACAGTTACAAGTTTTCCGCTGCCGCACCAAACCCGTGCTTTCGTGATTCCTTTCGTCAAAGGTTAGGTACCTGGAAGAGATCGCTTTAGCGATAAGGCCGCCTTTGCATGCTACGGCTATGAGATTAAGATCCTTGTATGTTTTTAACATGTTTACTTGTGTTGTTCTTGTGTGCAATAAAATATAAATAAAAAATCAAATAAGTTTTTATTGTAAAAAAAATGTTTTTGTTTTTTAGTAGAAATGAAGTATTGAGAAACCGAAATCTTTTACTTATAAAAGAAACCAAATCTTTTATATCTAGTGTTAAAAATAACATTTAAAGAGTCAATTCTTTCAATGATTTGAACAATTTTCAGGATATCTCATATATTGAGAAAATACAAATGTACACAGTTATTGTTACCTATAAAATACAGATTATTCTGTATTAAAAAGTTTCTCTTGGAGTCAAAATGGCATGCTGAAAAAATTAAATTACCTATAAATCCCGCAATTTGCTAATGTGCGTGGCCGCTATTTTAGTGACGTCAGCACTAGACTGAAGATTTTTTACACATTTATTGCCTGTTATCTCCCAAAGCCACCATGAGCCAAAGTTCATAGTCACTGATCAACAATGAGGGACGATGGGACAATGAGCAGAGAAACTTTAATCTTTTATAAAATAACGAAGGTATGGTAGGCACGTGCTGGCTCTTAAGTCCGTTACTTTTTTCCTAAATAAACTATAGAATAGAATAAATCTTTATTGCGTTAACTGTGTATATGTTCAGGTGTTATACTAAGTTTTAATAGTCCTAACAGATTGCGACTTTGTGGCGTGCAATACTACAAAAAAGATGACATTTTTAAAATATTTTAAACGTTATATTGTGATGTGATAATAATTTATAAAGCCAAATTGTTTTAATTAAATAATTCTAATAATTAAATCTATATACCTACATTATACACAAACCAACGTTCCTCCCATGCAATATGCCCTTTTATAAAATATCGAAGGTCTTGCTTGCGCGGGCTCTTAGCCCATTATGCACTTTCTGCATTCTTTAATTTGGCTATCTTTTTTATCCATATTATATTCAGGAATGTTGTTTTCTTTGTTTCAAATAAATATTATAAAAGCAAAAAATTAAAATGTTGACAGGTTATTGGTATTTTACTGGCAATACAAATTCACCTCATACTTTTATACGCTTAGTCATCATTTCGGAATAAATTACCGGGAATCGAACTAAATTATGTTACAAAATAAATTAATACAATGTATTTTGTAACATGTACGTTTTTGCGTTGAACTTTCTTTGAAAAGTTAATTTTACTTTAGATTTAATAAAAAATCGCACATCGGCATTTAACTCCCTAAATAACTCAATTGAGAAAAAATTACATATCTGTGTGTGAAATAAGGCGTTTTGAAAATCAAGCTCTTGGAATATAATAATATACATACCTACTCAGAAAATGAGGGATACTCTCTATACTACAGAATTACAGTACGACACTGAATTTTATAAATAAATGGATTGACACGCAAGGATTCTTCATGACCATATTTGACTAGAAAATATTTTTACAGGGAACTGTCACTTCTGTCTTGTTTTTGAAAATAATATCAAAGGTAGTCAAAAGTAAGAAGCAAGTGAACATTATTTGCATGCAACATGGGGCAAACAAAGTTACGTCTGTGGAAAATTGAACTCCGAACTCATGGGACGTGACGTCAGTTCGGGGCGAACCACTCGTAGATCTAACATTATACAACAGCTAATTACGTCCGTTTATAGAATAATACCTATTTTAAAGCTTAATGCTGACCTTCGCCACTATTGAAGGACAAACAACTAAGCTTTTAGTTAATGATAAGATGTAAACGGAACTAAATAGTTACTTATTAACATATTTCAATGCATAAATTTAATTAATACATTTTAAAAACTAGAGACAGCCCGTTGCTTCGGTCGGCGAAAATGTAAATCCTGTTTATTTCCTATCTCGTGGGAGTTTCAGATAACTCCGCCTTTGTTTAGATTGCGAAGGGACTTTCTGTGCGAAATTTCAGTTTCCTAGGTCCAAGGGTATTAGGCTGGGCGAAGATGAGTCGGTCAGTTAGGTAGGACATTTCTATTTGCGATCTTTTTCAGGCAACCTTAGAGGAATATAATAAAACTTAAAGAAAGCGGAATGTAAGCAGAGATAGCTTGCATTCCGGAGATTGACTTACCCCTACTATTGAGTCTCCCCGGGATTTTTTAAAACCTAAAACCACGCGGACGATATAGCGGGCATCGTCTAGTAATAATAACATAATTAATATGTTTAATTATTATGTACGCAATGTCACGGAAAATAGCTAGTAAATATCTTTAAATAATATCCACTACTAATTTGCGAATAAATTTTAAAAGCCTTTGTATAGTGTTTTATTGTGTACATTTTGTATAAGATTTACAGCTCACACCCAGATCCGTCTGTTTTGTTTCGAGATATTATTGACTTTTATAGTATACCTACAGCCTTTTTAAATTGTCAATATCCTCTTTCTTTCAAATACTTCTTTTTAGTTTAGAAATCTATATTTATATTTTTTATAGTCTGTAGGAAAACGAGGAGAGCTTCTAGTTTCGTCTATTCATTCTGTCTGTCTGTTCGTTTTACAAACATTTGAAAACTAAGTATTAGTTTTAAAGTAAATTTTTTGTATAGTTATAGTTTGTTACCGCTACAGAATAGACATACCTACTACATATAAGACACAATGTCTTTTTTGGCATACTCCTTCGAGTGGGACCTTATATTAAAAAGTAACAAGTGTAGGGTTCCGTAGTCAAAAGTTTGCTGGGTCAGCTAGTATAACAATAAATCAATCTAAACTAAATGAAACGAATAGGATTACGATCAATCACTAAATATACTATACAATAGATACAATACAATTATAACATACATTAATATGCAACTCATAATATCTACGTACAATAATTAACCTCGAAAAACATTTATAGCTCCTTAACCTGTGAACCCTACTTACCCATGATAGTTTTCCTTTAATATTAATTATATATACTACTGCTGTGAATTTTTTCACCTTCCTGTATACTACCATTTGGCTGATACAGGGGGGGGGGGGGGGGGGGGGGGGGGGGGCACTTGACTCTTATAAAAATTAGCACTTTAAAACATCATATTTTACAAACGGATCTAAGGGTTCCTTGTTTACTACAGAACCCAAACCCACAAAATACGACTATTTATTAACAGAATAATGTGTTTAAAAAATAGATTTAGTGATATTAAGTTAGTAAGCAAGTGGTTAATAAATCAATTTTCAATGAACAAAGTACAAAAATAGAAACAAGCAACACACAAAATCAAACAATGCACTACAAACAATAGTATTAAGCTATTATACTTTGAATTATTATAGAAATCTCGTTTGAGTTTTATTATTCCAATAAAAATAAATTAGTCTACTAATTAACTTATAATGTTTCATGTCCTCACTTAAATAATAAATGAACTAAGATATGAATATGATAGAAGGAAATGATATTACTTCAAGTAATTGTGGTAAAATTATTGTTTAAACAAAAGCTATGAACACTTTGACTCCAAAATGACCTTATGATTTAATGCCTAATATGGATAGACCAAGTGTTATTTTATTAAAAACAATTCTTCACTCTCATAGCAAATTATTTAAATGTTATTGCAATTCGTTGTCCAAAGTGGGTGGTTCTATCGTTGATATAAAAGCGTGCGCGGATTTTTTATCCGCATTCAAACTAGTTCAACGAAGCTAGGCAATCTTAAAAAATTAAAATGAGATTCGCCGTAAGTAGTTTGAAATAAAATCGATTACTTGATTAAAATAAAATCGTGGATACTGATATTAAATGCGATGTGTTAAAATTTTTGGTGATACTAATATGGGTATTTTGTGAATTCAGGTGGTCGTATTGGCATGCGTGGTGGCGGTCGCCCACGCTCAACTCATCCCTAACACGGGAAGATACAACCCTGACAGCGGACGGTACCAGGCCAACAGATACAACCCCAACCAGTACAACAAATACAACAAAAACCAGTACAATCGCTACAATACTAACCAGTACAACCCTTTTAACAACCAGTACAACCGCAACCAGCAGAACCAGTACACCCCCTTCAAGCCTTTCGTCACTTCCACTCCTTTCCCCCGCCCCTCAGTCACAGTGACCCCAGCCCCATCAGTAGCTCCTAAACTAACCCCTGCACCAGTCATCACCCCCGTGGTCACTCCTACTCCTTTCGTCCCCGTCGCGCCTGTCGCCCCCATTGCCCCCGTTCCTTTCGTCCCTGGCGTTACCGCCGCCAGGGTGGCTGCTGACGCCCGTTCCGCTGAGACTGTGAAATACGGAAATGAAATCAACCCAGATGGTTCCTACAGTTACTTGTGAGTATAGTATAAACATAATAAACTTTTGTTATAAGAATAAATTCTTTAAACTCTATTAAATTATTATATATTCTCTAAATTCTCTTCTAACTATGTGTCTTAATTTATAGCTACGAAACCAACAACGGTATTGCCGCTCAGGCCGAGGGTGTACCCCGTAACTTCGGTGGCAACCCACCGGTAATTCCTGACGTCGCTCAAGGTTCCTTCTCCTGGTACGCCCCCGAGGGTCAGGTCATTGCTATCAACTGGGTTGCTGACGAGAACGGTTACCGGGCTACTGTAAGTTTTCTATAAGATTAATCGATATCAGTAAAAGCAATATGACCAATAAATTAAAAATAATAACAACAAGTACACTTTTCATTTATCTGTTATACTAAACTTGTTCATATAATTGACTCTTTTACTGTAAATTTCTATACTATATATATTTAAAATTAGGACAGATAATATAGATTACTTATTCAGAATCAGTGTAATAAACACATTCAGGATCATCAAAGACATCTTATGCAACCGAAACATTGTAAGCACAGAACATAATTATTGCTGTAAGTGTAATACTTAGGCATTTTGCCAAAACAGCAAATAGGGCTGAAAATGTTTATAAACGGTAAATTGCATCTAGATAACTTTGCTAATTCATTATTTTTTGCATTCCAGGGTGACGCTATTCCCCAACCACCACCAGTGCCCGACCAGATCGCTCGCGCCCTCGCCTACGTCGCCAGATCCGCTCCAGTCCCTGCCGTCCTCAACGCCAACTATAATAATTAATTTTATTTATTATTTAACGAATAAAACCACCACGACCTTAAATTCCAAACTACTTAGAAATAATTTAATAAATGTACAAAATACATAAAATAATGTGATAATTATTGTTATTATAATTTGAAATACGAATTGATGCATTTTGAGTGTGAATTATGAAAATTTTAATAAAAGGAAATAGTTGAAAATTTTACTAAATATATCATTCTTCCTAAAAACGAATTCCTACTTTTTCGAATTCCTAATCAAATCATACTAAAAGAATAAATAATAATTAAAAACAATTACTGTTGTAACAACAAAGGTTACAATATTTTGAACTTTGGTATGGTTTTTATTAAAATAGACATTTAAAGTGTGTTTTAATGCAAACATTAGTATATTAGGTGGTTTTTGATCCAGTTAGGCAAGAATCACAAGATGCGATGTGGCTTGAAAATCGATACTAGAGGAAGATCAATAAAATCAGGTTTAAAAGGTGATCTAATATTATAATATAATTTTAGATCACCTTTTAAACCTGATGAAAATTAGTTCAAAGTTTATTTCATTAATATTAATTAGGAAGAATAAATAATAATTAATGGGACGACTATCTGTCAAATTAAAAATACATATAAGTTAAAGTTCATACATGATCGTTAAAAATTTGTATTTTGGATTATGGACCTTGCAGTATTACTAGGAATGGTTAATTAGTCGTCAGGAAAGAGTGAAAAATTTAATTTTTACTTTCACCTCGTATTAATAATAATTACTAAATGATAGCATTTGTCCGGGTAGGTTTCGATTTTACAAAAATCCTGTGGGAACTCTTTAAACTATGTCTATTTCTCGTATGCAAGCTGCTATGTCCCTTAAGATCGGTACAAGGCAATAAAAAAACATAAACGGAGAAATTCACACTATTTATTATTTTTCATTGATCTGTATTCCAGAGTATTCAAGCAATACCGTTGAAAAGAAAAATCTCATTTCAGGGTTGTATTTGATAAGATAAGACTCGTTTTTACATCTCAGAGCTGCACACCTAAAAATTTTGTCCACGCATTTACCTACTCGTCTTATCTCTATGAATATGAACATGAGAAAATGGGCAAACAAAAATTTCTCGTGGGTCACATGTTAGGCCCTCTGGCCGTGTTTGGAACCCTCGTAGCTTTAGTTTTAAGTTTATGTTACTAATTATCGCCATTAGGTACATCAATTATCTTACAAATCAAATAATTGCCAATCAAAAAGTGTTCAATGGTACCTATTTTGATCAAATGATTTGGCTTTGACCTTGAAATGAAAATCTTCCAAAATCCGAACTAAAAGTTTGCTAAATAGTTATGACTATTTAGCAAACTGTTTCTGAACTGTTTCATAACTATTTCTGAAACTCAGTTCTTTCTGGGTGCTGTCGCGGATTGCCTTCAATTTCCCCACCACTTTTTCATTCTTAAATAAAAAGTCAGATAAATAAATAATTACCGGTTTCTGTCAATAATAAAGCTGCTGATGCTGGAAAAATCTCTCCAATAATGATGAATGGTCCTTTGTGCACGTCTTTTTTAAAATTGGTAGTTATATAATTAACTAGCTTATTGCCGAAACTTCGTCCGCGTGAACTACTCAAATTTCAAACCCCAATTTTACCCTATTAGGGATTGCATTTTCGAAAATTATTTCTTAGCGGATCAAGCGGGTATCTACGTCGTAATAGCTATCTGCATGCCAAATGCGATCCTTCCAGTAGTTTGAGCTGTGCGTTGATAAATCAGTCAGTCAGTCACCTTAGAAAATATAACATAGATTAAATAAATAATTATTTATTTAATCTTATTACAATAGTCTTTCGGTAGTCGTATGACTCCACTCTCTGCACCATTTCTTTTGTTTCTGTCCTGGTTTTTTCCCATACTTAGATGTAGCCGCCGTCCACTATACGTGAAACCACTGGTGCAGCTCCCAACCGGATCACTCCAGCCAGCCGAGCTCAGTCCAGAATCTAAGCAGGCCAAATAGATCAGCGAGGAAGTGTTGCTGGGGAGCCAATGAAGGCTTCTCGTTGGGCAGATACATCACTGTTTTATGTTACATATATACATACATGTTGCTGGGTACTGAAAAAATAAGAATCATGATTTTATATTGAACAGGGAACGGATATTTTCTAACTAGTGCCAGCTTATTTAAATCTTATAATAGTAGGTACGAGTTTTAATCGAAACAATCGACATTTGACCTCAGACCAGTGTAGCAAGTTTAAGAACAGCTTTTTTTAAGCCGTCTAGGTTCATTTACCTTACCCGAATTAAGTACCTGTGAATTCATATTAATTTTTATCACGATTAGGTGTTGAACACCGGGAGTATATAGTATAGTATACCGGGGTAAGTATCCGTGATTGAACCAGCATTGCGTTATACGTGATACAATATTGGTGTATTGTTATTATTGAAAGTACAACAATAACATCATTCTAGTCGATTTTTCGAGATAAAAAGTAGCCTGTGTTAATCCAGAGAATAGCCTATCTCCATTCGAAATTTCAGCCAAATCCGTCCAGTAGTTTTTGCGTGAAAGAGTAACAAACACACATATGTTTGTGTGTCATCATCATCATCATCATCAACCGATAGACGTCCATTGCTGGATATAGGTCTCTTGTAGGGACTTCCACATGTCACGGTCTTGCGCAGCCTGAATCCAGCGGCTCCCTGTGACTTGTCTGGTGTCGTCCGTTCACCTAGTGGGGGTTTTCCAACACTGCGTCTTCCGGTGCGATGTTGCCATTCCAGCACCTTGGGACCCCAACGTCTATCGGTTTTACGAACTATGTGCCGTGCCCATTGCCACTTCAGCTTCGCAGCCCGTTGAGCTATATCGGTTACTCTAGTTCTCCTACGGATCTCCTCATTTCTGATTTGATCACGTAGAGAAACTCCAAGCATAATATAGCTCTCTCCATCGTCCGCTGAGTGACTCTGAGCTTTCTTATGAGGCCCATAGTTAGCGACCATGTCTCGGATCTATAATGTCATCACTGGCAACACGCACTGTTCGAAGGCTTTGGTCTTCAAGCACTGATGAATTTTGAACAAAAAGACATCTCAAAGCTTCCTGAACGCTGCCCAACTGTTTGTGTGTTTTCACACACATAAACTTTCGCCTTTATAATATTATAGTGTGATGAGCAGCTTTGTTAGTCAACTAGTTTATGCCCGCGACTTCGTCCGCGTGGACTACACAAATTTCAAACCCCTATTTTACTCCCTTAGGGGTTGCATTATCAAAAATCCTTTTTTAGCGGATGTCTACGTCATAATACCTAGCTATCTGCATGCCAAATTTCAGCCCGATCAGTCCAGTACTTTGAGCTGTACGTTGATAGATCAGTCAGTCAGTCTCGTTTTCGTTTTATATACCTACTCATAGTGTAGAGATTTTATACAACGGGATATTTTTACTAAGTATTTCTACTTATCCGATGGTCTTAAAATTTCCTTAATAAATCTGATATCACAGTAATAATATGGCTACCTTGACCTGCCGCTGAGTACCTACATGCCTACAGGACATTGTGCAGACTACTCAACTCCTCGATGACTTACAACAGACGTTATGTGTTTGCGTTCAATCTGTTAGTTTCAATAAATAATTAAAGTGATAAAGCTGTGATAGCCAAGCGGTTAGGACGTCAGCCTTGTAATCGGAGGTCGGGGATCGATCCCAGGCACGCAACTCTAACTTTTCGGAGTTATGTGCGTTTTAAATAATTAAATATCACTTGCTTTAACGGTGAAGGAAAAGATCGCGAGGAGACCTGCCTGCCTGAGAGTTCTCCAAAATGTTCTCAAAGGTGTGTGAAGTCTACCAATCCGCAAGTGCCAGCGTGGTAGACTATAGCCAAAACCGTTCTCACTCTAAGAGGAGACCCGTGATCTGCAGTGAGCCGGCGATAGGTTGATCATGATCATGATGATGATGTGATGATGAAACAGGAAATTAGCCTTATCAATTCGTGGACTAACCGAATTGGGACTCGTTAATTTGATCCCGATGGGTGGTCAAGCGAGTCGCAGGGAGCCGCATGGATTCGAGCGGATTATGGCACTGGAAGTCCCTACAAGAGACTTCTATCCAGCAGTCGTCTATCAGTTGATATGGTGATGATGATCGGTAAACAGATACCAGATCAAGGTCTGACGATGAAACACGAAGTTTGTCGCTGAATATAATAGGTATATGTACCCATGGCCATCAATTCTATACAAGGCGTTGTCCCTGTTGATTTTATTGAAGTTATTTTACTTGTTTTGTATTATGTCGGTTTTTTAACTGGTTTATGGTAATAATATTCATGAATCCAGATACTGCAGATGGTGTAGATATTTCTATTTAAAGTAACTAAGAGATATCAATATATAGATACTATGAAACTACTTATTTAATTATTACATAAAAACAGCATGACCAGGTCAATGACTCTATTAAAAAAGTTCGAACTTCATACTCTGTTGGGGTTCAAATTGTAAAAGATATGCGTAAATAAAATACTTAAGTACCTATATGATTTTACTGTAATCATACAGTAAAATCCCCGCCCGCGACTTTGTCCGTGTAAGTTTCGGGTTCTTCCGTGGGAACTCTTTGATTTTCAGGAGAAAAAGTAACCAATATCCGTCTCTGGGATGCAAGATAGCTTTGTCTCAAATAGATGATGCCGTCGACTTCATCAGCGTGGATGTAGGTTTTTGAAAATCCCATTAAAGCTCTCTGATATTCACAACAAAACGTAGCCTATACCTATCCTTACCCGAGATATGCGCGTACCTAAGCTATCTCTCTACCAAATTTCGTAAAAACGGGTTAGTGTATGGGCCGTGAAAAACTAGCAGATAGACAGTCATACTTTCGCATATGTATATAATATTAGTATGGGTTATGTTATTCAGATATCTTGAGATCTATTTTATTCCATAAGCGACAAATATCACAAAAAAAAAATAGAATTAATTTTAAAACCATCAAAGAGTAGGTGTATAATACAGCTATAGTAGCTGTTAATTAAATTGATTTTATGGCCATATAAAGGTGCGTCACAGTTAGAGGCCTAATTAGCACCTAGTAATAGACACAAGCCTAAACGTTTAAAAATAAATTTTATATTTACCTACCTACTTAGTTCCAGTATGCCGCATAGTTAAAAATACCGTGGGAAATCTTTGAATTCTGTAGTAAAAAGTTTGTCTATATCCATTTCCAGCTTTTTCTTTTATCAATATCGGTTCAGCGGTGAAAGTCGTGAAAAGTTTAAAAACAAAAATTCGCTAGGTCTCTGAGTCTACTTCAGCGAAATCGCACTTGTCCGTCCGTCCGCCCGTCTGTCACAGCCTTATAACTTCTGAATTACTGAACGTAATTATTTATTTAAACAAGATGTAAACTGATGTACTTCAGCCGAATATTGCATAAAAAATATAAAAGGCTTTATTTCCGGAGGTTCCATATAAAATGGGGGGCTTTAAAGTGGAGATTGAATTCGACGCTATGAGTCAAAATGGGCTACATAATATTAGAAACTGAAACTACTTACTAATTTCAGTTGTATCCTTAACAACAAATACTAAAATTAGATTTACATTAGATTAGACGGAATTATTTCATTTTTAATGGGTTCCAGTATTTATAACATAACTTCATAATGATATTAATAGATGGCGCTGTAACATTATGAAACTATCGGGAATTATGAGATACCGCGAGGTATAAGTTAGGGGCGAACCACAAGTGATATAAGAAAGTATCTATGGAGAATGAATTTTGATGCTACATAAGAGACGAAATCTTCAATGATGCTATAATCGGTTAAACTTCATTCTGTACTCTTGTATTACTGTTGTAGGTACCTATAGTCCGCGACCGCCCACCCACGCAGCCCTCGCTCTAACCCATGCCAACCGGTGCGGGCGAGCGCGGGTGACGTGCGGGTATACGGGGTGTCCCCCCGCCTCATCCCCCGATCGCTATCTCGACCTATCGCGTACTATTTCTACAGATACACACCTGTAATCTTGTATTGGGGCTGTATATCTGTATTCTGTACTACTGTATTACGCCTTTTAAAAGTGAAGCACATCGATGTGGTAGGTACTGCGTATGTAATTCTAACCTCCCTGGCGCAGATGTGAGTACTGCACTGTGTTCTTATAAGCGGGAAGTCTTGGATTCGATTCCTGGCAGGCGCATTTTGAGAATTTATTATTTCTTAATTAACTTTGGTCTGGTCTAGTGGGAGGCTTCAGCCGTGTCTAGTTACCACCCTACCAGCGAAACCGTGATGCCAAGCGATTCAGCCTTCCGCTACGATGCCCCGTAGAAACCGATAAACAGTATGGCTTTAATAAAACTGCTAAATAAGTTACTACCCGTGCGCGATAACTTGAGACTCGCCTGGAATGCAACCCTCCGCCCGCTTGCCCTGTAACTTCCCCTCAAGCTCCCGTGTTGTACTGTAGACAACGCCATTTTTTTAGCATCTTAGTCTCGTACTTGCTTACGTCACGCAACGACGACGCGCTTCGATTTTTGTCTACAGTACAACCACGCGTCTGTGGCGTCACCGCCCCCCAGGTCTCAACTTATTGCGCACGAGTAGTATATATCTTCCAAACTAATCCGCTTCCATCTTAGACACTACACATCTTATGATACACATCACTCACCACTTGAGATCGCAGTCAAAGGCTTACCTACTTGTAACGGAATAAAAAAGAATAATTACCACTACCAAAAATATTTTGTCGCTTGGTTCATATTTTAATGTTTTAATTTTTTAATGAAAATCTATAAAAATATAAAAATAATGTAAAAATAAGCAAAAAATAAAGAAATCTTAATTATTAATGAGTTCAATAATATAGCGATAGTCCTCATATTTGAAACGCATTGCTTACTTCTGTACTTATCCCTAACGTAAAATACTTACCCTAGATTTGTAAAGTCAGGAAATGAAAAGAATAATATCGTAAAGTATTATATTTTTTAGGCATTATTATAAAGGTGTATCTCGCAATAATATGAAATGAGAAGCATAAATAATAAGTGGCTAGAGTTTGACTTTGATAAATTAATAACTGCTGATTTGTATCTTCGCACATTTACTCATATTGTTATCTTAAAATATGGCCTATTCATTAATCACTTGCTTATCGTAAAAGCATCAAAAATTATACCTAATCATTTTGTAGTTGAAAAAGATTTAGGTTATTTTTCATAACTTTTCAGTTCTAATTCGGCGCCTCTTTATGCTCTGCGCCCCTGGGCGGGTTGCCCAACTGCAATTGTACCCTAATGCCTTAATTTACCTAGTGCAGAGTATTATAAAGTTACCATAAAAATCTTACATCAAAGTATAAAGTCTTTTTTTAAAATATTTTCTTCGGAATAGTATTTTAGAAGTCACGTCATGCATTGCCGGACACTTATGTGTATTGGCAACTCCCTGCTAGACACAATTAAGTTTTTAAAGTTTAAGGTGTCAATATAATATGTAAGGTAGCAATAATTTATGTTGAATTTTGACATAGTTGCCAACATCGTAAACCATGGTTAAAGTACCTAAGTGTATAGTATGCAACAGTTCTAGATGGCAATCGGGGTGGGGACGCCGCGCACACCCGCTCAGCTCCCGCACAAACCCGGTGTAGAATAGCGCGGGTGACGTGTGGGTGTGCGGGACGTTCCCCCGCCTCATACCCCGATTGCCATCTTGACTTGTCGCGTACTATAGTTTGTCTGCGAAATCTGCTTTTGGTAGATTGATCCGCAACCCACACCACAGCCCCATGGTATGGTAGCCTTCCATCCGGTTTAAAGGAAGATGGTTCGGATTTGAAAAAAAACACCTCTGCTCATCGATATAAATAGTAATATAATAAGTCTATGCCCCTGCTGCTTTTTTTTAGAGAAAGGAAAAACATTTATTTACAGACAGGATCTGAAGGAGGAACCTGTCACAATCGCATTTATTAAACACTAGCTTATGCTCGCGACTTCGTCCGCGTGGACTACAAAATTTCAAAACCCTATTTCACCCCCTTAGGAGTTGAATTTTCAAAAATCCTTTCTTAGCGGATGCCTACGTCATAATAGCTATCTGCATGCCAAATTTTAGCCCGATCCGTCCAGTAGTTTGAGCTGTGCGTTGATAGATCAGTCAGTCAGTCAGTCATTCAGTCAGTCAGTCAGTCAGTCACCTTTTCCTTTTATATATATAGATGTCTCTCGTAAAACAGTTATGGGGTCATACTCAGAAGAGGGCTGCCACCCGCATCCTTATGGTGTCCTTGAATTTTGTAGGTGTCCACAGTGGTTCAAGGCAGAAGGCATCTGAACCCACGCACGCGGCTAGCCTGTGCTCATCAACATTCGAAGATTACGCAATCATACAGAAATTTAATATAACTGGTTTTTAAGAAGATTTATCTCTGCAGCGACCTTATAAATCGTACAAAATCAAAATTAATAATGAACCTCGTCGCTATAGTTCGGATGAGAGATGACATTGAATAGTTGATACGATTATGCTTTTAGAATGATCTGTATTTCCATACTCGATAGAATTGTGTATAATTTTTGTTATTTTTTAAATTTAGAATCTAATCTACAGAATGCATACAGAATCATAAAAATCGTTACCATGGGTTTCGCTCGGCTATGTCAAAATTATTTGTGATAAAATAGGTATATAATTATTTAATTGGTTGTGACATGGTTGTGACCCATGAATCTCCGACAATAGAAGCTACTGTTCATGTAGGTCTTGTGCCACTTAACGTCAACCGGTAATTCGTAACGTACTTGCAGAAAACTTAAATTCTACCTAACTAGGTACCTGGAAAAGCATGGTGAAAATGTATAAATATCTATCTAGTTAGTGTGACAAAAAAGACTTTTGCTGGTGTGTTTTAAGCCAAAAATAGATAATATTTGTAGGTAAGTAAAAAGTCGATTTTTGATAACAATAATTCGAAGGTAAGGTTCAAAGCAAGTGATGTAGTAGTTAATGCAAATAGGTATTACTTATTCGACAGGCGTTAAATAAGTGTAGCTTTTTATTAATGTTTATTAATATCAATTTCATTGTCTTTTATCTTATTCAAAATATTTATTCATATCTTTATATGATAATTTGAGTTTGTCCTTGATATAATTAATATATATTCCTTAATATCCCTACACCGTTCTAATTAACTAGAACTAAGTAGGTGGGTATTGCCTTATAGTTTTCCTTTGAAATTGAAATTATACATTAATTTTATGTAATTACTAGCTGCCCCGGCGAACTTGAACTTGAACGCCTAAAAGTCGATTCAAGTTTTTTAAATTTTCTTTCCGTAAGAACCATCCTCATACTTCAAGGAATATTAAGTATAAAAAAGAATTAGCGAAATCGGTTCAGCTGTTCTTGAGATTTGTGATCAAAGGGATTTGCGAAACACATTTAGCGATGTATTTTTATATATATATAGAGATTATTTTAATGATTTATTGAACAAGACTAACTAATTTCAACTTAAGTACTGTTAAATTAAATCAACCAATAATAACTTCCGCGTATCGGCATAATATTATATTAAAACCGGTCAAGTGCGAGTCAGGCATCGCACCGAGGGTTCCGTACTACAGTCGTATTTTATCATCATTTTGCACGATAAATCAAAATCTATTATGCATGAAAAAAAATCTGTTTTAGAATGAAGGTACAGGTAAAGCCCTTTCATATGATACCCCACTTGATATAGTAATCTTACTTTATAAGTTGAAAATACTAATTATTTGTTTTTGTCGTTACTTTTTTTTGTGATGTGATACAAATTAATCGTTTTCAGATTTTCCCCCTAATGTCTTCTATAAGACCTACCTCCCTGCCAAATTTTATGATTCTAGGTCAACGGCAAATACCCTGTAGGTTTCTTGACAGACAGACAGACAGATAGACAGACAGACAACAAAGTGATCCTATAAGGGTTCCGTTTATTCTTTTGAGGTACGGAACCTTAATAATAAATTCTGCTAATACGGGTAATATTACCTAATTTGTGACTGGTCAATATCTATCAACAGGTACCTATCTGCCTATAATATTATGGAACTTGTGATTGTAAATTGATCGTCCTCCAATTTATTGATCGATATCATCTCTGCAATTACCTTGCCGGTTTGATGGTTATAAATCTATAACTAGTCTTATGATACAGATTTTTCTAAAAAGAACGCTAAAATAATATTAAAATACCGTTATTTAAATTGCATTTATTTGGGTCTGTAAAGTGATAGCGCTACACTAAGCATACATTTTTATAAAAAAAAAGTATATTAAAAAAGTTGCAAGGGTATAGTTAAAGACCTGGAGAGTGACATATTCTACTTTTTATCCCGGAAAATCAAAGAATTCCCACAGGACTTTAAAAACATAAATCCACGCAGACGAAGTCGCGGGCATCAGTTAGTAATTAATAAGGCAGCATTTTTCGAATTCACCTGGGATGTAGTGGATTTTTATTTTCACCGAGGAAAGTCATGGGCGGTCGTTAATACTTATTTACTAGCTACCGTCAAAAGTATTTACGTACTTATTTGGCAACCCATGGTTTACTATTGTAATAAGAAAATTATTTTTCACATTTTTTTTTTAGTTAAAAACATTTTTTTTTAAATTTATTTATTTGTTTTAATTGTACAGGTTTCATACATTTCTATCTCGCCAAACTGGTGGGCCAGTTTGTTGGCTTTAAAAACACCATGTCGGTTTTGAAGGCACTCCTAGATTGCGACTGAAGTAGCACTAACTAGTATCTATTTATTATTATAAGCTTACTAGAAGGACATAATAATTTTATTACCGGCAACAATAAACACAAATCAATGTACTTATTTTTTTATTTTTTTGTAAAATAATACTGCTGCTTTAAATTTTAAAAGATTTTATTTAATTTTCCTTTCCACAAGTAACATAAGTCAATATTTTTTTTGGATTTATGACAACTTTTTGCGATGCTATGCCAGCATTCACACCAAAAAGAAGATAAGTAATAATTAGTTGCAGCACGTCGTTGAATGCTATGTGCAAATTCCTTTCTATAAGAAGGTGTAAATCATTTCATCTTAATTAATAAATTCCGTTTGTCTTTTCAATGAAGTTAATAGAATTCTTACTTCCATAAAGGTAAAACAAAGGTGTAATTGCTGCGGCGGATGCGATCTTCATCACGAGCAGAATCTATCGTGATGCTATGCGGTCGTCTTTCGCGACCTTAGCATTTTAGATGCGTTGCCGCTACATTTATTACATTGTACACTCACTTATATATTCTCCTGGTACTTTATCTGGAGAAGTCAATCGTAAAGATGAGAAAAAAAACCATAACTTATAAATATAGCTCCAAAAATATGATCCTCGAAATATAATTTGCAGGTATTCTCCACATGACATGTGATTCAAAATATCCAGTCACAAATTTTCAACATAATTGTTCTTTTCAAATACCGTGAGATTTGTTGGATTTTCCGGGAAAAAAGGAGCCTATGTCATTTGCCAGGTTTTTAAACAACATTCATGTAAAAATCACATCAACCGTTACTCCGTTGCTGCGTGATTGAAGGATAAATAAAGACACCAACAAATAAACATACCTCGCATTTGTAATATTATGGGCAGGATTGGGATTTTCACTGTTTCTTATAATATTAAGAAAAGTGCCCACTTATTTTAAGTATGAGTGATAACCCACTAGTAAAAAGATTGTGTTTTTTATTTTATTTCATTACAAGTTAGCCCTTGACTGCGATCTCACTTGGGGGTAAGTGATAATGCAGTTTGAGTTGGTAGCGGGCTAACTTGGAATGGGTATGGCAGTTTTGTTAAACCCATACCATAGTTATATAGGTTTTTACAGGGCATCGAACTGAAGCGCTAAATCGCTTGGCAGCACGACTTTGCCGACAGGGTGATACCTATACACAGCTGTATCCTCCTACCAGACCAGACCAGTGAGAATTCTAGAAATTTTAAATTCCGAAAGTGCCCCTGCCGGGAATCGAACCCGGGACCTCCCGCTTATAAGACCACAGCGCTTTACACTTCCTCAAGGAGGTCGTTAAATAAAAAGATTTGTAAAACTAAAAAGTTACTGTTATAATAGTAGGTATTACGACCAATATTAATCATTATAAAAATGTTTAATTAATTATACACTTCATAACCATAAAATGAGAATTTACTGCCCCTATCACTGGAAAATCTTGTTGGTGAGCTTTCATAGCTAAATACGAATATAAATTAATTTAAAAGCTCGTTTATAACATTGTGTGCGAGTTCGTCTTAGTCATACTTAATTTTAAATACTTAGGATGCATTTTATGTAATTTAGCTGGTTGAAATATGTTTATTTGTCACGAGATTTATTTAGTTTGTGTTTATCTTAATAAAATAACTAAAAAAATATTCAAGTTGTACAGATCTTTGGCTTTTTGCTATTACTTTTTGTGCCTTACACTAGTTGCTAAATGAACCCATAATAATTAATTTTTATTTCATCATACTCATGATCAACCCATCGCTGGTTTACTATTAATCACTGGTCTCCTCTCAAAATGAGAAGGGTTTGGCCATAGTCACTCACGATGGCCAAGTGGGGATTGACAGACTTCTCACACCTTTGAGAACATTATGGACAACTCTCAGGCATACAGGTAACCTCACGATGTTTTCTTTCATCGTTAATACTGCAGTTAGTGATAGTTAAAATAGGCATAACTCTGAAAAGTTAGAAGTGGATTCCCGGATCGAACTCCCAACCTCCCGAATAGGAGGCGGATGTATTAAAAACTAGGCTATCATGGCTCACTTTTTATATATGTATAAGGAAATTTTATGTAATATAAGGAATTTCACAATTTTTATAACAATAATAATATTACAATAAAAAGAGAAGCAGTATTCTGAGGAATTCTCAGATGAAGCAAAAAAAAAATATGTCGCAATTTACGAGTATATTATATTAGTGTTATACATTAAATATACGATGTTATAACTCATGAATGACATTCTATAGGTATCCGGGTTACATCAACGTTTAATGGGTTCACGCCAGCTATAAATGGCCCAATGTTAGTCATCGCTTAAATAAATAATTCACATCACAGGATAAGATAGCTATATCCTGATAAACCTGTTCTTAATAAGACGATCCAACGGCTAAAATTTTATTAAAACTCCTTATAAGGTTTGATACTATGCAAAATACAGTCATGCAAGCTTAATTTTAAGCAAACTTATTGCCTTTGATATTATGATATCAGGTGATGATAAGTGATGCATTCAATAATTTATGAAACGCGCTACAGTTATTACAATGGCGGTTGTCTGATCTTGTTGAAATGTTTTTAATAGATTGTAGGTTATAATGCTACTCTTGTCTATACTACCGCGAGAAACATTAGCTAAGTATATAGAGCGTTAAATTGTCTCCATCAAAGCAGAGTGAACTAGAGTGAGGAAAATCTCGGTTTGATCCTAATAATATGTCAAATATTAGGCTAAAGTGACGTAAATTAAAAAAAATAGGGCTACTTTAGGGGTACTTACGTCAAATGTACCTACTTACTGACATTTGACGCCTGCCAGTGACGTCGAAGCCTCAACGTTTTGTTAGAAGGCCCCTAACTGGCCTAAACTGTGACCAAACCAACTGCTTACCTTACCTTACCTTTCCTTACCTCAACTCAACTTTTTCATGAATATGTTATGAGTATTACCCGTGAGTATTACATACTTACAATAATTATTACCTTGATATTATCTGCATCCGATCGCATTAATTAATAAGTAGTATTCTTCATAGACCTATTCATATGAATACCTAATTTTACATAGTATAATTAATTCAATTCAATTATTTATTTTCATAATATACATAACTAGCTTATGCTCGCGACTTCGTCCGCGTGGACTACACAAATTTCAAACCCCTATTTCACCCCCTTAGGGGTTGAATTTTCCAAAATCCTTTCTTAGCGGACGCCTACGTCATAATAGCTATCTGCATGCCAAATTTCAGCCCAATCCGTCCAGTAGTTTGAGCTGTGCGTTGATAGATCATTCAGTCAGTCAGTCAGTCAGTCAGTCAGTCAGTCAGTCAGTCAGTCAGTCAGTCAGTCAGTCAGTCAGTCACCTTTTCCTTTTATATATTTAAGATAAAAGCCGTACAAAAAATACCAATTAAAAAAAATATGTCGATCCGTGTAGAAGTAGGTACCTATACAAATTAACATTATTAATTATTAATCATCGTTAAGCATTTACAATACTAGGTCCATTATTTAAAAACATGCCACATATTTGAATCTTATAAGTGCGACACACACACAGACACACAATTCGACTCCGCAGTTGTAACAACCTCAATAGCTTAACCGGTAAAGGAGTGGACTGAAAACCGAAAGGTCGACGGTTCAAACCCCGCCCGTTGCACTATTGTCGTACCTACTCCTAGCACAAGCTTGACGCTTAGTTGGAGAGGAAAGGGGAATATTAGTCATTTAGGATGGCTAATATTCTTTAAAAAAAAAAAAGAAGTTATAATTAGGAAGTTTGAACATCTTTTACATAAAAATACTTGTGCTGTGAGGGTGGAAACTTGAAATATTGACAATAGGCTCTGTTTATAACATTAGCTCATTTAAGAAAATAAGAAATGTTTTTGGGAATTTTACTCCTGACGGGGTTGAAAGTTTGTATGAAATTCTGTCATGAATCAAGTTATTTAGATCTTAGATGTAAGTAGGTATTTGGGTATTTCGGTTAAAAATAAAGAAATAATTTTCAGAAATTTAATTTTTAAGGGGTTTAAATAGGGGATGAAAGTTTGTATAAAGTCCGTCATTTTTCAAGTTAAGTATATTATCTATAAAATTTGGTATTTGGGTTTTTTAAAAAAAAAAAACGTAAGTACTTATTTCAGAATTTTTGGAATTACTCTGCTCACCCGAGTGAAGTTGGGATGGGTCAGCTTATTTATACATACTTAGATATTTTATGGTACAGGTAAGTATATGATATTTTTTGCTGTCTAAGAGGTACTTTCCCTACAATTAAATGAGCTTGTGCTAGGACTTAGGAGTACCTAGAAGCGGTGGGATGAAACTTCGTGAGGTTTTTAGTCGGTTGGAGTCTGACATAATCAATGTGCTCCCCGCTGCCGGTTGGATCCATGATGAATTTTACTTAGTAAAAAAAAGATTATGTCAAATGTTAAGTTATCCAAAATACTAAAACCAACTTGAGATTGGGCTTCAAAGTATTTTTGATCTTAATTTCGTATTTGATGGTAACACTTGGGAGGGCTTGAAAAATTGGATTAGCTAACCACTACTGAACATGACTATACATAATCATAATCACTTTGATATTTTCCCAATAATACCCGTCAGAAATTTGAGATGTCTAAATTCTTGAGCTTGAAAATAAGCAAATAATCATAGAAGCTACGCAATATCCGATGTCAAAGTGCAGAGTTCATTTAGTATTCTTTAGTTATACCTATGCACCTACTCATTTAATATGCGCAAAATGCATCTACCTGTTTTTCTTGATAACGACTTAAATATTTAATATCGACAATTACTTAAAGGACGATTGGAAGCGTTAAGCGGTTTTATGAGGTACCTATACATATACGAATAACTATGAATATTGGTATGTGAATAGCATGCCAGTATGCCACAATAATGTGACTTTGTAATCGTCAGATGGTAGTCGAAATGTCAGCGTTTTGCTAAATAACTTACGTATATCGAATAGGAAGATTCATTGGTGTTCTTGACGGCGTATCCGTTAAAGCTGGTTTCATTAATAATATCAATTTTATAACATACATCAATTTAATTAGTTCGAACCCGGTTCGAGGTCCGATATTTCGTTTTATTAAAAAAACCGATCAAGTGCGAGTCGGCCTCGCACACGAAGGGTTACGTAGGTACCATCGTTCATGATGATATGAAACTATGTTATGTACTTTTTAAACCTTTTAAATTAGCATGGCGGTCATTTTGAAATTCACCATCTTGCTTTTTATTATTTGTTGTTATAATGGCAGTAAAAATATACCTACTCTCTGTGAAAATTTCAACTCTCTGCCTGTTACGGTTCATAATCTACTGACAGATAGACGGACGGACAGACGGAAGGGCAGCGGGCTTTGTGATAGGGTCCTGTTAGTATCCTCCGGGTACAGAACCCTGAAAAGAACTCGACTTCTGATATTTTGATAAATGTATTGGAATAGATAGATGGATTCTAAAAACTCAACTTTTTAAAGAATGTTTTTAATGCACTAATGATACACCATAAACCACCTCAGTTTAAGCTCGTATTATATGACGTAAACATCCGCTAAGAAAGGATTTTGAAAATTCAGGGGGTTAAATATCCACGCGGACGAAGTCACGGGCTAGTCATCAATATATATATTTTTTTTAATAGATATAGCGAGCAAACGAGCAGGCGGGTCACCTGATGTTAAGTGATTACCGCCGCCCATGAACATTTGCAGCACCAGAGGAGCCGCCGATGCGTTGCCGGCCTTTTAGGAATTTGTTGGTCCGCCCCTTGAATAACCCCATGTTCCAACTCCCATCGGCGGTGTTCCCACTAGATTATATCTAGTGGGAACACCGCCGATGGGAGTTGGTTCCACAGTTTGCACGTGCGTGGAAAGAAGGATCTCGCGTAGCAAACGGTCGAAGTGCACCAGACACCCAGTACCCGTAGTACTATACTTTGACCTTATTTTTATTTTGTACTAATCTTGCTTTATAATAAATTCTAGTCAACATTCTCATAATATAATAATATATAAGCATGCAAATGAATAATATTTAATATCTAGTAATGATAATTTTAATAATTTTAATCCTATTCGTATTGTATCTTTAATATTTACCATTTTATTGTACCTAAAATTGTATTTGCAATACCCTGACAGGGTCTCATGTATTTAGCTTTTAGCTTTAAGCACCCACCATCAATAAATGTAAATGTACATGAAAGCAAATAAATAAATCTGAATCTGAATCTGAATCTACAAGATATTACGTCTCACCAAACCAAACCAAATTCGAGAGTCGAAATACTTCCGCGTTACAGTAAAATGGACCTAAACAGCCTTGAATTGAAGTCAAATATTCAATGCCACTGATTTTGATTTCGCAATGTTTCCGCTTGGAGCGCTGGCTGTAGAAGTGTAGACAAACTTGAGCTTTAAAACAAGGCTTTTAAGATTCAGTTTACTGTAACGCGGAAGTATTTCGACTCTCGAATTTGGTTTGGTTTGGTGAGACGTAAAATCCTGTACTACGGGTACAGATGGTGAGTGAGGGTGAAATTCCTTACGGTGGCGTGCGGTGCGGTTGTAGAAAAAAGAGGGTGGAATGAGGTCAAAAAGCTCTTCAGAGCACTCCCCATTATACAGGCGATAGAACACGCATAGAGAGCTAACGTCTCTGCGGTGCTCCAGGCTTTCCAACGAGCCGGTTAGTTTGGGATCGTCCACAAGTCGAACAGCCCGCCTTTGGATCCGCTCAAATGGAAGGAGTTGGTACTGGGGTGCTCCAGCCCAAAGGTGGGAGTAGTACTCCATGTGAGGGCGGACTTGCGCCTTATAGTGTAGGAGCCTATGCTCGGGCGAGAAGTACCGCTTTGTTCTGTTGAGCACCCAAGCTTTTTGGAGGCTAATTTATTTTTATTTTTATTTTTCATGTACCAAAATTGTAGTTACAAAGTAATAATAAATTAAGTTACATTGGAAATGCTTATCTCTAAACAGAGATTTCTTTCAGCTTCCCATTCAAGATTGTGAGTAAGGCGTATTGATATAACTATAACTATAACTATTAAATTCATGAACTTAATACAATTTAAATAAGAGTAGATACTACGGCGATTTTGTAGTTTTCTTGTCGGTATATAAGTAGTTACATTTTGAACTTACTAAGGTTTACTATGCTATATGAATATAATGATGTATCTACTTCTAGTAGTTTTTTTATGTGTTAGTGAATGGATTATATGCAATGCGCATCCTTCTCATTAACTTGAGGTTGAAGCGACAACTATGATCATGTTTTTTGTTGCAAATACTTGATGCCCTTTGCTTTGATGTTGTATTTTAATGAAGCCTAGGTTGAATAAAATTATAGTCACTGCATGCTAATTTTAAACTAAAACTAAATTTAATTTGGCTTTAAACAACCATATAATTTAATATTTTCTATCTAATTATGGTTTTTTATAATTACATAATTTTTGTTATTATAATATATTACCTAATTTATGAACTTTCGTAGAATCCATCTTTTAAGTACATTTTTAGGTATTTTTACATTATTAATTTTATCCTTTATTATAAAATTAATACTTATATAGAACTGCTTCTGTAGGTAAAGTTATAAATTTGGAAATTTAAATTAATTGATTTCTTTAATTTTCATATTATCACGAAATATGAGGTTAAATAAATATTATTTACAAACATTAACATGTCAATTTCACACCTTGGTCAAGGCCTTGTGATAATAATATATTGATAGTAAGTATTTCAACAAATCAGCGTGCCAATATTATGAAATAGGCAATATCTTAACTTACCATTTTTAATAGACTTTTTGATATACAGTAATATCGCGTAACAATATAATATTACTATGCCTTCAGTGTGTCAGATATTTGTTTCTTTATTGTTGACACAGATGAAAGTAAAACTCCTCTCTCTCTCCGGTCGTTCCTTCATTGCTGAAGATCGTGGTCCTGGCAAACTGCCCTCGAATGGATTTTCTGTTTCCACCGGCTTCTGTTGGTGGCTATTTTCAAAATGTGATAAAATCCACACCTGCTGGACTCCTTTGGCTGGTCGGACCACTTAGTTGGTGAGCGGCCTTTCGCTCTTTTGCCCTCAGTGTTGCCCGTCACTATTAGCTTTTCTAAGCTGTCGTCCCCCCGTATGATGTGGCAGAAATATGAGAGCAATCGTTGGTAACATATTATGCAGGAGAGTCGAGCAGTGATTCCGAGACTTGCGAAAGGATAGACACGTTTGTGCGCTTGGCAGTCCACGGAATCCGAAGCATCCGCCTCCAGCACCACATTTCGAACGCATCTATTCTTTGCCTTTCTCTTGCTTTGATAGTCCATGTCTCTACTCCATACATAAAAATTGGGAAGATTAAGAAAAAGTAAAATTAAAAGTAGGTAGCTAATTTGTCTGGTGGGAGGCTTGGGCCGTTGCTAGTTACCACCCTAAGCCATGCCGTCAAGCGATTTAACGTTCCGGTACGATGCCGTGTAGAAACCAAAGGGGCATGGGTTTAATGAAACTTCCATACCCCTTCCAGGTTAACCCGCTTCCATCTTAGATTGCATCATCACTTACCACCAGGCGAGATTGGAGTCAAGGGCTAACTTGTATCTCAGTGAAAAAAACCGGCCAAGTGCGAGTTAGGGTCGCGCAATGAGGGTTCCGTACTACAGTCGTGTTTTTTCGACATTTTGCACGATAATTAAAAAACTATGATGCATAAAAATAAATAAAAATCTGTTTTAGAATGTACAGGGGAAGACCTTACATATGATACCCCACTTGATATAGTCACTCACTTTTAAAGTTGAAAATACTAATTATTAGTTCATGACCACAATTTAATTTTTTTATGTGATCTAACTCTAAATTCACGGTTTTCAGATTTTTCCCCAAATTTCAGCTGTAAGATCTACCTACCTGCCAAATTTCATGATTCTAGGTCAACGGGAAGTACCCTGTAGGTTTCTTGACAGACAGACGGACAGACGGACAGACAGACAGACAGACAGACAGACAACAAAGTGATCCTATAAGGGTTCCGTTTTTCCTTTTGAGGTACGGAACCCTAAAAAGATATTACGTTGGTGCACAATATTTTCAAAAACATTTTCGCATAGAGTAACACCATTTTAGACATATCTAATAATGGAAATAAAGTTAATTCTAAGCCTTAATAGAAGATTTGTATTTTGTCTTGTTTAGTGTTTAGTAGGTAGGTAGGTACTTAATTTTTAAACTAGATGATCCCCGCGACTTCGTAAAAATCCCGCGAGAACTTTTTGATTTTTGTGTCTTGTCTTCGCTAAGTAATATAAGCTACAAAGTAAAATAAGCTAACTCGCTGTACCAAAATCGGAAAGTTTCATCAAAATCGGTCAAACGGATGGACCGTGAAAAGCTAGCAAGCCGACAGACAGACACTTTCGCATTTATAATATATATTATAGTACCTATGGAAGTATGGATTACGTTTGTCAGCAAGTTTAGATAAAGTAGAATGTTTTATTTTAATTATATTTTAATATTAACAATAGGTATATGTATATTACGCGACAGGTTGAAATGGCAGTCGGGGAGGGAGTGCCCCGCACACCCGCACAGCCCCCACGCTAACCCGGTGCGGGCGAGCGCGGGTGACGTGCGGGTGTGTGGGGCGCCCCCGCCTCATACTCCGATTGCCATCTCAAAAATTACTATTTGACTTTATCAAATACGGCTTTCAATACGGCTTTATCAAAGGGAAGGTACGACGTATGCTTGAAACAATCTCATACGCATGCTTCTTATCTCAAGAGTACGAACGAGTTTAGCCTCTACCGAGGAATTCGCATCAATGTTTAGCACAATTACCTTTTGTGCGCGAAAACAATACTTTAATAGGTTTATTGTTTAAAATTTTGGCCTGTTTAAAGTAACGAGATAACATCTTGGCACGCCGAGCCAACAATAACGGTATAGCGTAAATAGGTTTTTCAGAGATGAAGACACTTATAGGTATGAAAATTGAACAGCAAGCAGAACAATTGAATTTAGTCTGTAGTTGTACAAATCAGTACCCTTATTATAAATGCGAAAGTGTGTTTGTTTGTTGGCTTATCCTTTATAGGTTTGTCCTTCAATCACGTCGCAACGGTGAAACGGATTGACGTGATTGTTTTGTATGGGTATAGATAAAGACCTAGAGAGTGACATAGGCTACTTTTTATCTCGGAAAATCAAAGAGTTCCCACGGGTTTTTTAAACCCTTAACTATTAAAACCTTATTCCACGCGGACGAAGTCGCAGGCTAGTCATATGATAAGTAAAACAAACTTTGGTATTTTAATAAGGCCACGTAAGTTAAGACTTCATTTCTTCATGGAGGAAAAAATCACTACGGACTTTGCCTGCTTGCTGGGCATGTCCGTCTGACTCAAATTAAGGCCGAGTATTCATTGGCAAGGTTCTTTGTAGAAGTCACAATCTTTTTTTTAAAGATTATTAGCCTACTAATTTTATGACTAATATTCCCCCTTTCTCCTCCAATGAAGGGAAAGCTAGTGCTAGGAGTAGGTACAACAATAGTGCAACGGGTGGGGTTTGAAACGCCAACCTTTCAGAATTCGGTCCGCTCCTTAACCGTTGAGCTATTGAGGCTATATATTGTCATGTCAGTGTCAATTTCTGTAAGTTTACAATCTTGTTAGTTTACAATATCTGTAAGTTTACAATGTTGTAATTTTGTAAGTTCATAATTTCTGTAAGTTTACAATCTTGCATGCTGAAGTTGACTTGCTGCGTGTGGTTAGGTACACAGTGAAAAAATCTGACTTCTGCAAACAATTGCGCTAGCTACTTGTCTGTCGACACTTGGGTTATGATAGAATGCATTATTTAAACTTAAGTTCTGGAATAAAACCGCACCTAAATATTATAGGTACTAGTCTTTGCAAGCTATAGCTTGAAATTGTAATAAAAGTTAAAAGCATGAGTAAGCAGCATCTTCATTGCTGTCAAGGATAACTTCGTGTAACGTCGATGTACCTATCTATACCAAATAAGTAAATGTGTAAAACAATAGATAAACAAAAAATGGACGGTTCATTCACTGGACTATTTAGACGAACGATTATTTCATTGCAGTACCAGTCACTGTAAAAATAATAAATCATGGTGGCTTTGGGAGATAACAGGTAATAAAGGTGTAAAAAATCTTACGTGAAAGTATAGACTAATTTTTTTTTTCTTTGGAGTAGTATTAGAAATCCCGTCATGCATACCTATAGTGATTGAAAATGTATCGTTAGATTAATATTTTTTCTTTGTTGAAACACGTTAGCCGTCTAAAACAATGAGTTAAAATGAAGGCGCGTTCAAATGCGGCCCTGCATCTTGCAGTCGTTGCAGGCTCCCCCAGCTTGTATGCAATGGCTAGACAAACCTGCGTCTCTATAAAAGGGACAAGTGATTAGAAGCTAAGTACAATCTGGCGTACGCCGCGCCACCACATGGGATATACTTTGCGCATCCTTACACACGGATAATCACATTGAAAATGGTAAGTAGGCTTACGCCTCTGTATGTTATTTGAGGACTTTTTTTTCGATCTATCTATGTTGAACAGCGTTAATGAAGGGCCTAACCTTTAAAAATATATAGTGACAAAGTTTCTTTTAATTTTTTTTTCAATCTTTAAATTCCTAAAACAAAATTTCACAATTATGACATTAAAAATACCTGAATAAATCCATACTAATATTTTAAATGCGAAAGTGCGTCTGTCTGCCCTATCTGTTACCTTTTTATGGCCCATCCGCTTAGCTGATTTTTGATAAAATTTAGTACAGACATAGCTTAAAAAGTTTTTTTAAATCCTAATACCGGGCGAATGAGATCGCCAGTATCATCCAGCATAGTATATTAAAATATAATATATACCTAAATACGTTTTATAAACACAATTTCCTAATGTAAATAATATTATGTACTATAGATAATGCCCGCGACATTGTCTGTGTGGATTTAGGTTTTTAAAAATCCCGTGGGAACTCTATAATTTTCCGGGATAATTCCGCGTGGATTTAGATTTTTTTTGATTTGCCGGGACAAAAAGTAGCCTATGGTCTTCCCCGGGATGCAAGCTATCTCTATACCAAAATTGGTTAAACGGATGGGCGGTGAAAAGCTAGCAGACAGACAGACAGACAGACACACTTTTGCATTTATAATATTATTATGGATGGAAGTATGGATGTATAGCGTTACACTTAAATAAACTGTATATAGGTTATATAGGTATCTTCTTATATTGTGTGAAATGGTATTTTACATGACCTTTGCTCTCTTGTACTTAGTTTAATAATGTAATCAAAATAAATAGGCTACTTTTGATCCCGGAAAATTAAAGAGTTTCCATGGGATTTTTAAAAACCTAAATCCACGCGGATGAAGTCGCGGGCATCATCTAGTGTAATATAAATCAGTTCCCTGTCTTATTTTCTTCGTGACTGACAAAATTCTATAGAAGTATCTATAGAATTTATTGTGAACGCAGTCTCTAATTGTCACATAAAAATTATAAGATTAATCATGGATCATCAGTAACATATATAACTTTAACCATTACCTTGCTATATTGACCACACCAACCACAATAGATCAACAGTTCAAGAGCGTGCAGAAATAGCATTAGGTCAAATCTCACCCTGTGACTTCTGTGAGTACAGGTTTATTTTGCATACACATGTTCATGTTAATTATTTTGAAAAACAGAAAATCGCAATACAACTATTTTCTCAAGAAAATAAATTACCTTTTTTGTAGCTATTCAAGTTTTTATGATAATAAACTTCCTCAGTTGCACGGAAGTAAATAGAGTAAGTATCCACTAAGAAAGGATTTTTCGAAATTCTACCCCTAAGTGGGTTAAATAGGGAATGAAAGTTTTTATGAAAGTCCGTCATTTTTCAAGTTATTTGCATGAAAATTGGTATTTGGGTTTCCGGTCACTAATGAAGAAATACGTGTTCCAGGATTTTTGGAAATTCATCCCCCACCTCGATTTTCTAAATTCCACCCGAGCGAAGCCGGGGCGGGTCAGCTAGTTTAAGCATAAAGTTTCATGTTGTTACTTTCTCATTCTGAGAGGAGAAGTTCTCAGTAGTAGTCCGGCGACGGGTTGATCATGATTATGAAGATGACTTTCAATGGAGACCTTGTTTTTGTTTTCAATTTTCATAATGATAATATTTCAAACATCAAAATTAATATGTTGTTGGTATTTACTCTAAGGCTTTATATAAATCTGCGCATACGTTTATAATAATATAAATGTAAATGACATTGTCGTTTACATATTTTTCATATTCATACATAATAGGTATTACAGTAAAATAATATGTGTGGTTTACCTTAGGGTTGCTACACATTTTACATTTTATGTGAAGCAATAGGTACAGTCAGAGACTATAATACCTAATGTAATTATTGAGTCGGTACGAACAGCTTGGTCCCTATAATCTGAGGACTGTTATCATATCACGATGAATTAGTATAGTACGCAACAGGTCGAGATGGCAATCTGGGTGGGGACGCCCCACACACCCGCACAGCCCCCGCGCTAACCTGGTGCGGGACAGTGGCCGTGACGTGCGGGTGTGTGGGGCATCCCCCCACCTCATACTCCGATTGCCATCTCAATCTGTTGCGAACTATACTTATATATGTGTTTCTTTCGTAGTAGGTACATAGTTATTTTTTATAGAAAAAGTTCAAATTATCGCTTGTTAATTCTGTTGTACTTCGCTTACATAGATTTAGGGTATCGGAGGAAGCGTTTCTTTGTAGTTACTGAAAAATCCTAACTCGAATATGAGGCAATGTAAACAATTTGTAAAACTATCTTTTACTGGTAGAGGGAAATCTAGATGCGCTGGTGGTTGGTTTCAACTATACCTAACTTTTTAAATAAATAAACGAAAATGCTTGGATTATAGTAGAATTTTTACTTCAACAAAGCATTTTGACAGGAGCTTATGCCAAATTGTAAAATAATGATGCCATATTTAAATAAAAGATTGCCATTAATAAAAATTCAGTTTGCTTTATTTAATTCTAAATTCGAATATATGAATATAGTGTGTAGGCCGCCTTAGAAGATGCACTATTGCAGAGGGCGAGTGTTTTGTCGCGCGTGCCTTACGTAACGTGTTGTGCATTTACTGCATCCACAGCACTAACCTTTGCTAATCGTTTTGTTTGGATATTCTAGCCTTAGCGCAGAGAAATATTATGCTAAGTTCAAACCTTAACCAATACATCACAAGATACAACTATTTGTTGGTATGTTTTGCAAGCAAAGACTAATAGAATTTATTGAATACTAGATGATGCTCGCGACTTTATCCGGGTACCTAGATAAAATCCCTTTTTTTAGTTCCGTGGGCACTCTTTGGTTTTATGGGATAAAAAGCGGATGCAAGGTGTCTAAGTATGAACCAAACGTTAAATTCGTTGACAACAGACAGACATACAGACAGATTTATAATACTTACTAAGTTATATGGATAGAATATGGATTTTACACACAAAATTAAATAACGCGAAAAGAAAACTGAATCAGACATTTAATGAAAAGAAAACGCTCATTTTATATTTAACAACATCATCATCACCATCAAGCTCTAATTCCGTCCCTGTATTTTCTGAAGGCGTGCGAGCGCTTAATTAGTCGTTTATACCTTTTGTTTTAGCATGTTGGACATTGTCTTGTCGAGGCGACTCTCAAATTCTGTGTCATTTTCCCACAACTCATTATTGCGAAACTCAGTTATTTTATTATGCAGACATAGTGCGCGACAGGTCAAGATGGCAATAGTTAGGTATGAGGCGGGGGGATGCCTCGCGCACCCGCACGTCATCCGCGTTCGCCCGCACCGGGTTAGCACGGAGGCTGTGCGGGTGAGCGCGGCGTCTCCACCCCGATTGCCACCTCGACCTGTCTCGAGCTATACATTAGTATACCGAGAAACGAATTTATGATTTTCCAATTATAAAATACTTCGAATTTTATACTTCCTAGATAACATCGTGATCAATCGATATGCTGCACACAATATGTCACCCAAAAAAGACCTAAAGGTTCCTAAGGCCCGGTTTCGACCTAAGCGGAGCGGAGAGGAGATGTGTTCAGTCGACCAATCAGATTCTTAATAGATGATGTGAGAAAATGATTACGTCATCTTTTAAAAATCTGATTGGTCGTCTGAACACATCTCTCCGCTCCGCTTCGGTCGAAACCGGGCCTTATACAGTTTTGCTGTAGGAGTAGGTATGGTACCTATTGCTGTAAAGTATGGTTTTGGATTGCAACCAATTCAGTGGCGCACTGGTGAGCGCTGTGGTCTTATTAGCGGGAAGTCCCGGGTTCGATTCCCGGCAGTAAATTTTCTCTGGTCTGGTCTGGTGGGAGGTGAAGCCTAAAAAAATTTACTGCCGTGGCTAGTTACCACCCTACCGAATATGACGTGCCGCCAAGCGATTTGGCATTCCAGTACGATGCCGTATAAAAACCAAAGGGGTACCTAAGTTAGTAAAAACTGCCATACCTACCCCTTCCAGGTTAGCACGTTTCCATCTTCACTTCATCATCACTTACCACCAGGTGAGAATATTACAGTCAAGGGCTAAGTTTGTATCTTAATGAAATAAAAATAAAATCCCCATACTGTCCCAATTAAAAAACACACGCGTAGGTATTTTGTTATAGGCGATTTATACTTTACCTCAGATTATGCATGTAAAGTAGATATAAAATCACAAGGCGTTAAATATCATGGCTGTCATCTTAGATAAGTAAAACATCTAATTTGTAATTTAATTCGAAGCTTGTATAATTATGTAGAATTATAGATATAAAAAAAAATTACAATTTACATAGGCACGTAAAATTATGGAAAATCGGGCACACATAAGATGATTCGGAAAAAATAAAAGCTTACTTATCTGATATCTATATGGTTAGAGTAACTGAAATTAGAATGAAAGTAGAGACAAGACTCGTAGATAGAGAAGAGATAGTTTGAATAGGAACGCTCACCATAGATACTTTTAAGCACTGAACTGATCAAAGTAGAAACAATAAGAGTCGAAAAGTGAACCTTGGTTATATTGTAAAACATAATACTTTCAATTTTCAATTTCAATCTGAGAAAGGACACGCCATATTTGCTTTGCATGTACAAAAGTATGGTTTAGGTACCGTACTAAATAAGTTGATACATAATCGAATCCTTTCTCAGATTGTACGCATAATGTTTTTTTTTTTTTGAAAAGAATATTAGCCATGTTAAATGACTAATATTCCCCTTTCCTCTCCAACTAGGCGTCAAGCTTAAGCTAGGAGTAGGTACGACAATAGTGCAACGGGCGGGGTTTGAACCGTCGACCTTTCGGTTTTCAGTCCACTCCTTTACCGGTTGAGCTATTGAGGCTCTGAATTTAAATTGTATAAAGTTTTCCAAGTAGCTCCATCTAACGTAAATGAGTTGAACGCTTTTAACAAATCCTAATACCGAGTTGGTACAAGGTAAGCTTCGACGCTGGTGATATTTCGTATGAAAAGTTCGTAAAATATCGTGCAGAGTGGGACACGATCAATCAATAAAACAAGTCCAAATTCAAATAATTTATTTCAAAATGGGTACATAGTCACCAAAAACTAAACTAAATTCACCGATCTAAATGTATATATCGCACAAAAAGGATGGTACGGTTGTGCCTTTGTGCTTTTGTTTGCTCGACTTGGCGGGGGCACTACCGTGCCCCCAGATATGTATTGCTATGCTTTTCATAATGCTCCCTGCAGAAAAAGCTACTAATTTTAGAACTGTCAATTTAGAGATTACTAGCTTATGCCCGCGACTTCATCCGCGTGGACTACATAAATTTTGAACCCCTGTTTTACCCCCTTTGGGGTTGAATTTACAAAAATCCTTTCTTAGCGGATGTTTACATCATAATAGCTATCTGCATGCCAAATTTAATTATTATATATTTAATTTGCCAAAGATTTATTTGTGCCAAAACATTTATCACCGAAAATGAAAGATTTTCCGCGGGATTATCAAAAAATCTAAATACACGCGGACGAAGTCGCGGGCATCATCTAGTTAATATAAATGTAGGTTAACAAAAAATTTAAGTAAGTATAGGACGAACATCATCAAGTAGTTAATATTCAACCTCCAAAGTAGAAGTCATTTTAAATACCGCAGTATGGTAGTTCTTGCATTTCACGAGGGCGAGTCTCTCATGCTTGTGTGTAAGTAATAAGTACATGTGTGCGTTTGCGAGCGCCTGCTCGCGACTGATTTGTCCGACGGTGCTGGCACACTTACACAATGTCCATGTATACGACGTAACCACAAGTAAGATTCACTCGCCTTCGTGAATTGCATGAACTGTATCCGCATAATGGCTTCACAGTTGCTCACAAAAACTTGTATGATTTCAATGTGAACAAAAAGTCTTGTCAGAAATCAATTCTGATTTATATCCATAAATACATGTTTACTAATGAACTCGTTTTATATTATAGTTATCCTGCAATCAAAATAGATTAACGCTTTATATTGAGAACTGTTTTTTTAATCATTAACTTTTTTCCCCCCTGTGAGATTTTGACTATAATTTTCTTGTCTAGCCAAAATTCGATAAATATTATTATGATACTATAGTTTATAGTATCATTGATAAGTGAAGATGGCGTGTATTATTGACATGTGAAGGTTAATCGCTATTAAACAGACATTGTTTTGTTTAAAGGTGACAATAATTAGCGATCAGTGGTTATAAAGACCTTTGTACAACGACTATAAATGTAACATTTTGTGACCAATCATTAATAATTAGGGTACTGATAACAATAACTAGGTACCTATAAATGGAAAACTATGACGATAGCTTGAAGAAAACATATTTTTGAAAAGTATTAGCAGACAAGCTACCTACTTAGTACCTACCTTTAGATATAATTCGAGGCGTTCACTTCCTCGGCGTAATATTAAATTGCTATTAAAAATTATATAGGAATATTGAGGAATATAATATTATGAGAAGTGAAGCAGCAAACATCATAAGATTCTGATTTCTCTAAGAAATATTCATCCCATTTTTTTCATTATGTAGAGTGGTATACATTAATGTTAGAGAAATAAAAAAAATACATTGAACCGCGTTGTTGCACCCGATAATTATTTCGTATTTTTATTTTACTAATTGATTTTGGGTACTCATCATAATATTTATTATTAACAATGACCTTAACATGTTGAGAATAAGTAATTATATTTTTCGGCATTACTGCAGATTTTAATCCTGCCAGCTAATGTGAGCAAATAGTTTGGTCACTGCTGCATAATGTTGATAAATAATTAATTTATTATAAGGCGTTTTGTGTTAGTGTAAATTTGTTTGTTTCTAATCTTTCATTAATTAAAATGATATTTTAACAGCTTATTATAGCAAAATATACTATTTTCATCAGCAACATCATATGGGTACCCACTCTACCCGGAGTTTAGTTTGCAATACTTACCTACCTAGTTATTTTATTTCGTTAGGTACCTACCAGTAGGTATGGCTGAATACTGAAGTTGAATACTGAAGAATGTTTTAGAGTTTACGAACCTCATTTATTTATACTGAGGGCCTGTTTTACAACCGCACGATAATCTTTATCTCACGGATAAGTTTGACATTTTGACAGATTCCCAAATCCTTATACAAAAACTGTCATAACATCTTTATTCGTTAGATAAAGATTATCTGGAGATTGTGAAATGGTCCTTAGTACCTATAACAATTTATTGAAAACTTTCTGTACCTATAGAATAAAAAAAGTTAGGTATTTAGTTTTGTATAGGCTCTTCAAAAGTTTCAGAATTCGGGCATTACTCATTTAATTTACTATAAGTCCATAGATACCTTTACTTTAACTCTGTGCTACACCTCACCTACCATAATATATTATATCTATAGAAAATTATATTTGAATAAAACTTAGTTCTTGCTTAATCTGGCAACGTTTCACGTGGCTCAGTCTGACATTAATTTACTATTATTAGGGAAGTAAATAATTCTTGTTCCCGTCGTAACTTCGAGATGAAATGTATATCTAAAAACATTCTTATGTAAAAATCTAAGATTGTGTAAAATATTCAATTCGTCGACTACTTTTGAGTTTTGCGGACACAAATATACGGAAGCCGAATTTTAAATTCACACATAGAGATTATTTATATAATATCAGTTCTAGATTAAAACAACGTTTAAGATTAAGACAAATACTTACATACTTATGTACCATATAATTCTGAACATTTTCAGAGGATCTTAATTCTCCTTGCGGTGGTAGCGATAGCGGCTTCAGCACCACAAAAGCCTGCAGATCAAGTTATTGCAATCCTCAAACAAGAATTTGATCAGCAAGCCGATGGATCTTATGTCTACAGGTAGGTACTTATACCTAAGTGTGAACTTCATAGGTCCAACACGAAATAATTGATCTAGAAACTGTTTCTTTCATGATAAGAAAGCTTCTTAATCCAAACTAAGTGGCTATAATATATAATGTGAATATTCCACCTGAACGAAGCCGGGCGGATCAGCAGTGTTAAATATTTTAGTAGGCAAACAAACTGTTCATATTATATGTATGAACGAAACGGAAATCAAATATACAATTAATATGATGGTGTTAATGATTTCATTAGGTATTTTTGTCAATCTGTATTTATGTTTGTATGCAATTAGGTATGTTAATTAAAACTGTCAACTATAAATATTTTACGGAAATTGAAAATGTAAGACAAACGTTCATTTGTGTTGTTTCGGATTGACTATGCTGCGTAGGCCCTACTGGCCGCTACAGCGTCGATTATTTGTATACACATTATGATTTATGACTGAATTCAGCTTTTAATGACGGAAGAAAGGCGAAGAAAGTATATTTACTAATATTAAATTTCTTCTAGTGCTTATTTCAGCCATTGTCTCGTCGTATAAACACCTTTTATAAAAAAAATCTTTAAGTTTATTCTTTATTCTAATATGATAAGACATAATACCATAGAAATGTTCATGTTACATAGTGTACCTGTAAAATTCGTACTCGCGTGATTAGTAAGACAGAAAATAGAAAACGCACGAGAGTAGAAAAGATAGCGGTTTGTAACTCATGTGAGATACGTATGTAATGTATCTACTGCTTTTAAAATATTTAATAATATCATTAATAAATAAATCTGTTGTTTTAGCTATGAAACAGAAAATGGCATCAAAGCAGATGAAACCGGCACCCTGAAGAAAGCCAGTAGCCCAGACAGCAATGACGTAATAGTAGCCCAGGGTGCATTCAGTTACACGGCGCCAGATGGTACTGTCATCAGTCTCAACTACGTCGCAGATGATGAAAATGGATTCAGACCTGAGGTAATAATAATATTACCTACAAGTTGATGCTCGAGACTTCATCGTAGTTTTTCGGTATAAAAAGTCCATCTCCAGGTTGCTATTCTAACCAATTTTGTTAGGGTCAGTGGTAAAGGGTGAAAAAAGACACACCTTTTCATTTAGGTATATAGTACTTCATACTGGTATAGAAGTAAGGATCTAGGAATTTTATGTAGGCGAAGCCGATAGGTAATCTTAGCAATACTACATAAATGAAAAAGTATTTGTGTAGATGTGCTAATATTACATGTTATTTATACGTAATTACTTGCATTTAAATATGTTTATTAACGAGTTTTAGCTATGTAATTCACAATTTACTATCGCCAAAATTAAAGGCGGCTAATATACATTGATGATTTAGTATTTGTCAATATTGAATAGGCTGTCAATGTAAATTACGACCTCGAAAGTGAGCTTAACATAATTATATAAAGGTGCAGTTGCACTATAGCTTGTTAAATGTGTTTAAAGTATATCTGTCCTTTTCTTGTTAACCGAAGAATAAACTTGTCAAAATGTATGTATGTATGTTGTATCTTGGTTCTTAATTTTTAGTTTATTTTATTTATACCTAGTTAAGTTACATTTTTTTTTATTTCTATTTTTCCGTAGTCAGGTTTTTAGTAACTTTTTCTGTAATGATATATAATTTTTAATTATTATTAAATAAGTGGGCCTTAATATTGAAAATTCACTTTTATAATGAGGCTCCTCCCTGCTTCTCCTTTTTTTAAATGCCAAGACCGCCTCGGTTGACTAAACTAATATTTTTGGTAACTAAACACCGCTACCTACCTCAAGACTATGAACAATTGAATATTATTCTTTTTGGCTTGGATCTGTTTATCCCGGTTAAATACTTAGTAGATTATTTAATAGACCCGACCAAAAATCAAACCTTTATCTCAAAGTGCCCATTTATGCAATTTTAGTAATGCTATCATCATCATCATCATCAACCCTTCGCCAGAGAACACTACCGAGAACGGCTCTCCTTTCAGAATAAAAAGGGTTTGGTTAGGTTATAGTCCCTACTCTGGCCAAGTGCTGATTCACACACCTTTGAGAATAATATTATGAACAACTCTCAGGCATGCAGGTTTCTTCATAATATTTTCCTTCACCATTAAAGCAAGCAAAATGAACTGATGCAATGTTATGGAAGTCTTTAATAGGTACATTCGGAATACTTAGAAAAGGTATATATATATTGTTTTATTTCAGGGTGCACATTTACCTACACCGCCACCAATACCGCCGGAAATTCAAAAGGCACTTGACTATCTCGCGACTCTGCCTCCTCCACCACCTTCAAGAAGTTAGACAAGAAGCACTCTTCAATATATTATATGACCACCTGTATATGTACGATGACGCACGCTTGTACCACTTTGAAAACACGCTTTTTTGGAGTTTTTAATTGTACATAATATATTGTTTCAAAAGCAGATCTCTGCTTTTTATCTAACAAAAGCTTGTTTACAAAACGGTACTCGATAATTTTATACTCAAAGCATAATAAAAAATGTATAAAAATAAATGCTCAACAATTGAACTGTGATAGTTAAGATTTGCATGGAAAAAAATGATCATGATATTTATTATTTATTTAATAAACGCAAATTCAGTGCCAAAGATGCATTGCAGATACGTTTCTGTTTTATTATTAAACTAGCTTATGCTCGCGACTTCATCCGCGTGGACTACACAAATTTCAAACCCCTATTTTAACCCCTTAGGGATTGAATTTTCAAAAATCCTTTCTTAGCGGATGCCTACGTCATAATAGCTATCTGCATGCAAAATTTCAGCCCGATCCGTTCAGTAGTTTGAGCTGTGCGTTGATAGATCAGTCAGTCAGTCAGTCAGTCAGTCACCTTTTCCTTTTATATTTTTATATATTTAGATATAATATACCAAAAGGTGTGCAGACACCTCGCCCTCTACGAGTGCGAGAGCTTTGACTAACTGGAGTTTTTTAATATCTTTCCCCGTGGTTTACATTTCCTTGTCTTTATGGTCAGGAGTTTTTAATCGATTACAAGTTAGCCCTTAACTGCATTCTCACCTGGTGGTAAGGGGTGTTGAAGTTTGTAATGGAAACGGGCTAAGTTAGAAGAGGTATGGCAGTATGGGTAAACCCGTACCTACTGCCTACCTACTCCTTATCGCTTTCTATACGGCATTATCGTCTAGAATGTTAAATCATTTGGCGGCACGGCTTTGCCGTTAGGCTGATAATAATAAGCCACAGCCCAGACCAAACCAGAAAGAATTAAGAAATTGTACCTAAATTCCGAAATCGCTCCTGTCCTTAAATGAAACCCTGGACCACCTTTAAGACCACCACGCACCACTGAGCCAGGGTGTCGTCAAAATGTTAAAGACCACCTCAGATGACTTGAAAAAAGCCAAAAATCGAAATAGACAATGTATTGGCTCAAAACGGTATACAATTTTAACATAATATCCTATTGCATAGTTCTTGGACTTCTTGAAGTGACGTAAACAATTAATTAGCATTGGAGTTGACAAAACCGCTATAGTACCGCTGTAGAGGTGTTAATTGTTGAGGTCATTTCCTACTAAGTTTTACAAGTAGGAAAACAATGCCTAAACTGACACGAGAATTAAAGATAGATTTATGATCCCATCGATTGTAAAATCAATCATCCTTACCAATAAAACCTATCAGCAGGTATGTCATAGTCTTCAATTAGACCCTGAAACGCTAGATAACCCTAGATCTACGAATAACCACGCTAGATGCTTAGATAAAGAATATTCAACATTTTTTCAATTTTAAAGAATATTAACCACATTTCCCTTTTAATATTTTATGCCAATTTTCGTGATAAATCTCGAATAATCTTAATATGTAGGCATCATAAATTTATGACTTCCAAAAAGAGTAGGTACCTACAATAGTAGGTAGGTACCTACTTTGAATAAATGATTTAATTATTTTTCTTTTTAAATGAATGAATGAATGAATATACTTTTATTGTACACCACAAAATTACGTAGGTGTACTTAAATACCTAGAAGTTTCATAAAAATTTAAACGATAGACAATAATTCCACTAAAAGATATTATTTAACGATATTTTGCCTACGACTTCGTCCACGATAAAATGGTAAATTACTCGGGCATAATGTAGCTGTCTATCAGTGAAAGAGTTTTTGATAACAGATGAGTAGTTTCGGAGATCCTACATACAAATTTACTTTTATTTATTACTTTATAAATTAGTGTAGATACCATAAGATACTGCCTATCTATCGTTTAAATAATATATTTCATGTAATATTTTCGCTAACATTAATAAAGCTACGTTTTAGTGGGTCACTGTAAAATACAATGACGAGACTACATCATTTTCCAAGAAACCAAACACAAGTGCAAGTGGAAAGCAAAAGCGGTCTTCGACACGCAAGCTTTAGAGCGTTATAAGGGCTCGTTTGCAAAGGAGTACGATTTCATCGACATATTTCTAGAAGTGTGAATATACTTAATTGTTCCTAGAAACTAGCGACACGTGCGTAACTCATGCGCCGCAGGGGACGCGACAGCGGAAGCTGCGACCTACGATAATATATCAAGCAAAACGCACGTAAAATACGCTTCCACATGAACATACTCATTATATATTAGCATACGTTTGATTTTACCACGCGATCTGTACCCGTAGTAGTTTTACGTCTCACCAAACGTCGCTAGAATTCGAGAGTCGAAACACAATAACATCAAAGTAAAATGGACCTAAACAGCCTTGAATTGAAGTAAAAAATTCAATGCCACTGATTTTAATTTCGCAATGTTTCCGCTTGGAGCGCTGGCTGTAGATGTGTAGACAAACTTGAGCTTTAAAACAAGGCAGTTAAGATCCAGTTTACTATAACGCGGAAGTATTTCGATTCTCGAATTCTAGCAACGTTTGGTGAGACGTAAAATCTTATACTACGGGTACCGATGCTGGACGCACCGCGCATTAACGATGGGTGATTCTTTCGAATAACAACAGAATTATTCGATTATTTATTGTTATTATTCGATAGCAATCAAATAACAATTTAACAACTGAAACACTATTCGCTACTGATTACTCAATTGTTACTTAGCGCGCGGGACAAAGAAACGAAAATCGAATGTAATAGTGTACTTATTTGGTTTAATTTTTTATTTAGCTATTCTTTCAAGACGGTGCGCTTTACATTCACAGACTTAACAATCGAATAAATCTAACAATTTGAACAATGAATTGTCGATTTTTACTTATGCAATTATTTTTTGTGAAGACGAATAAATCAACAATCGATCGTTCAAATGTTCGATTCATTTGATTATTTTTTTGCAATAATATCATCGCTACCACGCAACGCCTCGCGTCTCCCTGAAAGAGCCCTAAGCATTCCGTGTAACTTGTTTGGAGTGAGCGTCAATACAAGGTCATTGATGAGAACATAAACGGATATCGTCTTTAACAATGTGCTTACATGTTTACATATTGTTACAATTCATTTATTAGAATAGACGATAATGAATAGGTGTGATTGTACAAGAAAAAATAAATACGTATTAACCTACCTACATGCTACTGCAACTTTTAAAAACTTATGTTTTTCAGTTAGGCATATTTTTGATTATCTATTAGCGGTTCTATTGATATAGATACTCAGTGTGATAGGAATCTAAATATAGGAAAAGCTGATCGACTGATCTATCAACGCACATCTCAAACTACTAGGCGGATCAGGCTAAAATTTGACATCATCATCATCATGATCAACCCATCGCCGGCTCACTACAGAGCACGGGTCTCCTCTCAGAGTGAGAAGGGTTTTGGCCATAGTCTACCACGCTGGCCAAGTGCAGATTGGCAGGCCTCACACACCTTTGAGAACATTATGGAGAACTCTCAGGCAAGCAGGTTTCCTCACGATGTTTTCCTTCACCGTTAAAGCAAGTGATATTTTAATTACTTAAAAACGCACATAGCTCCGAAAAGTTAGAGGTGCGTACCCGGTATCGAACCCCCGACCTCCGATTGGAAGGCGGACGTCCTAACCACTAGGCTACCACAGTTATATATAAATTTTACATGCAGATAGCTATTATGACGTAGGCATCCATTAAGAAAGTATTTTCATAAATTCAACCCCTAAGGGGTAAAATAGGGATTCGAACTTTGCGTAGTCCACGCGAACGAAGACCCAGTCATAAGTTAGTTCATTATAATTTGACTAAATTGCTAACGCAGCAAAGTAGTTACCTACCCTGTAACTACAAAGTATTTGCGTCAGGCAAGGCTGCTGAATTCAGGAATGGTTTAAAAGGGTGAATTTAGAGAACTTATTTTACTATAGGTGAATTTATTTTCGGCTACTGTACGGGCGAAATCATGCAGTCAACTTAGCGATCCGTTAAAATTATAAATGATTTGAGTCACTATATTATATGGCTGAACCTATTTTGACGGGACCTTCACAGAAAAGTAGAGGATTAACCAGGAAGTAACATAGGCTACTTTTTAGACCGTCTTTCAAAAAAGGAAGAGCTGTGTTTTCTACCTATGCACACCGAAATCTCCGAGATTACTGAACCGATTTGCGTAGTTTCTTTTTTATTCGATAAAGAAACTTCGCAACATTGTTCAATAAAAAAATTGGATTCCAACTCCTCAATTCTGATGCTGCAGGAGACCTGATCACCTGAACTGATGGAATTTAGAAACTGTCGGGTATAAATTTATATTGGAGGTACCTACCAAGTGAAGACTATCGTTGAACTCGAGGACCCAACTCTTTATCCCTGATGCTGTAAGGAATCGCATATTTAAATCGTGGTGATGCCACGGGATTTTTAAAGAATCATGCCTTTAAATGTTATTATGAAATTTGGTACTGAGATATCTTGCATCTCGGGGATGGGCTAGTTTTTGTCGTGGAAAATCAAAAGTTCCCACGGGATTTTTAAGAACCTAAATTTTTATATAATAAGAAAAAAAAACCACTCCTAAACATGCAGGATAAGCAAGCAATACCGTAGTACTATTATTTATTATTATATTCTGTGGCAATACGCACCACCACCACCACCACGTTACACCACACAGACTCGAGAATGTTTTGGAGGATCTAAATCTTTTAAGAGCACTTACTTGATGCGTTTTTATTACAAGTATGAATAAAAATATAGAGGTAAGTATTGTTTCTTAGTATAGTATGAGGTAAATTATTTAATATTCTAACAAAAATTTAAATGAAATGATTTTGTAAGTTATGCAAACTAAGAAATCGTTATTCTAAATTTAATCCAATGAATAACAATAATAAAATTTGTCATACCTAATAATAAAATTATGGAAAATTTTATTCAACGTGACAATAATAAAATCTTGAACTTGTTTTGTTTATTTTAAACTTTAAAGAATAACATTACTCAACATAACTTTATATATGTATTTTGATAACAGTAGAATTAATAAGTTCTCATCATACAAACGACTACAAAACTAAACTTACCTAACACAATAAAAGAAACAATTATAAATCTAGGAGTGAGGGTTATTGAAAACATATCTATTTTATATTGGCAGTAGAGTTTCTACAAAAATTACTCATGTAGTTAATCGATTATAATATCGATAGCAAAAGTGCTTTTAGTATAAATAGTTCAAATTTCAGTTCTAGATACCTACTATAATAATAATTATTATCTTTATTTATAGCAAGACTATCTGAAACGAATAGCAAAAAGCTATCTTCGATACTAATGAATAATACAACTACTACTTATCACTTATACATAGAAATCTGATAGAAATTAAATCAAAAACTGCGGCTGATATTATCGATAGAGTTTATGAATGACGCTGGGTGAACACTATCGATTTATCGAGAGTTGATTTTTTGTTCTACTCGTATTTTTTGGTAGGCTTTGTAACAGGCTCCGGTGTTGTGGCCGTGGCAAGATATTTGAGGGCTCGAGCTATTGCTGGCGGAATTGGGGGTGGAGTTGGGAGATGGGCGCCGTGAGGCCTATATCCGTGTTCATCTGCAGTGTAAGAAAGATTGACGTCATTTCCCTCGTCATCCTGAAAATACACAAGATTTATTAGTTACTAGTTGCCCCTCCTGTAGTAGGCTTTCCTGTCCAGAGACAGGTTATATCAATTCATAATAGAAACGTGATGAATCATAAAACGTTCCGTTCGATCCTGATCCCCAATCCACGCGGAGGAAGTCACGGGAATAAGTTAGTGCTAGTTACCAATTTTTTATTATGTAGGTAAGTACATATTATGTATTATGTATGCATGTATATTTTTTATTGCACCACAAAACACAAATGGCAGGTTACAAAAAAAGAGATCTTAAAATGTAGGTACAAAAAGGCGGTAATATCTAAAATCTACATATTAAAATTATTCTAGACTACAAAATAATGTTGGGATGGCCTGAGCTCAGTTTTATAGTTCAAGGTGCCACCTTTTAACCTTTATAATGGTAATCTGATAGATGATCATAGCTTCTTATATGTATTTCAATAAGCAAACATTTAATCAAGCATAATAATATATGCAGATTTGTAGCTTTTACATATTTTTATATTAAGTATGACATAAATACTTAGTCCATTAGAAAAAATTGTTGGTGCAAATTTTACTTCGCCGAATCAGTTGTAACTGAGAATCACAGACAGGGTTATTGTTACTTTTATTAATTACTAGATAATGCCCGTGACTTCCTCCGCGTGGATTTAGGGTTTTAAAAATCCCGTGAGAACTGTTTGATTTTCCGTGATAAAAAGTAGCCTATGTCCATCCCCGGGATGCAAGCTATCTCTGTAGCTATTTAGTTAAAATCGGTTGAACGGATGGGCCGTGAAAAGCTAGCAGACAGACAAACAGACACACTTTCGCATTTATAATATTAGTATGGTTAATACACTTTATTTGCACCACCACTAGAAGGAAAATTTCAATACAAGAACAGAAAACACAGACAAAAGTAGGATACAAAATGCAGCCTTATCGCTCATTAGCGATCTCTACCAGACAACCTTAGGATAAGGGTTAGGTTTTTTAAGAAATTATGAAGTCGACGAAGGTAAAGCTTATGTCTCTAAAAGCAATAATTTCTTCCAGCATACCTTTTTCAAACTCTCTTATTTTCTTTGATATACCTATGGTTGAAATAAATAAGTATAAAAGAAAAAACACGGAAAATAATCCAAACGAAAGTGGTGCATGTCCGCAGACGCTACGGCTCAGCGTCACTCCACTTTGCTGTTGTGCCTTACTCCTAAGGATCCCTATTTTAACATTTTGCTACAGAACCTTTAAATTAAATAGGTACTTACTTTATAGAAGACACTACCAACAACTGCTTCTCCAGTTGTGTTGTTGTCAAAGGACTTCAGTTCGCCTTGACTCGACACTTTTGTACCATCTCCACCTTCAAAACTGTAATAAAATAATAATATAATAATTGTAAGTAGGCAAGTTAAGTTAGTAGGTATATTTTTAGTAACGTTTAATTTTTATTTGATGACAAATTCATGCTGATAAGTGGCGATGCATAAGATTGCAGTACGCTAACTCGCGAAGGGTTGAGTCACTGCTGCAATTTGATAAACTTCTGTGCGGCCTAGCCAGACCTTTACCAATTATTAAAACTTTTAAGCCTTATAGGTAAAGGTACTTCGCTAGATTCAACTCCACGAACGTCCACTGAAACCTGTATCACTGTGCCAGGAAGGTTGAATAAAATTTGCACAAATTAATGAACATTTTTTACTTTGATGCTCATTTAAACGTTTTTAGTTAATGGAGAAAAAAACGACTTACCTGTAGTGAAAGTTCCCGCTGTGTGAGAAAACAAAATTTGTCTCTTCTACTATTTTAACCGCAGGATCACGTTGTCCACCCTTTTTGAAAACAGGGTTGTCTTCAGGTGGTCTTTTAGTAAATGTTTTTGGCACAATAGTTCTTGGAGATGGTGATGTACTTGGAATTTTTTCTGTTACTACTTCAGTAACTTCGGGTATAACTTTCTTTTCGACAGGGATCACTTCAGGCTTCTTTTCATTATTTAAAGGCCGTGGATTTTTTGGTTGCTTACGCCTCTTTGGTTTTACAACAGCGCTATTTGATTTATTGTTGTCACGCTGTGAAATAGGTTCTTGATCATATATTACCACAACAGGTATTTTTTCAGGAAGTGAGCTTTTCACATAAGTCCCACTTCTTATGTTATTGCCTCTATCGTTGTTGGGTTGTAATGGGTTATTTGTTACAGGGTTATCAGAATTTTCTGTAGTATCACGTACTTTTCTGACTTCTATTTCTTCCGGATCAGTGTCGTCCAAAGCAAATAGAGGAGGGTGATTATAATTTAGGAAGGATCTGCTCATTTCTGGTGAGTTATTTCCGGTGTCAATCCAGCCATTTTGCTGTTCACTTATCGTCCCTGTAACTGAAAATATCAAAAGTATAAGCTGTCCTATAACTTGCATTTTAAATAGTTACTTATTTGTTTATTTAATACACTACAACATATCAGTAACACGTTTGGAAGCGTAATGAAGGTGAATCAGAATACAATCTTAGATATTTCTTCCTATTAATATTATTTAGACAGTAGAATCACTAGTCAAACAACATAAAGAAGAATAAAAAACTTATATAAACACTTCGTGCTTTATAAAATCTGTTTTAACTATGACATCAACCTCAAAATACAGTTAAAATGCGGAAGTAGTTTAAATTCGATTTTAACATAATATTATTGAATAATTATTACAATGCCTTTATAAGCTCGGCAATTAAGTGTCAGGTTATGAACTTAGGGGGTAAAGTAATATTTTAAATACTAAAAGCTTATACCAAACTTAACTTCCAGCGATACGTAAATCCAATTCGTATACAAGCGATTTGTACGTATTCCAGCAATAATACGTAATAACAGTTAGGAAACCATTAATTATTTTAAACAAAAATCTAATCAAAATCCATATCCATACTAATATAACAACTGCGAGTGCTACCTTTTCAAAGCCTATCAGCTTAACAAATTTTGACCTTTGGTTAGAGGACCTAATAACTTGCATCCTAGAGACAGACATAAGCTACTTTTTATCCCGGAAATCAAAGAATTCTACGGATACCTACATCCACGTGGTCGTAGGGCATCACTAATATTATAAAGAGGTAAAGTTTGAAAGTTTATAAGTTTAGATGAAGGAGGTACCCTAATCCATGAACGAAACTAACTAATCCGATTTCAAAAATTCTTTTACCATTTGAAAGGTATGAACATTATACCAGATGTACATAGGCTAATATTAAGTATATTTACTAATTTTATACCCATACTGATCACATTAATAAATAATGAAGTGTTTATTAAAGTCAGTGGAGATACTTAGTAAAATTAATTATTGAAAGAACTCTTTAGGCAATATAATGTTATGTCTCTCTGCTAATATTATATATAGGTAAAAGTTGTTAGTTTATTATATTTTGCTTGTAAAAAAAAAAAAAATATATATATATATATATATAAAGGGGGTAATCTCCCGAAAGAATCATCTGTTTCTGTAAATACTTTTACTGATACCATGGGGCCGATTCTCTTGTACACGATCCCTAAACTAAACTAAATTAATAGGTCTAAATCTAGTGCTATCCATTTCCGCAAGCAACAACAGGATAGCAATAAATTCAAACGTGCCATTTTAGTTTAGTTGAGAGATGGTGTACAACGGAATTAGCCACATCTCCGACTGCTAAAAATTAGATCAAGCAGACGAAATCGCGGGTAAGTCATTGATAAAGTGTTTTTGACTATACTATTATGTATAAAGCCATACACAGATTCCGTACGTATAAATAAATTTTAAAACTAACTATTCAGTTACGATGCACCTGTGCTTTCTGAACTGCACTATTAAAAACAAATTAGCTTAATTTGGCCGAGCAATAAAAAAAGTTAGACTTGAATCACACGTAGCGTAGGTACACAATTATTACATCACTTTATATCGTTCACTATTTAGATATGATATTCCAAGTACATCATGCCACTTGAAATTTAAAAAAAAATGTTTACCTTATTGCGTTTGTTATGAATGCACCACTGAAAACTCAATGGGCCGCAGTTTTCAGATTGCTGCTGTAGACCTTGCTTGGAGTGTCTAGCAGTTTAGTCGCGTTTGATCGTCACCCTTCGTGTCACATTATTGACACCTCAATGATTGTGCAATTCTCCGAAGAACACCTCAGTCAACAGCTAAGGTTGAAGTATTTAGCGTACGCTAAGGCTCCAACGGAAGGCGGGGGGAGGATAGTGTAAATAGATGAGTCTTACATATAAGTGGTCATGAAGTCTGGAGTGTCATTCATTAGTAATTTTTGGGAGTGAAGAGAATTAAAATGTTTTCGAAAACTATCCTAGTGGTATTGGGTTGCATTATTGCAGGAATACTTGCCGCGCCAGCCGATGTACCTCCGGAAAAGTTGCAACCCACTGTTATCCCGATAGTGGCACAATCTGAGGAGTTAGAACCCAATGGAACTTATAAATTCAGGTAAATTAGATTATAATATTCTTGTGTTAGTAAATCGTCATATAGTGGTTAAGACGTCCGCCTCCTATTCGGGAGGTTGAAGGTTCGATCTTGGACACGAACATTTCAGAGTTTTGTGCGTTTTAAGTAATTAAATATCACTTGCTTTAACGGTAAAGGAAAACATCGTGAGGAAACCTGCAAGCCTGAGAGTCCTTCATAATGTTCTCAAAGGTGTGTGAAACCTGCCAATCTGCGATTGGCTACCGTGGCGGACTATGACCTAAACCCTTATAATTCCAATAGCAGACCTGTTCTCAGTAGTGAGCCGGCGATGAGTTGATGATGATGATAATGACACTTGTTAGTATAGATTGTTTATTCAGATAATAATAGAAAAATTGTAATAATGACCACAGCTACCAAATTACATAGTACGATAAGAACATTAAATTAATTATTTTGGTTAAGTAAGAACATTGTTACTTAATCTAGATCATTGTTCTTTCAATAGAACAACGTAATCTTCATTTTTCCCTTCAATGTAAGAAGAAGGCAACTATTATATGGAATCGGCTATTACGTTTATACCCTACAATATAAATACCCTAACAAAAAAAAAAGTCCTGCCTCACTGACTGACTCGTCAACGCCCAGCCCAAAATCTTGGACCGAAAAAACTGGAATTTTGCACAGAGATTTCCATCATAATGTAGACAAGAATAAGATATTTTTCGAAATCCCCACGTGGTCGCTAGCACAATACAAGATCAATAAGTTTAATTAAAACATGCTAATTTTATTACAACCAATTTCACCTTTGTTTCCGGAAGCAGAGAATGATTAAAATACATTTTATGGTTGACTTAATTTTATAAGTATATTTTTATTTCCATTATTTGCTATGACTTTCTTTTTCGTTAGTTTATGTTTGAATTTTTTTTGTGATTATATTCCAAGCTTTTTCCTTTTTTAATTTAAAATATACTTCTAAAGTTACACAGCATCAAAGATTTGTATGAACATTTTTGAGCTTGAGTAACTTGAAAACTTTTTTACGGAAATCTCACAACTATAGACACAATAGAATAGAATAGAATAGAATGTTTTTTTATTCATGTAAACTTTTTACAAGTGTTTATGAATAGTCAGGTAGTTTTAATTTACCACAACAACACATAAATATTAATTTGGAAAAAGTTTTCATAAAATATATAGATCGTGTCTCAATTTATTTACTTGTTCAACAATTAAAATAAAACTTATATATTTTTTTAAGGAAAGCTTTTTTGTTTAGCATCGAGAATTATTTTTCAGAAATTTCAAAAATACTGTGTTTCGTTCCGAAAGGTTGAAAGTTATCAAAAATCCCATAAATAGTTTTTTTCCTTACGTCAAAATAATATAAGACTTGACCTTCACCACTGCTTTCCAAATTTCTTAATCTTTACAGCGGCAACGTGAGTCAGTCGATATAAGGATATTCCCCTTATGTTATTTAATATGTAATATTAGGTATATTGCACAGACTAGTATTAAAAGCACGTTTTTAGGAATAAAGATATATTTTTATGTTATCAAAGGACACTTATTTTCAATATACATAATTTTAATAACATCTACTTGTAAATCTATATCAATACTTATAATAAATTTATTATATAAAAGGAAAAGCTGATTGACTGACTGATACGGACGGATTGGGTTGAAATTTGTCATGCTATTATGACGTAGGCATCCGTTAAGAAAGCTTGCAAAGCTCTCGTAGCTTTAGTTTTAAGTTTGCGTAATAATTATCACCACTAAATCTTACAAATCTAACACCATACCAGACCATCAATAAGAGTAATTTATTACATATTTTGAATAAATCATTTGACTTGACTTGACTTGAAAGGATTTTTGAAAATTCCACCCCTGGGTGGGTAAAATACTCCTATTTTATATTTGTGTAGTCCACGCGGATGAAGTCGCGAGCATACGCTTGTATATTATAAGTAATTAAGTTTTATCTTCCTTACTTGTATCAAGTTGTTAATCAATTTAATGTATTTGATTTTCCCGGGAAACTTTATTATCTACTTATAAAAAAAATATTTTTCGTTTTTGCAGCTAACAATTTATAAATCAGACGGAAATAAAAAATATTGTTAATATTTTCTAGCTATGAAACTGGCAATGGGATTGTTCGGGAGGAGACAGCGTATGAAAAAATATTACCCAGGGCACGTGACGCAAGCAGTAGTGAAGGGGGTGAAGATGACGACGGTGACAACAATGAGATTCATGTACAGCGCGGATCTTACTCCTACACAGCCCCCGATGGAACTCTAATTAGTGTGAGGTATGTACTTATCTAACAGTTTAATATTGACTTACCTAAGGTAGAATTAGTAGAAAAGTTAGTTGAGTGAGTTTATTTTTAACTGAACTCGAAAGAACATAGAGGTATTTAGTTTGAAGTAAACATATAAAGATCTGTATATCACACAAGCTAATTCCCGGTATGCGTTGCAACTTGCGCCACCTATTTTCCATAGTACTTACTATGTTAAAAACCTTCTCACAAGATCCATAAATAAGAAACTGTACAAAGTTTCAAGTAAATTATATGAACGAATAGCATATAGATGGACAAAAATTCATTTTTTAATTTATTTTTTGACATAAAACGAATATAAATTCGACTAGATGATGCCCGCTACTTTGCAAGCTACTTTTGTGTCCTGTGAGACAGGCAAACCTAGAAGTAGATAGTAGATACTATCACATTTATTATATTAGTATGGATAATAACATAGATTTGTTCTACTAGTTACATTGCGGATGAAAATGGATTCCAGCCAATTGGCGATCACCTTCCAAGATCTCCAGTTCTAGTTCCAGCTTCAAATTCAGTTGAAAAATCAGGTCGAGCCCTAAAAATAGCTGACAGTGCGGAATCTGCATCAGCTCCAGCTGAAGCTAAAGAGATACCTATTGAGTCTACTAAAAAAGAAACGAAACCAGAGGCTACTCCTGTTGCAATATCTGAAAAAGCGAAATCTGTATCAGTCGATGAAGCAAAACCCGAATCTGCACCAGTTCCAGTTGAAGAAGCTAAGACTGAAACTATTCCTGCGTCACCTATTGAAGATAATAAACTAGAGCCCGTTTCTACTCCTGCCATAGAACAAAATGAGATTACCTCTTCACCCGCCGCAGTTAACCAGGAAGGTAAGTCTGATACGGATGTGTCAACCACTGAACAAGCTGTAGAAGTTAAATCAACGGTGACTGAGGCTGGACTGCAAACAACAGAAGCCACATCTACCATTGCAGAAGTTAGTTCAACTGAACTTAGTGAAGCAACGTCAACGACTGTAGAAGTGAGTACTGAAGCAGCTTCAACAGCGGCATCTGCTCAGTCAACAACTGAATCTGAGCAGACGTCCACCGCTTCAGCAGATCAGGCTCCTATTTCTATACCACAATCAACCACTTCTAATGAACAGCTATCTTCTACTTCAGCTCCTGAGTCAGCGAATTCAGGTGAAGTCGTCGGATCGTCAATATCTACGGATGCTGTTAATCAATCTTCTACGGAAGAGGCTAGGCAATCTTCATTAAATGCCCCTGAATCTACTCCGACTGAACAGTCAAGCTCTGCAACCACAGCTTAACACACTGTTTAAAAAACCTACTAGTAAGCAATTTAATCATTGTTTAAATTATGGTTGTTTTATTTTGTGCAAATTATCATTATTATAATACTATGCTGAAAGGTATAGACGTGTACATTTGTGAGCTTTATTAATAAAGATGTGATACTCATGCAATACGGATACAATCTATATACTATGACAAATTGACTAAGTCTTAGGTAAGTTAAATGTATTATTCGTAAATAAAATAAATAATTTATGACGAAATGTTTTATTATTTTAAATTAAAATACGTGACAGCGGAAATTACCTCGTATAGTTTTATTTTTTACCCACGACGCATCGCAAACGGTACAGTACGCGGCAGAAAATAATGTACCTTTAGAATGTGATTTCGGCTTTGTAGATCTGATCCAGCTCTGACCAATTATATTATCAATTAGATAATATGCTTGCGACTTTGTCCACGTGGATAAAGGTTTTTAAAAATCTCATGCGAGCTCTTTTTTCTGGGATAAAAAGTAGACTACGTCCGTCTCCAGGACATATCTCTGTATCAAAAAGATGATGGCCGCGAATTCACCCAAGCGGATATGTGTTTTGAAACCTTTTTAAAAATTCCGTGAACGGGAATGAATTCTCTTTGATCTTCCGGGACAAAAAGTCAAGCCTATGTCCGTCCCTGTGAAAAAAGCTCCACGTGCATAAAGGTTTTAAAAATCTCATGCGAGCTCTTTTTTCTAGGGTAAAAAGTAGACTACGTCCGTCTCCAGGACATATCTCTGTATCAAAAAGATGATGGCCGCGAATTCACCCAAGCGGATATGTGTTTTGAAACCTTTTTAAAAATTCCGGGAACGGGAATGAATTCTCATTGATCTTCCGGGACATAAAGTCAAGCCTATGTCCGTCCCTGTGAAAAAAGCTATCTCATTACCAAATTATGTCAAAATCGGTTTAACAGATGGGCCGTGAAAAAACACATATTCACATTTGGAAGTATGGATTAAGTAAGTATGGATGTGTATACTGAATGGAGCTATTTAGCTTGTTGTCTAACTTTTTAATCATTAACAACTTGCGATGTTTGGGAAACCGGTAAATTTTTGAACAAAAAGAAAATATTAAATTTTCCTGAAAACCTCTTAGCTGATATGAGTTCTATGTGATTTTTGCATTACACAGATATCCCCTCAGGTTCTTATATTTTAAAGTGCTTTTTCTGATCAGAAAACGCTCAATAATAAAATAACTGAATCCACATTACTTTTTACTGATTCCATGATTAATTGGTTATAGACCTAGTAAAAGCTAAAGTCGATGTTTGTAATAAACACACAATGCAATTATTATTTACATTAAAAACATTTTTATTTTATTGGTAGCGCATTAAAACGTACGTATCTGAATATTCAATTGGAATGTGTTTTAGGGCTAAGGATAAGTTGTAGGCGTAGAGAAGGTAATTAATTCATACCTCGAAGATTCTATAGTAAGTAGGTACTTTTATTCGTTATCTTAAAACTTTTATATTAAATCTAGAAAATACCTATAGAAGTTTACATACTCGTAGGTACAGTGGTTTATAATATTTTGCCAAACGGATAAATCACATATGTAGATCGATCGATACAGCATCCTACTGTGCTACTATCGATATTAGTTTTTTTAGAAAGAATATTAGCTAAGTGAATTGCTGACTAATATCTCCCTTTCCCCTCCCATTAAGTGTAACGCTTGTGCTAGGAGTAGGTATGACAACATTGCAACGGGTGGGATTTGAACCGGCGACCTTTCGGTTTTCAGTCCGCTCCATTAACCGTTGAGCTATCGAGACTGCAGCATTTTTGCCTTTTTGTGTATGAATCGATTACTTTTTAGTATATCGTATGATATTATAGTGATATTTAAGGCAGAAAACATAATAAAACAATGATATGTAGGGCACAATTCACGAATTTATTAAATTCACGAATTCATTCGAATTAACAGCAACAAAAAAGTAATCAGTAAAAGTTACAAAAATAAAAAATAATATCCCGTAAAAAATAATATAATATAATATATTATATCTTTAAATAATCAAAAAATAACTCCTTAATTATTAACCGGGGTGGCGACGCTCCGCACAGCCCCCGCGCTAACCCGGTGCGGGATATCGTGGTTGTGCGGAGTGTCCTCCCTCCTCATACCCCGATTGCCAAGTCGACCTGTCGCGTACTATACCTATAGAAGCATGATTGAGTTGTTGCACGATCAAGTGGGCTGCCCCAGTACAGGTATAACTGACATTGAAATAAGTAACTAAGTAACTAACTGAGCCTCTTCTCAGGTTTTTACCATAGTCCTCCACGCAGGCCAAGTGCGGATTGACAGACTTCACACCTTTGAGAACATTATGGAAAACTCTCAGGCATGCATGTTTTCTCACGATATTTTCCTTCACCGTAAAAGCAATTGGTGTAAAATTTCTTAAAATGCATTTACCTAACTCCGAAAGTTAGAGATGCGTGCACGGAATCGAACCCCGGACTCTCCGAATAGAACGCCAATGTCTTAACCACTAGGCTATCACCGCTATATTAAGTTTCAAGTCGTTTACATGTACAGGGAAATCGATAATCTAGCATCACAATACGTAGGTACGAGCGAGCATTTCCTTTAGGTTAATGGGGCGAAACAACGCAGGCTGGCCGTCTCGCCACGCGCTATGTCGGTAACCTTACGGGTGTATTATATAACCGGCCCATCTCTTGCCTCAGCGGTGAACGCACCTATTGAACTATATTCATACGATTCTATTGATATTTAGCTGTTATTTTCAAAATTGATCGTTTGTCATTCGTCTGAGTAGTTACATAAGTCTTTTGAATAGTCTAGTACAGTTCGGATAGCATATAAGTAGTTTTTTTAGGGTAGCTCCCCTACATGTAAAGTAGGGATGATTTTTTTTTCTCGTCTACGCCATAGTGTTGGATATCGTTGAATAGGTCGTTCAAAAATACTGTGGGTGTGGGAAAACACAAAATTTTTCGATTTTTAGATCCGTTTGTTAAATATGATGTTTTTAAGTGCTAATTTTTATTAGAGTCAAGTGCCCCCCCCCCTCTATCAGCCAAATGGTAGTATAGAGGAACGTGAAAAAATTCACAGCAGTAGTATACATAATCAATTTTAAAGGAAAACTATCATGGCTAAGTAGGGTTCACAGGTTAAGGAGTTCTACGGAACCCTACACTGCGCGTGGCCCGCCACGCACTTGGCCGTTTTTTTTTTGTTTAAATTATTAATAATAATTAATAAGTAGTATGTTTTGTGAAAAACTAATCAAGTGCTAAAAATCCATACTAATATTATAAATGCGAAAGTGTGTTGTGTCTGTCTGTCTGTAAAATATCCCGAAAAATCAAAGAGTTCCCACGGGATATTTAAAACCTCAATCCACGTGGACGAAGTCGTGGGCATCATCTAGTCATCTATTAATCCATAAAGAGGCAAAGCTCCCATAAACGGTGACCTAACATTGTCATTGGTATGTGCGTACATCCGTGTGAAGTATGAATGCATCTTTCCTCTTGAATTGCTCATAACACCTTCAAAGTGAATGATTTTACTACTACATTGCTACACAATGTTATGGTTGAAGTTTGTGTATGAGTATATATTTTTGGAAAATTTGATATGTTACGACCCATTAAACTATATACTTTTTGTATTCCATTACAAATACAAATAGCCCTTGACTGCGATCTCACCTACTGGTAAGTAATAATGCAGTCCAAGATGGAAGCGGGCTAACTTGGAAGCGGTATCGCAGTTTTCGCAGTCACTGTACTCGAATGCTAAGTCGCATGGATGGCGGCTCGTCTTTGTCGGTAGGTGATAACTTGCCACGGCCTAAGCCTCCTAACAGCGTTGACCAAACACAATTTGGGAATACTAAATTACCAAATTGCTCCTGCCGGGAAGCGAACACGGGATCTCCCACATATTGTATGACCACGTCGCTCACCACTACGCCAGGGAGGTCCTTAAATTAAAGATTTCTTATTGTAGTGGTATCACAAGTAGTACTTGTAGTTCTTAAATCCATATTAAAACAAGAGAAGAAGAAAAACATTGAAAAAACGTGGTCTATAGTTTATTAAGATGCAAGTTATACTAATTGTCACCTTGACTTTATTGGAGATTATTAAAACCACTTCGTAAAACAAAACGTCGACTAAATATAGCGGGAGCCAGCGCGTGCCAGACCTTCGTTATTTTATAAAAGCTGAAAGTTTCTCTGCGTATTTATTCCCAACACAGGGAGGGACGTTTTATTTATTTATTTTATTAAAAATCACGCCATGTCCTACTAGACACCCTTTGGAAGGGGGTTGCCATGACACTAAGTGTCTGGTAATGCATGATGTAATTTTTAATACTATTCTAGAAAAATATAAAAAAATTAGACGTTATACTTTAACGTAAGATTTTTTACACCTTTATTACCTGTTATCTCCCAAAACCACCATAATCCAAACAAACATCTAAAGAAACGTCCTCCCAGTGTTGCGGACAATGCGCAGATAAACTTTTATAAAATAACGAATGTCTGGTACGCGCTGGCTCTAAGTCCGAAAGAACTGTACGTATGTATTTAAAATAACAAGTTTGGTTCATGTTTTTTTTTTATTAAAGTGCGTTTTAATTGGAATATAACATTATACCATAAGCCACGTTATTACATTATGTACTATCGTTTGTCTGTCACCCCTTCTGATAATTTTATTAACTTCGATCTGAAGCGTTGTTTAATTAGAAGACCATAGTTATGAAGTATACAGAAAACCGTAATGATTTGATGCAACATTTAAACATTTTATCTTCTATCAACAGATGAGGCTATTAACTGGCTCACTTTTTGTGCAAAGGATCAGCCTGGCTGTCCAGTGCAGAGATGCAGCTAGCAGTTGAAAATCTGTTTTAGAATTTACAGGGAAAGCCCTTTAATATGATACTCTACTTGGTATAGTTATTTTACTTTGAAAATTGAAAATAGTAATTATTTGTTCATGAACACATTTTTTGTGATGTAACCATAAATGTTAGATTTTTTCTTATAGTTGTACTATAAAACCTACCTACTTACCTGCCAGATTTCATGATTCTAGGTCAACGAAAAGTAGCCTATAGGTTTTCTTGATAGACAGACAGATAGACAGACAGACAACGAAGTGATTCATAATGGTTCCTTTTTTTTGAGATACGGAACCCTAAAAAGAGAATAGGTATAACTAATAGATGACATCAGCATTACCAATATTCAGTATGGAATAACGCAATGCCTGTCTCTTGCGGCTCTTCTTGCCTGCTGTGGGCCTTTTAGTCATCTCCTCATCATCATCATCATTATCATGATCAACCCATTGCCGGCTCACTACTGAACACGGGTCTCCTCTCAGAATGAGAAAGAAAACACAATAATTACCATACAAATATTGCAAATGTGACAGTGTATCTTACTATCTGTTTCCTTTCAATCTGTTCAGCTGATTTTCATGAAATTTCGTATGCAGAGATAGCTTGCATACCGTTGAAGGACATAAACGCTAGTTTTTATTTATTTTAAAGTGTGCCACGGGATTTTATAAACCTCAATCCACGCCGACAAGCATCATCTAGTACCGACTATAATATTATAGATACTTATAAAGATACCTACATTTTGGTTGGTTAGCTCATAATACTTAATTACTAAATTACTACAATCTTGTCATTCATAAACCATGGATAACTAAGAAATTTCTTTGATAATGAAATATCATCCCCAATATTAAGAGTTAAAAATTTTGATCCAATCACATATCTTAAAAAATAATTAGAATAGGTATACTTAGGTATCCTGTGCACGTTTTATGTTGGTCATCGTTATGTAGGTAGATTAGGGTATTGTTTGAAAATTGAGCGTTATTTTTACCTTTGACCATGTACTACGTAAGTAAAGGAAGAAATTCAATTAAAATCCTAAAATTCCGACCTGATATAGCAGATTCAGCATATGGCGACGACAAATCGGGTATGAAAGTGTGATGGCTCAGGGCAGAGCGCGAGTAAGTGGCAGGGGTGAAGTATATAAGAGAGCGCACTACTACCACTCTGACATAGTTCAGAGGAGACCACGTTCCTCGCTGTCGCACAAAAAAACCACAAAAACAACAATGAAAGTACTGGTAAGTTCAAAGTTCATTAAAGTAACTCATCTTCAATTCATTGATAAGAATCACTCACAGATCGGAGTTTTCTTTCACTCGTCTTGAGACATATTTTTTTTCTTTTAGAAATAGGTCAGTGTGGCTTTTAATGAAATATTGCTTTTATGTTTGTGAATTTCCGCAATCATCTGTTGCGAGATGCGGCACCTAATAGGGTCGGTAGACGAGTCGGTTGTTGAACTTTGACATAATGTTGGAATGCCTGCACCTAATTGTGGCATTCGGTACCTACATTCGTACTTACTTGGATATATTTTTATATTAACATTTTTAATTAGTGTTTTCTTTACTAATTATTATTTGAGTTATTCCTTTTTTTGATTAAATTGTGAACTTTAATTATAACCTTCATTACTACATACCTACATTACTAATTATTAATAACTTATTGAATCATATTAAACCGAAAAACAAATTGAACTATTTTCTAGATCATGTCAGAAACCAACAAGTTCAAACCAGAATTGTTCAAAGTTTCTTTGTAATTAGGAACGCTTATGGGACAAACAAACATAGTACACTATTTTTTATAAGTTTATTTCTGTAATTTGTACTTATTTCAAAATAGTTGTAAAGCCTCCAAGAAATTACGATTAACTTAAGTATTAGATACTTAAATTGCTATTCGAGTTCTTATTTAGGGCTTTAAGTATTTTAATTATAATTATAATTCATACTTATCATAAATTTCATAGATTGAGTTTAACATTAATTAGAGTTTTTTTTAATTAAATATAGTTTCTACCATCTATAGATATCAATTTGTAATGAGTTGTTGGTTCAGTTAATTAATTCGATTCTAATTTAATCTAGATTAGCCTGTAGGTATAGTTTTTTTTCAAAACTGCACAAAGCCCTCCCTCTGATTTTTCTATAACTCCGTTCTAGTTCCTTTTTTTTATTCGATTGCAAGTAAGCCCTTAACTTATCTGGTGGTAAGTGATGATGCAGTCTAAGATGTTTTTCGGGCCACCTATCTGTAAATTTAACAAATAGTAACAAATTCTATACCTATTTGTGTATGACTGAAGCTATTACAAAAGTTTAATGTAATCGATTCGTGTTTATGCAACAACCATGATTAATCTTACTACCATTATAAAACTCCAGTAATGAAACTGAACGTAATAATTACATCGAACAAATCATTACTGTTCATTACAGTGAATTACGCGTGCGAAAAAACACGTAATTAAAATGGGAAGTAACATAAGCCTCTTCATATTATTTTTGTAATTAATCGTTTCTAAGCGCCGGCATTTCTTTTGTTATACTTGTTTACTACTGCATACATAACCTCGTTTATGAGACGTTATGTTATACAAACGTCTTTTTAAGTTGTTTATCGAGTCAAATTGCATAATATTGCTTTCTGGGTTGTAATAATTTTGCTCTATGAGAAATATATTGCCGTTATTAAATGATGAACTATTAAGAGGGGTTTATTCGTAGCTAGTTAGTGTGCTCGAAACAATTGTAGTTGTTCTGTCATTTGATTATTCACCAATCAAACTTAATGAAATTTTGTAGATACCTTCTAGGAACTAATATCTATGTCAATGCTTTTCCAGATTTCCGTTAAAATGGTCAGTATCAAAAACGTTGGGCTCAAGTATTGCCATAAAAAAACTTTAAGCCCGTGTAACTTTAAAACTAGATAAAATTTTTAAAGCTACACATTAGTTCCTAGAAGGTATCAACAAAATTTCACTCCAGTTAGATTGGTTAGCCAGAATTTCGTAAAATAACGGGAATCTGGCAAACCACAGATAAAGATCTATAGTTTCTAAAACGTGTCAACCAAATTTCATGGTTGCTTAATATTCAAATGAGGATGAAACTACGTTTGTATGGAATAAGTGACAGAGAGTCCTCTGTTAATTGTTTTTGAGATATATTTTTTACCGGCTATTCAATATTTGCGGTGATAATATATTCTGACTAAATCTGTGACACTAAATTATTCATATATGCTTACCAATATTTAATATACAAATTGGATTAATGAGGATCATGGCCTTGACATATCGAACCCTTTTTCGTATTCATTCATTATAATGTAGAGACGATAAACATTCTTATAACGGGCTTGAGGAATATATTCGCTCTTTATTTAGTTTAACGTGATCTTACTGTGTAAATAAGATGTAAGATGACTATAATTAGATAATTTGTGATAAAAGGATGTTGACGATTAATACTTCGCAATTTCATAGAGTAGCATTGCCTCTTATCCTTATTTAACCATTTACAAACATTTAACCCTAGTAACATTTAACCTTAGCATTTAGAAGTGCGTGTTATACATTTAAGTTGTTGACTTGCTGGAAAAGATAGATTTCTTACGAAGGCCATATTATTATTTAAACCATTTGTCCAATATAAACATTTCACATACGTAATCCTTGTAAGAGTAGGTTTTTATGTCACAAGGTATTATATGACTAAAAACTTGCATAGTAGACATACTTCCTCTGGAATTTAATTTCAAACTACACATTATCTAATATTTTTTAAAATATTAAATAAACAAAATGTGTTATTCAAATTTAATTTGACGCTTCGTTTCGTTGACGCAAAATTTTGCGCTTCGTATTATAACTGTATCTATACGCATATATGTACCTACTTAGATCGAAACTTTTCTAAATAATTTAAACATACGCTTTTTCAGTTTCAAAATATGTAAGTACTAGCTGATGCCCGCGACTTTATCCGCTTGGATTTAGGTTTATAAAAATCCCGTGGGAACTCTTTCATTTTCCAGGATAAAAAATAGCCTATGTCTTTCTCCAGGTCTGGCAAAAAATTACGTTAATCCTTTGCTCCAATTAACCAATAAACCAACAAACAAACACACTTTCGCATTTATAATAAGGGTAGTGATAGATGCCGAATAATGTGACCGTCAGTAGATATTGCCATACCTAGTGGGTTGTAAAAGAAAGAAAGATCGAATGGAAGACCTTGAAGCACACTGTCATTTTGTTTCTATATTTTGTTCTGTGGGATAGGCTAAGGTTACAACCTAGCCTGTGATTTTACTTGTGCGGGCGCATCACAGTACCTCAAGTTTGCTTTGTACATACTTACCTACTACAAATTAGAATGTTTGAAAACCCTCAATGACATTGATCACATTATTGTTTTTATGTAGGGGTCAAATCATATTATCACTACGTATATTACAAAAATGCGAAAGAGTTTGTTTGCTGGTTTATTGGTTTATTGGTTTATTGGTATATTGGTTAGTAGGTACTTTAATCACATCACAACGGAGCAACGGATCGACGTGTTTTTGCATGGTTATAGTTAAAGACTTTGAGAGTGACACAGGCTACTTTTTACTCCGGAAAATTAAAGAGTTTCCACGGGATTTTTCAAAACGTAAACCCATGTGCACAAAGTCACAGGCATTAGCTAGTCCTAAATAAACATAACGATCTTTACGAGCTTAGACCATACAGGTGATTCGACATGTTTCATGAAATTTTGTTTTGTTAATTTCTTAACCTATCAACAAAAACTATGGCAAATACCTATATTTAATTTTTTTAATAATACTTTGAGGCAACTTCTTGGACGGATTAGCTGCCATTCAATAAAAACTACGCAAATAACCATATTTGATTTTTTAAAATGATAATATCAAGGCAAGTTAGGTCATAATAGTCACGATATTGTTACATTCGGAACGAGCATCATTGTGTAATAGCAAAATACCCGTTACGATGTTCAATGCTAAAGCGTTACAGTAAGTTAAGCGTCTCAATGAAAACAATGCCATAAGTGTGGATGTGTAAACTGTAAAGTCAATACATGTTTTACCGGGACCTGCTTTCGCCCAAAGGCGTGACGAACAAACCGAGTGTCGCAATCCCTCGTACCTATTGTATCTGCTGCTCAGATAAGCTATCTTACGACATCGCGAATATTATTAAGCTCTTCTCCGGCTGACACAATTTCAGCTCATTATTTTTTACAATAACGCAGCAATCATACATCATTTCCATTTGTATTCGATTTAACCTCATCATTAGCTGTTGTATATGGATCTTAAATGAATTGCTAGACTTATGACTTATTAAAGTTTTCTAGAACATATACATACATAAAGGTCAGTTATATTTGCGTCGAAATGGTTTAAAATAAATTAATATTGGAGGTTTCTTCGAATAAATTGACTCGACTAAGGGCCAGTTGCATATTAGGCGGTTAGCTACGTGATGATTACCCTTAAACTTTGACCATCAATAAAAATCAAGTGGGTTGCACAAGCCAGTATTCAAATCTCTATGATTAAGTTCAAGGGATCTCGAGCACTAGTAGTCCAAGTCCAAGACCATTGGGCGCATGCAAGACGTTAGCGCGCTTAGGTTAAAATGACCAAGTGCGCAACATAATTTATAGTTTCATGGAACATCTGGTCTAATACAGACAGTAGTTTTGGACTTGGACTAGTTGTGCACGAGATCCTTAAAAGTACAATTTCGGTCCAATATTAACAGACTAGAACTTGTGCAACTCATTTTGTGCAATTAATAATGATGTGCAAATAATAATGGGAACCACATGTGACGTAACATCAACTGCCTGGTATGCGACTGACCCTAAAAGTAAAATATGATTCCACTCTTTAGTAAACGGTTATTATCAGACGAGTGTGAGTAACCCGCCTACGTGTCGACTTGAAAATCGAAAATTTGCACTGTAGCATCTAGGCCCATACCATCTTCATATATATTATCGTTTAAATATAAATTAAGCAATGATTATTTTGCATTTCCAGGTTGTGCTATCAGCTGCCCTGGCGCTTACAGCGGCCGTTCCGCAAAGAAGGCTATCCTTAAATCCTGAAGGCGGGGACCAGCAGGCCGCCGAACAGAACTACAACAACTACCAACAACAACAACCAGAACAAAATATAAAGGACTTCAGGCCCAGAGTACAAATTGAGACCACTACATACATCCCCATTATTCATTTTGACAAAGAACAAGCCAACGATGGCAGCTACAAAACTTCGTAAGTAACTGCTGTATTTTCTTAATGTTGTTAAATACTGTCAAAAAAAATGCTAGTCAAATACTGTACAGTAACTTCTAATCATTTCAAAGCCTTATTTATAAGTACCGATTAAGTATTAGGTACCTACTTTAAATTAGGTGAATAATTCTCGAGGAATATTTATTTGACCTCATATCCATTGTCTATGTCTATGTGGCAGGCCACTATCAATATGTTACATTCTTCTCAGTGACAAATCTAGTAAAATATCGCTAGATTTAAATTGCTGTTTTGATATGGTAGAATACAAATATTGTATCAAAATTGCACTCAAAATTAAATTACTTTTTGCTGCCATTTTGCTCATACTGATTTTTTTCTCTATTCTTCTTTCGTAGTCACTTACTTTTTAAATGATATGTCAATCTAACAAAAAATATAATTTTATGTTTCGTCATTTTATTTTAAGCGGAAGTTTTAGAGAACCGGTTTTCAGACCAGACAGACAAAAAAATTGCTAACGTTTTATACTTATCTACTTCTCATATTATAACTGTAAATTATATAAAGGTAATTGGTCACATAAAAATATTTTCAAAGTTGTTAAAAATAGGCTTGCACACGAATAGTCTACCTAATTAAAATATTATTTTTTCTAGTATGCACAGACACATTAGAAAAATTTATACTTATCTAAATTTACAAAAAATATACACAAGGGATTATTCATGGACAGGGATCCAAAACAGTTGCGTTGTCTTTCTAAATTGCTAAGCTAAGCTCGTGGGCTAAATAAGCGCCAGCTATTGCGTCACCTGAAGTATGGACTGGACCAACTTCTGGGACACCACATTAATAAAATATTCTATATCCGATGTCTCAAAGTTGCAAATACAAACGCTCTAGTTCATCAATGACTGACTACCAATTTATAGCACTTGAGCGCGTGAGCAAATTCGGCAGCCGCACCTGGCTTTTGTGTCATATGCATCAAGTGAGGTCGTCAACGCAGGTCGTATCCTACACTAGTGTACGCTCCACCAGTCGCTGTACTATGTAGTCATTTTGTTCAGTTTATTGTCGTTGTCCTGGATAAACTAGAAGGTTAGAATTATGCAAGGATAGAGGCAGTGGCCAAAGCGGACTATAATATTGTTGATAGAACCGTGGCGATACGAGTAACTTCCACTTCAAACGTAAAGGCACATGGTGGTTGAAGTGACTATCGCAAAGTTAGTTAGACAGTTAGATATGAGGCAGTAGAGCTTAGTATCCAAAGTACAAGCATATAGTCACACGAAACGTTGTCCGGTTAACTATAGACCCCAAGCTATGTGATGGCAGAGAGTGTAACCGGTGATCCATTTATTTTTGAATACCACCATAATCCGCGCATTATTCGATATCGAGGTACAATAGGCTGAGCCATGACACCCGCATATGAAATTTACTCGCAGTTTATCCAATAGAGTCTGACATTCTGACAAAGATAACTCTCACCAGAAGAAGATACCTTCCATTCCAACCTTGCTTCCGCAAGTCTCTCTGCTTGACAGATTAAGGATGTAGTGCAGTAGAATGATAAAGCCAGAAAATAAACGATAGGAAAGCTGGAGCTCTATGCATATGCCTAAGCCCTTCGTATTTAAAAGCCAGGCTAACTTGAGTCCAGGTGCGGTCATCGAACTGAAAAATTTAGAATTTTGCAAAAAATGTCTTTAAAAATATATACCTACATTCTGGAGCATAAGAACATAAACACAAAATATATATGGCCATGTTTGGCTTTTTATCTAAAAGGCGCTGCTTAAATCTATTAAAATTATCTTATCTGATATTAATAAATTACAAATTATATTTTTTTCGATTTCAGATACGAAACTGGCAACAACATCCAAGCTCAAGAGGAAGGTTACTTAAGGAATGTTGGTACTGGTGACGACATTGTTCCAGCTCTGGTCCAGCAAGGATCTTACTCTTACACCGCTCCTGATGGCCAAGTAATCACTGTAGAGTACACTGCCGATGAATTCGGATTCAGTGTCAAGGGTGACCACATTCCCACCCCACCACCAGTATCTCCAGAAATCCAGAAAGGCCTTGATCTCATCTACGCCGGAATTAGAGCTAACGCGGTAAATATCAAATAAAATTTACCAATACCCCATATTCCATCAAATAAGCGTAAAATTTATGCTAAGAATAGATACGACCATAAATAGTGGGAGGCCTCGGGTTTAATTCCCGGTATGGGAAATTTGGAATTTTGTAATTTCTACGTTGTCTCTGGTCTGGTCTGGAGTGAGGCTTCGGTTGTGGTTAGTTACCACCCTACTGGCAAAGCCGTGCTGCCAAGCGATTTACCGTTCTGGTATGATGCCGTGTAGAAACAAAATAACAACAACTGAATTAGTCTTAAATCATTAGGTACGGAAAAAGTCTGCGGGATGAGATTTGAAACTAGGACCCTATGAATAATTTAAATCCAACTTGTAATTCGTGTACAAGGCTTTTAATACTTCAATATTAATTATTTTGCTAATTCACTCTTGGCTAGCGTGGCGGACTATATGGTCAAACCCCTCTAATTCTGAGAAGAGTGCTCAGTAGTTAGCTGGCGACGGGTTGTTGATAATGATGATGATGATTTATTATTCAAAGCATTGATGAAATCATGTAAGCCTTAGAGGTAGGACATATTACCAAGGCGTTTGTCGTCGTCTTAACGACGGCATTTTATGGTGAAATATAAAGGAGCGTAATATTTAAGGACCGCACCATCACACATCACGTAACACGCATTGCCACCACAAATGCTTTGCCACCACAAATTGCGGTCTACAACCACAAATGCTTTATCAACCTAGATTGATAAGGAATGTAGATTATTAATTGCCTATACTATTATTAACTTTTTTTAAATTTAATTCCAGGAACGTAATGCCCTTGAGCTTAAGAACAACCCTGAAGCCGCCAGATTACAAGAAGACAAGGCAGCTCTTGACTACAAAGGCTTTTATCACCAAAAGTAGATCGATCTGAACATTATCTATCAGTGAAATTAAATCAGTGACTTTATATTTTAACAAATCAATAGTACCTAGGATCACAAACTAACGTGTGATTAGCAACCGAGTGCTCTGTGAGCATAAACAAAGTCAGTTTAGAAATAATTAATTAGTACGTAATGAAAACCATCGCGCACCTTAGATTCACTAGGGCCATACAATACGTGCATTTGGAGATGTCGAGACTTCAATCTACTAACTGACAACAGATATTTTACAACAATGTTTTAGCGTGTTTTCTATTTTCGTTGCCATTTGATCTGAGATTTAGAAAATTGATGAGAATTAAGCTGAATAGTGTAGAAGTTTATTGCATATAGGTACATCATGACGTGGTAATATGTTTTAAGTTACAATAACTATAAAATATTTACATTGCAGTACCAGAAGCGGACAAAAAAGATGACTGTTATTAATTTTGTTATTAAATAAATATACTCATTCTCTGTGCTATAAGCTAGTGGACTCGTTGTTGGTTTTTGTTGAATTGTGATAGTGAATAGCAAAAACCAGTAGTTTTACTGTATGTTTGTAACTTTCATACTTTTGTACATATCTTTATGTAACTTATCATTAATTTCTATAAAATAAAATGTTAAAGATTGACTACCCTTATTTTATTAATAGACGAAATACTTAAGAAGTAGCCTTAGAATAGTTACTATGAATATTCACGTAAATTTTCTCTTGTCTCTACAAAACTATAGAATGTTTACAACAAAGGGATTCTATAAAATAATAATGTTCTAGCAAAATAGTACTGGATCTTCGAATATTCATTCGCCTCTTGAAAGCTTTTGATTTCCAAAGTTTCCAAAGTTCTTTACAAACAAAAATCGTAAATGGTTACTAACTAACGGTAAAGGTTAACTTTTCGAATAGGATTTTTGATAAAAATGCTATTTAAATGATTCAGATTTTCAGCATCCTGATTGTGTAAGGCTTACGTACCACTTCATAATCAGTATCATGTTGTCATCTCAAACAAGATTACCTTGTTCACATCTGCTAAATTGGGCAGTTTTTGTTTGTCAAAAACCTTACAGGACCACTTTGATAATTCGACATTGCATTTTCGATCCTAAAATATTGCCTTTTGTACCTAAATTAATTTACATTCTCCGTGCGAGCCCAATTTGGAAATTTCCTGGACTACTCGATAACATGGATGGCCACCCTTAAAAGTACACTAGAACAAATTCTAAATTTAACTTTTGATGAGCACTTCTGGAACCAAGCTACTTTACCGGTCAAGTACGGTGGCATCGGCGTGAGGAAAATTTCCAGTGTAGCTCTTCCGGCTTTTCTGTCCTCTGTACATAATATAAAATAGCTTAGTTCTCAAATTCTCAAATCCAATTCATCATTAACCTATGCCACAGAGGCCCTAGAGAGTTGGAAGGTCAGATGTCCCAATGTCGACATCCCGAAGGAACGTACTACACAAAAACTTTGGGATTTGCCATTGGTTCAGCTGACACATACGAATTTGGTTCAAAATCTTACAAGTGACAGAGATCGTGCCAGGCTTCTAGCATTATCCGAAAAGGAATCTGGGTATTGGCTGCATACCTTGCCATCAAAAAATCTCGGCACACTTTTAGATAACGAAAGTTTCCGTGTGGCTCTAGGTCTCAGATTGGGAACACCACTGTGCCATCAGCACAGATGTCCGTGTGGTAAAGAGGTTGATAAATTAGGAATCCACGGACTCTCTTGCCAAAGGAGCTCTGGTAGGCTGTTTAGGCATGGCTCTCTTAACGATACGATTAAAACAGCTCTTGCCACCATAGATATTCCTGCGCTCATTGAGCCGGCAGGGATTAGTCGGGATGATGGCAAGAGACCTGATGGATTAACGCTGGTTCCCTGGGAACGGGGACGGGCGCTAATGTGGGACGCAACTTGCGTTGACACATTGGCCCCGTGTCAGGAAGACAGCATCAAGACCGGGAGCCGCAGCAGAAACAGCTGAAAACGGCAAGCGGCGCAATTATGCCTCTATTATAGAGAGTTACATTTTTGTGCAGTTTGCCGTGGAGACCCTGCGGCCATGGAGTCTTAGTGCAAAAAAATTTTTACGAGACATTTCACCGCGATTAATAGCCTCATCTGGTAACAGAAGGGCTGGCTCATTTTTTGCGCAACGGATCAGCCTGGCTGTCCAGCGCGGAAATGCAGCCAGTATTCTTGGCACCATTCCACGCGGGCATGATTTATATAGTAATTAGATAAGGCTAGCTTTAAGTTTTATTGTAATATGTTCCATTAAAAAAAATCGTGTACTTACCTAAAAAAAAAATACAATGCGGGTGTAGAGCTCAAAATTTTATGGAATCCAAGATTTCCTCTTGTGGGTATGTAGTGATGTAAACTGTAAATCTCATACCAATTACCCTGAGTAAGCCATAGTGGCAATCATCCAGTTTAAACATAATCCAGTTTATACTAATATTATAAATGCTTTCTGTCTGTCTGTCTGTCTGTCTGCTAGCTTTTCACTGCCGAACAGTTAAACTGATTTTGATGAAATTTGGTACAGTTACTTACATTCGGGGAACATAGGCTACTTTTTATCCCTGAAAATCAAAGAGTTCCCACGGGATTTTTAACAAACCTAATTCAACGCGGGCGAAGTCGCCGGCATCACTTAAAACCTTTACGCATACAATTCGACAAACAGAACGAGATTTCGACTCTTAGGAAAACCTAAGAACTGTAAAAACAGTTACTATCAAATGTTCGTGATAATAACTACGACCAACTATTAATCAACTCAATTAATACTAAGAACTATAAATTTCTCCATCCTGAGTGTAATTTTTAAAAGTTAAAACATAACACCATAGTTATATTTATACACTAATGTTTCTATGAATAATATTATGCTGCCTGTTTAGACTAAATGAGTTTACATCTACGCAAATGCCACGTTAATTTAAAAAGTTACAGATCTCTGAACTGAGGTATGTTCCAAAAATATCAAAACACACCTAATACAGTACTAATTGCTGCCAACCACCATCATGTATGAAGATAATTATGACCATGCACAGGCAGCAAAATATCGGCCAAATAAAGAGGCTAACGCTGAAGTCCTTACTGATCTCATAATCAGAAGGAAGACAAAAATACTGTCTCATTGTCATTGAATTCGTAAGTTTTAAAACTATATACACAATATTATTTTTCTTTGCTTGATAAGAAGTTGAAGCTGTTAAACCATCTTTACCTAATATTAAAATTAAAACATAAGTTGGTTAACTAATAAATCTTTATAATTTATCTCATATCAACTGTATGAATTTTATTAGGGCCATTAAATACCACATGCCTAACAGGATTTCCAGAGGCCTGTTATAGACATTTAAACAAATTATTATAATTTCGTAATATGTTTCTGCCCTTTATGGACTCGACGTCCAAAACACGGTTAGACGTGTGCTATACTTTAAACTTTAATTATGGGTAGGTATGAACTGAGTGTGTAGCTAATTATTCTGTCTTTGGGCGTCAGGTTCACTGTATCCTAACTGATCACTTTGAATTACTATCATACGCTTAAAATATAGTACCTTAATTTTTGCAAAGCCAATGTATTAAAAGTTAAAAAAGGTAAACACCTAAACTGTGTAAGCCCTTTTTCATACATATTATTTTGTAATTTGAGAATTTAACCGAAAACTACTTTTTACCCGACAATATTAAGTTTGTAGGTTACATATTGTTAATTAATACTACCATGAAAATATAAATTAATATTAAGTAAGTAGTAGGTTATGGTTATTTTTTATACTGATCTTGACTTATTTGACTTGTGGTTAGTATTAGATGCAAATAAATAATTAAAAGTAATGTGAATTTAAGTGGATAATACAAAAAATATATAATAAACATAGATTAATTCGCTATGTATGATTATAAAGTCCGCGCATGTGTATATAGCAGTCGAGAATATTGTTGTGGCTTTCTATCAGTGAAATAATTTTTAGAATTGGATTATTGGTTCTAGAGATTACCCGCTCTTTGCAAACGAATATACCTCTTTATTATATTAAGTAGGTACTAGCTGATAACCGAGAATAAGTTTGCGTGGATTTAGGTTTTTAAAAATCCCGTGGGATCTCTTTGATTTTTCAGGGATAAAAAGTAGCCTATTTTACTCTCCTGCTCATACCTGTGCAAAAAATCACGTCGATCCGAAGCTCCGTTGCGACGTGATTGTAGAACAAACCAATAAACCAACAAACAAACACTTTCGCATTTATAATATGGGTAGTGATATAGATGTAAAATTTTTGGTATCAGAGAATATCAACTTGGTATTGGAAAAATATTGTAAATTAAAGAAATTTATTTACAAATATTTTAATGCAAACAATACACCAGAGTGAAAAATATAACCAAAAGAAACTTTATTCACTATAATAACTTTTTATCGAGAGTTAGGTAACCGTGTTGTGTGTGAAAATCCGCAACTCGTTTATTATAATATTTGGTTTTTCTCTAATCTCCATAGACCTTTACAGCAGCCTGTAATAACCACAAGAGAGGATTCAAGTGTTGCAGCTATGTCGCAAGTCGCAAACATAGTTTACACTTAGTCCAAGAGCATGACAATAGAAAGTAAATCTGAATAGACTAACGGCCGAAATTGAAAATCAATCCTATAAGTAATCTGTCGATAATTATTTACGGACTTGGGTAAACATGGCATAACGACTCCTCTATGACAAGATTTTCAAAAATTTCACAAAAGCGAAAAAAGGTGTGTCAGCTAGTTTATTTTTAATGAAAATTAAGATAATATTTTTGACAAATAACTGTTGAAGCAGCGGGCTCAAGTCCAACATAATAATTTAAAATAAAATAAAAATGGCGAGCAAAAGAGCAGGCGGGTCACTTGATGTTAAGTGATTACCACCGCCCATGAACATTTGCAGTACCAGAGGAACCACCAATGAGTTGGCCGGCCTTTCAGAAATTTGTTGGTCCAATATTTTACAAGAAATATCTTTAATCTTTAGATGTTTAATTACTTAAATTAAAACACACATAACTCCGAAAACTTAGAGGTGCGTGCGAAGTCAGTCAGTCTGCATTTGGCCAGCATGACAGACTATGGCCAAACCCCTTCTTATTTTGAGAGGAGACTCTTGCTCTGTAGTGAGCCGGTCATGGGTTGAACATGTTGATCATGATGATGATGATGATGATGATGATCTTTATTTTATATTTGGCAGCCAAATCTTTGTCTCTATCTCTTAGTAGGTACATCTTACATCGATGGTGCCCGTTAGCATATTAAAACAGAATATTTACGAAAGTAAGAAGCACTTGTAACTTAAAGCATTTATTATATCTTACCTTGTAATTAATTGAAGATTGAAATTCAAATTAAGTATACTATTTAAATTACTATTTAAATAATAGGTATATCAACTTGTTGGTATGACTTTTGAATCAGATATTATCAGTGAGTAGTGACGGGTAATATTTCTGGGATCTAGCGAAAATGATCGTTTCGTCCATTTCGTCAGTCAATCGAACGAACGAAGTGCTATTTAGACTAACTCCTATGAAGTAGATGTAGAAAAGAATCTTACTTTTTAAAACTATCTAAATCAATCAATTAGCCTGTTTGCGTTAGCTGCTGAACATAAGCATTCTCGTGAGCATCGTAAGTCCAGTGGGCTGGTATTGGATTAACTAAATTACTCATGATAGACTTGCTGTACCCCTGCAGAGATACCAACTCCTTATACCTAACTCTAGAGTGCACGGTGCAACCTTGCATGATGATTTATACAATGGCTCGCACGGGAAGCACCGTGCCGAGGTCGGGCAATTGTCAATACATTTAAATTAATTGATAATTAATTGTCAAAAGCGCACAGGCATGGCTCAATGAAGCATGGATTACTTCCGACATAATTCTGTGAACTGGGCATGTGCGGTGCAAGATAAATCCACACTTACGCTGTGACTAAATGAATTTATCAAATTAGGCAATTAGGCCGAAAGATTTTACTTAAATTTTTGTGCAACATCAACCACTCACTTGTTATTAATGTTTTACACGAAGGATCTCATTTTCCGTAACTTTTAAATAAATTTTCTCAATAATAATATTTGAAGTCAATAAATAATCATTTCCTTAGGATAGTGTCTCAATAGTTACAAATCATTTACCAAATTTTAGCTTTAGTTTTTTAATGTTATACAGATCTGTAGGAGGAAATCATTGCTACTGTAGAAGCAGCGAGCAAATACAGTAGAGTACCAAATACAGTAGAGTTTCAATAATTGCTGTAAAACATTCAAAAGTCGTATATCAACAACACAGAATAATAACATTATTCAACATCCAACAAAAAAGATAATAAAAATATTAAGTAAATAAAAAGAAGTTTTTCTGAGTAATTATGATATTATTATCTGGTAAAACACTAGAAGTTAGCTCAGATCCCATATTATAGCGTCAAAAAACCGTTAGCATAAAGGTTATGTCGTTCCTATGGAGACTCCTTTGTTTCCAATAAAACTGCAATTATTTATAATGGGCAGCCATTATCAAGTTATTGTTTAAAATGCATTCGTTATGTGTGCGTTCAGTAAATTTATTCATGCATATGTACTTATGTGCGTTCAGAGATGAATCGCCGGGATGCGCTCAGGTCGCGCGAAGTTCATAGGTAAAGATGATGGTATATAAACCTAAGGCTGTGTCACTGTTCACACACTTGTGTTGCTTCTTAGTGCATCAGGACCTGGAACTCCTTGTTCATAAGTTAATCATGGTGAGAGGACATAGAAACATTATATTAACACGAAGTATTTACGTTTCATGGGACACAGCTTTTTTAAATTTCAACTTTTCCTCTTCATCCTCTTTTGTACAATGTGATTCGAAATACCATGTAAATCATATAATTCAATTTTACCTTAACCCTTAAACCTTTATGAAATTATAATAAAAAAGAACTAAGAACCTACCTATGTTTTGAAACTAATAAGTACCTCCGTCAGTAAGGTAAGGTAAAGCTTTTATAGTCTCAGTAAACAAAAGCTTTGTACACGATCGAAAAGGAAGAGAGCAATGGACCAGCAGTATCACCAATACACAATTTCAGTCATATTATATTATTATTTCTTTACTATTGCTTTAAATGACTATACAATGTCAATTATTATTATAGTAAATTTTACTTTCTTTGGCAACCGATTACCTACGTCTGTTGATCTGATTTTTCACAATACAAGATTATTGTGAAGTACGGGTTCTCAACTCCTCAACCATCGGGGTTAGGTGATAGGGATAGTGGCCATTTGAAACACAAAGTGTGTGGATTTGCCACACGTCACGTGTGCAAGCTAATTATTGGTATAGTAATAATAATTAACAAGCTTGTGAATAAACTTCGTGTTCCGACTTTTCAATCTCGATGCATCGGGGTTAATAATATAAACCGAAAAAGAGAAAATCGGATGATTAGAATAAGTAAATATTTATATATATATACATAACAATTATATTTATATATAACAATTAATTGAAAATAAATCTAATTGTCATGAAATATTTTAAGCAGTAATTAAGTGATACCCGCGCTTTCGCCTCCAATAGCTTAGATTTTAAAAAATCCGAAAGAGACTTCAATTTTCCGGATGAGTAAAAAAAAGTAGTCTGTATTATATACAGAATGCAAGCTATCTCTTTACTAAATAGATGATGACCGTGACTTCATCTACGTGGATTTAGGTTTGCCAAAATCCCGTGAGAACATTTTGATTTTCCGGGACAAAATGTAGCCTGTATAATATGTTCATCCCCGGGATGCAAGCGATCGATATACCAAATTTCGTCAAAAAAGTTAAATGGGGGGGGGGGGGGGGGAAAAAGCTGGCAGACAGACAGACCGATAAACGTACACTTTCGCATTTATAATTATTAATATTACTACATTAAGTATGGATTTCTCTACTTGTTTTGTAGCAGTAACTTTATTGAAAGTGAAGAAGAGAGAAGATATATAAGATGGGAATTAAGTCACGAAACCTTTTCTTTCCTCATGTCGGTATTAACACTATTATAATATTCGCGTCACGTTCTGCCAGCGACGAGCTTTTAACTTGACGTTTATTTATAGATACCTTTCATAAAGCTGCGGCGTGAATCCTTTGACTCTTGAACTGTGTTATTATTATTTAATACAAAAGGTGCAAGAAAGTCTTTATGCAAGTTTGTGAATAGGAATTATAATAATCTGTTTATATTCATACTCCATACTAATATTATAAGTGCAAAAGTGTATCTTAATCGATTTTGACGAAATTTGTTGCTTGCATGCGGGAAACGGAATACTATACTACTTTAAAAAAATTCACGTAGATAAAACGAGCGCAACTTAGCATTTACTCAAAGTCTCAGAAATTATAACGTCTACAAAGTTAAAAGTTGGCAGGTTGATTCCCTTTTTACATCCAATTCAGATCCAAAAATCTTTCTTAGCGGATGTCTACGCGCTTCCTCTAGAACGTCCGCTGAGAAAGGATTTGACCAAAAATCACCCCTGTGTAGTGTGTAAGGGTAAATAAGTTAATAAATGTCCCATAATCGATATGGGACATTTATTAACTTTTTGAAACACTTGAAAATATCTTAATCAAACGAGAAAAAAGTTATTCAACCCCAACGTCAACCATCAAAACCATCCCGCAAATAACAGAAATCGGCTATAGTGCATATACTGTGCTTAGTTAGAGCTCATAAGAAAACTATGAAATAACCAGATGCTGGTCAGTACCTAGATATATGAAAACTAATTGAATTGACAAATGAAACCGTTTAGTAACTGAATCGTATACTCGTTTATGATAATATCACAAATTCTTTTTTGTATAGTAAATTGTTTAACAACAATATTGCTCGTAAGATTTGTCAGGTAAAATAACAAATTGGTATGTTATTATAAGCATGTATTGTACTTTTAAATATGCAGATGTACTTGTACCTATGTATGTTTTTGATCAATAAATTATTAAATACCATTATTATTATTATTTATTAAATACCTACTATCCTACATCAATGGGTAAAATATCAATGGGTAAAATTTTCGTGCACTTCATGAGTATCGGTTTTTAATACTTGATTAATTAATTAGTAGTATAAGTTTTATCTATCAGGTAGGTAGGCATGTTAATAACCATTTTTTTAAACTTTACATTCTACAAGATTTTGTGGAATCAACTTCAAGCGTTGTCAAATTGTGTCTCAGCAATTTTATAGGTATTACATTACATTCACGCCTGCTACAAAAGCCCAAGTTTACTCAGTAATTAAATTCTAAAGCCTGTGTAATTTTTGAGTTAACAGCTAAGGTACTGTTGACGAGGACGTAGGACGTAAATTTGTCATTTAGAGCCATCGTCCAGGCAACTTTTTGTAAAGATACTGCAGCAACATACATAACAGCAAAAACTTCAAGTCGCGTCGTTGGCCTCTGTAGGGTATTTTCCTGGTATTTTGAACACGCGGCTGTATCGCTACTATAATTTGCCGTGGGTGATATCCCTTGCTATTTAAGGGCAAACTAGACTTCACGACTTAACTTCTCAAGGCTTAACTTAACAAAGGCAGATTAACTTATATCAAGCGTAACTTACTTTACCAAGAAAACTTGCACTCATGGTTCTAAAATAAAACAGCGCTATCTTGGTCAAGTTACTCGTAATTTAATAGTTAAGTATACCTACTTCATCAAATCACCGTTTAACTATGTTCATAGAATGTATAAATCCCTTTATGTGTTTCTCTTTACAGATCTCCATACTAATTGTAAGTTTAGTGGCGACCACTTGCATTGAATTCACATCCGCACAGGCGCAGAGGCCGGGCGATCCGATTCCTATAATTAAATATGAATCAGAGGGGCCTAATCCAGATGGATCTTACAAATGGTTGTATGTATACCTATTGTACAGTTCGATTTTCAATATACTTACTACTTTAAAGACATTAAGCGGTTATGCTATAAGCCACATTTTTAAAGTATACTCATAACACTTGCATAGGCTATTGAGCATAATCATAATAGTTAAAAAACTATTGCAAAGTATTCTTTTTAAATGGTGTTGCGCTTTACGACAATTCAACCCCTTAAGGGATAAAATAGGGATTTGAAATTTGTGTAGTCTAGGCTGACGAAGTTGCAGACATAAGCTGATTTAGTACTTATATATTTTTGAATAAAAATCATGGTCAATATTTCATTTCAGATATCAAACAGGGAATGAGATCAACGCAGAAGAGTCGGGGTACGTAAAGAACTTTGGCAAGGGCGAAGGACAAGAAGTTCAAGTCGCTGAAGGCAAGTTCAGTTACAAGGCGCCGGATGGTTCGCCTATCGCGCTTCAATATATTGCTGATGAAAACGGATTCCAGCCACAAGTAAGAAAATTATCGTTCTGACATTATAAATAACAAAGAGGAGTTTCTCTCGAGCACTTTCGCATACAAGTATAGTTCGATTCTTCTTTGTTTGTATGGAGTGTGCTCCGAAGACATTCCTGCGTCTAGAAGATAGAAGCGGACTAACGTGGAACCTTATTAAAACCATACTCTTAATTAGTTTTTACGCTATATACCTAGTAGCGGAACGCTTATCACTCGGTCTTTACGGTAGGGTCTATGTAATTAGCCGCATCAGAAGTTTTCCACTATAACAAAATTATGCCAGATAATAATTTCTTAGATTGCACCTGTCGGAAATCGAACCTCTGACCCCCGACTTATTAAGACTACTTGTACAAGTACAAACTCTCATTGATGAAAAACGTGAAGGTCATGAAAACAATGGATAAATATAAGTAATAAAATAAGTACTTACTTATTATTTTTATGATCTTAGAATTATGAGTTGAAACATTATATTATTTTCCTAATCATCTAAAATGTCATCCAGCCCGGCCCTACATCTGCATTATTTCAGACCTTGACACCTTTACCACAGTTCCTTTACGTTGGTATGTAATACAATCCTGAGATATGTCGGTGAGTCTGACATAATAAGGGTGACCACAAACTGTAGATAATCATATAGATTGCTTGATTATTTAATAAGATTTAAACAGTTAGTTGTATAGTTTTTGGTACTTACTTACTGTTGTTACCTACTGTTGTATACGAAAAACATTACGCAGACCAGTGTTTCAACTGATCCAACTTTTACTGATTACTTTGCGCTTTCTGAAAACAACTTGCTTTTATACTAAAGTAATGCCAGTGCAAAACAAATAATATGATATGTATTTATTATTATTCTGTAGTGTAAATGTTAAAATATCCGTGACTTGAAAAATTTAACGTTGCCTCTGAACGTGAACGATAAATTTTTATCAGTTTTGCAAACATAAAATTTTAATATAATAATCCCTATTTGGCTTTTATAGTAAATGCAGTCATTGTCTTTAAATAACTTTGAACAGAACATCATTCCATATCTACAAAAAATATTCATTATTGTAATCAGCATTGACCTACTGAGAATTAAGAAATTGACAGCTGCTTATTTATAACGCATTTAAGTAAGCCACTATAATAAACCATCAGTATTGAATGAACAGTAAAGCATTATGGCTCAAGAGCTCGTAGGGTCTTTATACAAGTGCTTGAAAAATTGTGAAAATTTGTAAAACGGTTCTTTAGCGCTACATGTGGACAAGATCAGGCCGTGGTGATTCCGCAAATCGCAACCGTTATTAGTTATTAGATTTCTAAATTATTATTTATGTATTACTAACATGGTTAAAGTTGAAAATATATCTCAGACTAGAATATAATACCAAATAGCTGGCACTTATAAGCAGCATGTTTAAAGTTTTTTTCGGGAAAATACTAGAGAGTTAGTTTGTAAAATAACAGCACCTGTTTTATATCATGAATAGGCCGAATGCCGATGAAAAATGCCGATTTTTTTTCTTATATACATCAAATACTAAACCAACCACGGATCAGCTAGCAGCTGTAATTTGCTATAATATACAGGCAACTCAGAAGAACCATCATACAGTGGCGTAGCTAGGTAACCAAGGGCCCTGAGGCAAATCAAAAATGGGGCCCCACTGCTATCTAAACTGGTTAGGTTTTATCAAGTAAAAATATTAAATATACAAATACTTACATTCACAGAAAGAATTTAGGGGAATCCTCTAGTAACTTTCAAGCTATAATACTTATTTATTTTGAAAATGGGAGAAATTTTCAAAACTTTAGTTCGATCGAGAATTTCTGGTAAGGATTTGAGGGACCCCCTGAGCTTTAGGGCCCCGGGGCACTGCCCCGCCTAGCCCCTAGGTAGCTACGCCACTGCCACCATACGAACTTTCAGATTTTATCAAACTACTTACTCTTCAAAATTGCCTACAGACTCTCGTTAAATAAACCTGTTACTGGTAGTTCACTCTGCTGGTTATTTATAAACTATGTTCTGAGTGGGTTCGTGCGTTTGACATTAATTTGTCTTTGTTTCGCACATAGTAAATTTATTATATAATCTGGCATTTTGCGTATGTCTGATGACGAATCTATAAATTATTATTATGTTTTTGTCCTCAATCAGACGTATATTTTTGCATTAGTATGACAAGGCTAAACTTTCTTTGCATAAACATGTTTCTCGAATTAACTTCCATTCAGCCATAAAGATTCGATAAAGAAGAATACCTAAATCTTTTTTAAGACTTATTGCGTTATACATTAAAAAAAAGCATATTTGTGTTTATCATAATTAATTTTAGTTTGTCATTATCTCAGACACAAAAGTAAATTTTTCTTGCGATTTTTGACTGCAACTAAGTTTTTCATACTTAATTTAATTCATCATGATCATTATATCACTATTCGGCACGGGTCTCCTATCAGGATAAGTAGGGTTTTGGCCATAAAACGATATTATGGAGAACTCTCAGGCATGTCGGATTTCTCACGATGATTTCCTTCACCGATAATGAAAGTGATATTTATTTTAATTGCTTAAAACGCACATTGCTCCGAACAGCAAGAGATGAGTGACCAAGGTCGAATCCCCGACCTCCTGAATAGAAGACTAATATCTTAACCACTACACTACCACATATTTTAACTAATTAGTGTTTGCGTAATCTTCGGTCAAAGAGTCTTTACATTGTTACATGTATCGAAATAGTCACTTGTCCTGGCACTTAACACATATTAGTCAGAAAGTACGCATATTACGAACCTGAATCATCAAATTGCGTAAGGAGTTTGGAAGAAGTCTGAGAGATGCAGGCACGGGTGTGAGTCGAAGTTGGCCAATGTATGAGCAAATGTCACTTCAAAATATCAAACACCGACCCATGACCTGTTCTTGGGAAATGGGAAGCGTTTTCGAAGTCAGATTAACCTACGATACTGGTCTCAATGTTTAAGATGCGTCGTAATCATCAAGGCCATTACCAATCGAACACCTTTCGTAGTTTACGATGACTACGCAATTTCATCCGGTAATGCCTATAACAGTTACCAAAATTGGATATCGCTCGAATTTAAATATTTATGCAATAAATAGCACGTTAGCTACTGACAATGTCAGCTGGTATTATTATTATTTAAAATTTGGAAATCCAGTTCGAAAATAGTCAGTAACTTAAGCAATCCTTGTTTCATATCAGTAGTTTATATACAAGATTTCGATATAGATATATATATATATATAATAAGAATTCATGATAATTTCTTCAATCTTCCTGTCCCATGATCCACCAAGAAGACTACTTATATCACATTTTGTTTAAATTTCTATGTAAAATATTCCTAAATTTGTGGTGTAACTCATTGAATCTCTTTCATAATATGATATTTAAGTCATTCTGTTGAAATTTAGTAGGTATTTAATTTTACTAAAAAATCTACTAACAGAGGTCCTCTACCAACCTCTTATTTAACTTTTCAGCGTTATGGCTGTTTAAATTAAATATCAATTGCTTCAATGTAAAGGAATACATCATGAGAAAAGCTGAACCCCTGAGAGTTTTCCAAAATGTTCTCAAAGGTGTGTGAAGTTAGCCAATCCGCACTTGGCCAGCGTGGTGAACTATGACCCAAACTCTTCTCATTCTAAGAAGAGACTCGTGCCCAACAATGGGTCAGCGATAGGTTGATGATGATGTAAGCACCTATTTTATAGGTATAAGCTATAAAACACTGTAATTAACAGTCAAAGTTCATTCCTTTTTAACCGACTTCAAAAAAAGGAGGAGGTTCTCAATTCGTCGGAATCTTTTTTTTTTTTCTTTTTAGTGTATGTTCCCCAATTACTCGAAGACGCCTGGACCGATTTTGAAAATTCTTTTTTTGTTTGAAAGGGTATACTTCAAAGTTGGTCCCATTTAAATTTGGTAAAGATCTGATGAACATCTTCGAAGATAGATACTGGAACTCCTCAAGGGATAAGAGTAAATTGCTCGCGATCAGTGTGATAGCTTAGTAAACAGTAGATTTTTAACCAGTCATAGCATAATTCCATGGGACCACTAAAAATTGTGAAATAAATTTTTTTTACAAAAAAAATAAAAACCGACTTCGATACACAAACACTAAAAATTGAAAAATAATTTAATTTATTACCGAATATATTATGTATACAAGAGTTAATATAGTTCCATAATAATATTTTTTGGGGTCGGTGCCAATGAGGTGCCATTGTGGAGTCTCATAAAAATATGAAGTCTAGACGATTCGCGCAGCTAAAGCTAATTGGCACCGGCACCAAAAAATATTATTATGGAACTATATTAACTCTTGTATACATAATATATTCGGTAATAAATTAAATTCTTTTTAAATTTTTAGTGTTTGTGTATCGAAGTCGGTTTTTATTTTTTTTGTAAAAAAAATTTAAGTTACACATATACTTTTTACAATATCGGTGGCTTTAATTAGTCACTACTTTGGTGTATTCCAAAAGGTATATTGTGAATAGATTTATAAGAACTTTAATGATGCCTTGTTAAAGCATTTTGTCCAGAATAGTAAGTCCGTCTTCAGCGCAATACACATTGAGCCCACTGGGCCGCCGACATATGTCGGCAACTTTTTGTCGGCGGTCTAGTTGGCGGCTTCACTTAATAAGTCGGAAAATTTGGTCGGCGGCTTGAGATGAGAAATTTATTTGGCAGTCAGTGATTGCCGCGTGTCGATGCCGGGCAACTAAACGCAGGCGTACCCAAGCCGCCAACATGTCGGCGGGTAACATGTGCGGGCGCATGTTGCCGACATGATTCTTTTCATACAGGCCACCGGGTTGTGTCGCCGGGCTTTGTCGGCGGCCCGGCGGGCTCAATGTGTATTGCGCTTTCCTTTTACATGTAAAAATAAGCTCATTACTATGCACGGAGCGACATCTGAAACATCTTATATGACTATTTTAGAAACAAGAACGATTATTTGCATAATATTACCATATCCTTTGCGAAAATATAACCACATGTAGAACTTATAGTGCCTTAACTGCATTATCTTGAGATTGTATGAAGATATGTGTAATTCTGTCGCATTATTGCACATAATATTTTATGCTAAGTACAGTGTGAGCTACAATAATGTCAATATTAGCAGGAAACAATAACTGCGTAACTATTAATTGTGTTAGGAAAAACTGTCTTACAGACCTGCATTTGAGTTATATTCAAAGTGGTGTTTGGAAAAACCATTTATAGTCATTAAAACACGATATGAAAGAAATGTGTGTCAACCAGTGACCCTAAGGTCTTGGTCATCAAACTAAATAAAATCTCATTCAACGAGCTGTTTCAAAATGAATTATATTAGAATAATAAAATAATTTTGTTATATATCAATATGAATGCACATTTGCTACATTATATTGTTATAGGGAGAGAGCCTGGCCGCCACTTCGTTATTTTATAAAAGCTGAAAGTTGTTCTGCGTATTGTCTCCAACACAGTGAGAAGCGATCAGCGACTATGAAGTTTGGATCTTGGCTTGGATCTTTGAAGTTGAACTTTCAGCTTTTATAAAACAATGAAAGTCTGGCACGCACTGGCTCTTATGTAGTCCATTATGTATGAACTGTAGTGCACTGTTAATGGTAACCATGTTTCTTGTTTCAGGGAACTCATCTGCCAACTCCGCCGCCGATTCCTCCTGCAATCCAAAGAGCGTTGGACTATTTGAAGACTCTCCCTCCCACCGCTGCCACAGCACCAAGCGGATCACGCCAACGGCCATTCTTCTAACCAAAACCAGTCAATCATACGTTCATAAAAATAATCGACTCTACATGTACTACAGAGATGATATTTTAGATGATCTATTATAAGAACTTGGCCTTGACAATAATTGAGATAAGTAGGTACGTGCATGCATAACCAAATATGAAATTGGAGTCAGTTTGAAAAAATATTATAATCGTATAATTTAGAGGTTTTTTTTGTAACGATAAAGTTAATCGCACACATATATTTTACTATTTCCATTATAATGTCATACTTGTATATTTAAATAGCCATAATTGCCAAGAATTTCGACTTGATCACTGTCATATAATTTCTCGTAAATTATGTCACACAACCCTATCTAGATTCTATACTTAATATTTTAAGCTACATCATTTAAAGTTACGAAATTTATATATTATCTCCTATTAAGTCATTATTTACTATCTACAACTACCATTGTTATTATTGCGAGAATACTCGCTAAAATAAGCTCATAATAAAACAGATTTTTAATTAAGTTTCATATATTTTGTATAATAAAGTTTGTGAATTGAATAGTTCGTTGTATTATTTAAAAATATTAGCTTATCAAATAAAATATGTTATTATTATTAAATAACTAGCTTTACCATGTCTTCGTACTCAATTTAGTTTTTCTTTTAATTCCACTAAGAAATGATATACTTAAATCAATTTATTCTTATGTTTTGAGAAAATCTTAAAATCTAAATCTAAGTCGCGGAAAAAAAACACTTTACTATAAATAATATGGTACAGTACCTATGGTAACAAAAGCTAGTATATTATAGTATTATATTCTGTAATAAATTAGTTTTTTATGACCATAAAGATTATTTTCCTAACGAATCCCAACGAATGTTGGGAACGCCAATATTGTTTGTTTGTTTGTTTTTTTTGAATAATATAATTTATATATTATAATGAATAATGAATATTGACCGGACTATAATATAATTTATATCCCGTTGTGTGAAATAAGCTTGATAAACCATCGAAATACCATGATATTCTGATAAAAATGGTAATCAATTTTTTTTGTTATCTATTGTACTTCAATTGATTGCCCTTACGATCATGTTAGTCTAACCAACCTTAACATAAGGTCAGACACAAATGTAAGGTTTAACAGTTTACGGATATATAATAATAATTACAGATATAATATGTATAAATAAGCATAAACTAGTTATTAGACAATAATTGACCCACCGAAATATAATTGACGTTTAAGTGTGATGATGAGTATAGGTAAGAAGCTTGAAAAATCATGATCACGTAAATCAATTAAGTAGCACCTACAAAATATCGATTTACCTAAATCCCCAATTAAAGTTTATTTAATAGAATTGTGTTATTATTATTTTATAGTAAAAAACGAAATACGTATTAATAATATTGAGAAACTACTTATTCTGCAATCCCCAATATTTATCATCATCATCATCATCATCAGCCTGTGGACGTCCACTGTTGGACATAGGCCTTCCCTAAAGAGCGCCACCACACCCGGTCCTCAGCCTTCCTCATCCAGCCACTTCCCGCCAGCCTCTTTATATCGTCGGTCCATCGTGCTGGAGGGCGTCCCACACTACGCTTGCTTAAACGCGGTCTCCACTCAAGGACTTTCCGGCTCCAACGGCCATCGCCTCTACGACAGGCATGACCTGCCCACTGCCAATATTTATATATAATACTATATTATGCACGCGAGTTCATCCGCGTGCATTTAGGTTTTCTTAAAAATGTATGCCTGTTTTAGGAATGCAAGCTATCTTGTAAATATTGTCAAAATCGGCTAAGCAGATGTCTGTCATATAGATAGGTACACTTTCGTATAAATCATGTTAGTGAGTCAAAGTCAATGTCAAAGTCAAATGATTTATTCAAAATAGGTAATAAATTACTCTTATTGATGGTCTGGTATGGTGTATAAATTTACGTTTCAAAAAATATTTTTTTGCAAACGTTACTAAAATCAAAAATATTTATCGGTGTTAAAAAAATCTACTCACATCGCTGTTGTCTAAATTTGAAACATTAAAATATGTTGAATGGAAGATTTGAATTGATAAAAAGCGCAGTGTAGAATGACCTTCATTCTGCTAGACCGAAAGTGCCGGGAGCGGGTGGATGAAAAAGGTGGAATACTGTGATTGGTGGCGCGCTCATGAAAAGGAGTGTCCAGCAGTGGACGCATATCTACAAGCTAATGGATTGCATTCGATTGTTTTCTATAATAATAACAAGCTTATCCCCGCGACTTCATCCGCGTGGACTACACAAAGTTCAAACCCCGATTCCACCCTTTAGGTGTTGAATTTTCAAAAATCGTTTCTTAGTGGATGTCTACCGCATAATAGCTATCTACATGCCCGTCTAGTAGTTTGAACTGTGCGTTGATAGATCAGTCGGTCAGTCAGCTTTTGCTTTTATTAGGTAAATATAGATGATCAATATTTTGATAAGGTCAATACCGATATTATGAGACATGTATAGGTCCACGTGTGTCTGCGTCTAAGAGTAATGATCTCAAATTCTGTCTTGACAATATTTTAATCTATTATTATTATTTATTATATTGTTCTTGTGCACAAACTACATTTATAATATCTTCTTCCAACCTTTAAAATTGTAACCTATAAAACGGAGTTACAAAATATGCAATAGCTATCTATGGCACCTTAGATTCTAATATTGACCTTGTCTTAGATTTAAAAGGTTTAATTTTATATCTAGACAAGCTGACTCACTCCAACTTCACACGGTGGGTTTACCTACATTCTACAGATTAAAATGTGAATATATATAAAAACTAGCTTATGCTCGCGACTTTGTCCGCGTGGACTACACAAATTTCAAACCCCTATTTTACCCCCTTAGGGGTTGAATTTTCAAATATCCTTTCTTAGCGGATGCCTACGTCATAATAGTATGTGCATGCTAAATTTCAGCCTGATCCGTCCAGTACAAAAACATACATACAAAAATTGTTAAAATTATAAATTTTCACAAAAGTGCAAAATCTGACCCATGAGGTCAGCCCATTTGTCAGCAAATATGTCACAGCGAGGGGACTCCTTCAGCAGCGCGTTGAGCGCAGCCAAAGTGCGCGGTATGGGTGACCTGGAGCGCGCTACCGTGCGACTAAACGGACTTACGAAAAATTTGGAGCGGTGGCGGAGATAGCTGTAATTAGAGGATGCATAAACGCAGCAGAGCTTGTTGTGTAGTTCAGAGCAGTCGATCACACCCCTTAGAATCTTGAAAATTGTACCAATTTGGTCGCAGTCTCTTCTGGTTTTGAGCGAGTGGAAACCCAAGTGCCCTTGGAGAAATTTTGTGGGATACATAAATGGGTAATACCCGTGCAATTTTTTATATAAATACCTTAGAAAGGCTTTTTGAACCTTTTCAAGTAGCAAGGTGTAAGTGCTTTCATATGGATTCCAAATAAAAGCGCTGGTTTCTAGCTTGGCACGAACCAAAGCGTCAAATAGCAGTTTTATCGTGTAACAATTTTGAAAATCTCGAGTATTACGCAAAACAAACCCCAACCGCTGGAATGATTCGGAGGCGAGTGTAGAAATATGGTCATGGAATGTCAGTTTATGGTCAAATATTACTCCCAAGTCTTTTACATTAGTTTGTCTGGGCAATTGAACTCCGCTCATTTTATACGGGAAGAAAACTGGACACCTTCCGCGTCCAAAAGTCATGACCGAACATTTATTGGTGTTGAACTCCATTCTGTTTTCGTCACTCCATTTGATGACAGCATCGATATCATCCTGGAGTTCAACACATTCGGCCTCAGATTTTATTTCCATAAACAATTTCAGGTCGTCAGCGTATAGTAAACACTTGGCCCTTTCCAGCACTAATGGCAGGTCATTGACCATAATATTTATATATTTAGATGAATCGCTGAATGTGTTGCTGATCGCAAATCTCGAGAACAGCTGAACTGATTTCGCTAATTCTTTTTTCATAATATTCCTTGAAGTACGGGGATGGTTCTTACGGAGAAAAAAAATTAAAAAAAAATCCTGAAAAAGAATATCATAAATTCAGCCAATCACAACTATTGCGATTGTAATAATGATTGATGCAGGTTTTACAAACTCGAGCTACTGGTGAGATTGCAGTCAAGGGGTAACTTGTATCTGAATAATAAAAAAAGTCACACACTGCGCAGGTTTAGTAATGTTATTGCTGACATCAACTTTAAGGTACTAAGCGAAATATTAATTAAAGCGGTTTAGATAAAAAAATCTGAACATCAAAATTTTTGTTACATAGATCTATGTTCTCCAGCTATGATCGCCTTGATTCATCTTTCAATAACTAATATTTTACGATAATGCATTATAGCACTAAGTGGAAACGTCGGGTTATGAGCCTGCATACTTTGCTATATTCATCACGTTCAGGTATTTCATGTAATGCATGTACCTAAGTGTCAGCAGTTCATGACATTTAATATCAGAATCTTATTAAATATATTTTTTCTTATTTTATACTTTTTCAATCTAGGCAATAGTTTCACTTATTTTTTGTTGAATATTACCTAATAGATAATAATTTAACAATGCAATGAGAATTTCATAGTTATTAGTTACAATATGTTATGGACAGCTCAATGTTGGCAGACCCCCACTACGGACATCTTCAAGCGAGTCGCAGCCCGCAGGTAGCCCCTGGATTCCGACCTGAGTTCCTACCAGAGAGAGATCTATGTCCAGCAGTGGACATCTATCGATTGATGATTATTATTTGTCACCAGCTTTGCCATCTAAACAGCTAATTACTAGTGACTTGCATCACTGAATACTAATGGGGTCAATTATTGTAAGTCAATTATAGGAAGACGTTCGATCGCTCCGTGTAGATAATTCAAGAAACTCATCAATCTTAGCCCGATTCTTGCACGTATATATTTTGACATTCGATATTGCACGTAAATGTCATAATATGTGTCTGCGCCATTCTGTGCGAAATATTTGTGTATAGTTCACAAATTGTTTATTATCTTGATGCCTTTCTTTAAGACTTTATTGAATCAAGACTACAAGGTGACCTTTTTGACAACCCATCTGATGGACCAGTGCGATTGTTCGCAATGGAGACGACTTCGTTTTGTAATATTAAGGTGTTTGTTTGCTTTTCTATTCAGCCTGCTTCTATAGCAACAAAGAGTTACCAACTGCAAAACAATATATACATATTTGAGTAATTTCCAATACATAACAATAACCAACAACATTATCACATAAATACCATATAGATACCATGAAATCAACATTATTTAGAATTTCGAAGCTACTACTGTCTATTTAACCTGTCATTTCTACGATACTCCAAAGATTTTTAAATAGAAATTGAAATATCATTAGATTTCTATGGATTAACTCATACGATAGGCTTATAAATTATTCCATTGATGTTATGTTTGATTGAGAGATCCGCAATAAGTAGGAATGTAAATGAGACAAATGTCAATGGTTAGTTGGATTGAAAGATGAATGAATCAATGGGCAATTAATTACTTCAGTTTATATTTTCGCTGTTTTGAAAACATGTTGTACGATGGTGTCGCCCTTTTTCAATAGAATAAGATTATTAGGTATATACCTATGGGCTTATAGACCTTGATATAGCTTAAAAGAAAAAGAGTACAATTGTTTCATTTAAAATATTATTTTTATGTAAAGTATTTTTTTTTGCAAGAATTATTTCTATTTTAAAGTAACTTTGTAGATTTTTTGAAGACTTTTTTATTAAACACGAGCAACCACGTATAACTCGTAATTTTTTTGTATAGACTCGTACAACAAAGTAGGTACACCGTGTAACTGTAGGTACTCTACAAAAGGTTACAGTTATAATCAAAACATACATAAGAATAAGAAATACAACCCTACCGTAAAGTATCCGTTTACAAATAAGCTACTGGTTTACTGCATGTCCCTCGTAAATGTCAGAGATTATAAATTAATTACAAATTGTGGATATCCATGATCCTGTATTTATTAGTAATGCATCGTAAGTTTCCTTGTTTTTACCTGACTAAGGCAAAGCCAAAAGGAAGGTTTATGATTTTAGCAGTATATATGTATTTCTGTCTGTATCAGATTTTATGTGTGTCCCACCGTATAGCTTGTAATAAATATTACGGTTACAAAAACTATTAAAATCTAAATAAATATATTTGAAAAAAAGACTCACTCACTCACTAATATTTTCTTAATTTTTTTTTTTCTTAATTAGGATTTCATTATAATGTAAACAAAAAATTAGACCGAATTTTGCCAAATTAGGTGTTTTTACCAAAAAAATATCAGTAGCAGCCCGGAGTTTTGAAGTTGGCTGTGTTACACCCCTGTATCTCGGAGAGTAAGTAAAGTCAGTCTTATACCTAATCCATCTTCAGTCATGAATAGAATAGAATAGAAGAATAGAATGTTTTTTATTCATGTAAACTTTTTAAAAGTGCTTATGAATAGTCAGGTAGTTTTAATTTACCACTGGTTCGGAATGCCGTTCCTACCGAGAAGAACCAGCAAGAAACTCGCCGGTTGCTCTTTTTAATCATGTCGGATTGCCATCCCATCGGAAAGTAAGCAGCATGCTATGTCAAGGCTGCCTATCCATAAATGTTATGTCACAAAGGTTACGTAGACATCCAATTTTCAATTTTAAAATAAGTAAGTACGTAATATTCGTGAAGTATGATTCGTATTCGTGATCGTAAATCACTGTCATATCTGAAAATGATTGTCTATGACAAAAATTTACTCTTTAGTCTAGTTCCTTACTCGGCCACCTTTAGTTAGTACCTTATTCGGCTGCTATCATGAGTTTTACCAGAGTTATAGCCGGGTCAAAAAGTTATTCAGTTTTTTTTTAAAGAAATTTTAAGTAACAAGAGAGCTTTAGCATCTTTATGTGGTTGGCATGCAATTCGCATTGCGTTCAACATTTTGGATACGAATTACGAACCACTAAAAGGAACGCTCTTCCAGTGTTCGTGTTTCCTACCAGTACAGTTAGTACAAGATTTCATAGTTTTAAAAATACCAAAGTCGAAATCGACTGTTTCCATACATCTACAGGCAGCGACACAGCGGAAATATTGCGAACTAAAGATGATCGAGTGTTTGCGAGTATAGCTTTCAACTTTACGATACCAATTACCACATAACTACGTCACCATCGAGAATGGTTTGCGTTTACCTACACCAATACCAATATCGAGTAATTTGGCAGTACGAGTCCTAAGTTTGACGTCCTAAAACTAGTAAATGACGTCATTTTCGCTTATGAATACGAGTCGATAGTCGAATTGTAACTCACCAAAAAATACTCGGTGAGAGAAGCGTGAAAGCTTATTGATAATTAAACAAAATGATGAAATTTAATAAGTGAAGTGCCTTAATTTGCCCACGGAGGCAAGGAGAATGTTTAGGAAGGCAGTCAAAGCTAACCGTCGTGATTGTGTAACTTAAATTTGGTTCAGCGGCGTAATTTGTGATGTGCGCAGTGTATCGGTCAAAGAAACAGGTTCTCACATAGCCCAAACCCTCCAGCAAGTTGAAGTGACAGTGAACAATCCATGCATGTCGTACTGGGTTGAGCATCCGTCAAAGAAACAGGTTCTCACATAGCCCAAACCCCCCCGTAAGTTGAAGTGGCAGTGAACAATCCTTGCCTGTCGTACTGGGTTGAGCATCCGTCAAAGAAACAGGTTCTCATAGCCCAAACCCCCCCGTAAGTTGAAGTGGCAGTGAACAATCCTTGCCTGTCGTACTGGGTTGAGCATCCGTCAAAGAAACAGGTTCTCACATAGTCGAAACCCCCCAGCAAGTTGAAGTGGCAGTGAACAATCCATGCCTGTCGTACTTGGTTGAGCATCCGTCAAAGAAACAGGTTCTCACATAGTCGAAACCCCCCAGCAAGTTGAAGTGGCAGTGAACAATCCATGCCTGTCGTACTTGGTTGAGCATCCGTCAAAGAAACAGGTTCTCACATAGTCGAAACCACCCAGCAAGTTGAAGTGGCAGTGAACAATCCATGCCTGCGTTCCTACTGAGTTGAGATTTGGTACCACAGCATACCTACAAGTACCTAGTGGGGTACCGACCGATGGACCGTTCATATTATAGAGTAGGTACCTAACGTGAAGTGGCTGAATGAGGATGCCTCAAGACTGGATGTAGAAGACAGACATCCACAGGCTAAAATGATAGATAATGATAATAGTGCATCTCGGATGAATCATTTTGTGCAGCGATGACTGGATGTAAAAGACAGACATCCACAGGCTAAAATGATAGATAATGATAATAGTGCATCTCGGATGAATCATTTTGTGCAGCGATGACTGGATGTAGAAGACAGACATCCTCAGGCTAAAATGATAGATAATGATAATAGTGCATCTCGGATGAATCATTTTGTGCAGCGATGACTGGATGTAGAAGACAGACATCCACAGGCTAAAATGATAGATAATGATAATAGTGCATCTCGGATGAATCATTTTGTGCAGCGATAGCCATTCATACATATAGCTCGCAGAATGCATTTACTTGTAGCGTTGTAAGATCGATCACAAAGAGTATGTCACACCTTGATCATTGAGGCAAAGGTAAGATATGCACAATTTATTACCTACCTATACCTAGGTACCTAATACCTACATAATATTATTCTAAGCCTTATGGGTAGGTACATCAAACGTGTGGCTCAAATTTCCTACTAAGTAGGTGCCTACTTACATTAATTTATGATTCAATTATACATATAAGTTGGTACCTACATCTGATAAAATCAACCCATTTTTTCACCAGAATAGAAACCTAGGTAGGTACCTACCTACCAGGTATATTAAGAAACATACATACAATAACAGAAAATACCTACCTACTACCTACCATTACTTGCATCCATTCACAAACAAGAAAGTAGGTACTTAATTTATCTATATATAAAAAAGGAAAAGCTGACTGACTGATCTATCTAATTGAAATTTGTGTAGTCCTCGCGGACAAAATCGCGGGCACAATCTAGTATAGAAGGGTATAAGTTAGTAAAATTTTGTATGAAATGGACCTACCTACCAAATTTAGCTAGCTTATTATATTAAGTATTTTTCTAAAATAAATTATTATTTTCAGGTTGCAGATCATCTATGGTACCTAACCTATACTTACCAGATTATGTTGCCTATCTTCCAGCTACCTAAGCTAGGGCCACTAGAACCTAACTTAATTCAAGAGTCAAGACTGCAACTAACCTGGGGGTCATCAGACTTGTAGAATACCTATATAAATTGAACTGTTTATGATGTACCTACTTAAATACACCTTATGAATTTTACAGCTGATGTAAAATACTTATACGCATACCTACCTACTTATAGTATCTAATTTAAATTTAAACAAAAGAATTTAATTTGTTTTATTTCATCCTAAAAAAAGTAAGTTTTCAGATGATACTAATAATAGTTAAAAAGTATCCTGGAATTTGCCTGCCTGGATATTTCCGGGAATCTATGATCAAAACTAAATTAAAATGACAGGTTTATGTGTATTGCTGTTCCTTTCATAAGCTCCCTGCACTGCAGAAAAGGATAGCAATAGATTTAGACCTCGTCTAACAGAATTAGCCACACTGTCCCCAACTGTTTGTGCACCAAGTCTCATCAAAATCGGTTCAACACCTCAAAGATTAGCTCACAATTTTTTTAATTATGAGCTTATTGAGAACGTAACAGGCAATTTTCAATTTTGTTTATTTGTATGAACATTTTGAAACGTGCAGCCTTGATGGGGGTAGCTGAGGTAAAAGGGAGGGGAGGGAAATCATTCCCTTGGAAGGAGTGATTTTCCGCCGGGGATGTATACTTTTTTAAATGATTTTTAATTTTGATAAAATTGTCATTGACTTAAAACGGCCTCGGTAGGGGGCGGCGGGGTAAGTCAACCCCTTCACTCCTTCAGCCAGAGACTCACTCACGTTTTGTATGGATGAATCCAGAGACTCCGGAACGTCCCTATCTCCTCTTCTTTTCTCCATCAAGGCGGCAAGTCTCAAAAGCTAGCCCGTTGTATGTAGGTATGAATTAAAATGCCTATAAAAGAATCTTATGGCATGACTAGCTATAAAAACACTATGTTCATAATAGAAAAGCAGAGACAAAAAACATTTTATTTACTATTAAATTTTTATATTGTTATAAAACTGTAGTTTGTTGCGCAGTGTTACTGCACTTAGATGACTTATGAGGATTCTTGATGCAGCAAAATCAACTTGCATTCTTCTAACAAAGTGGATTAGGCAGGTGGTGTGGTCATTCACAGGCTGTTAACATAACGTAACTAACTGGTCCACAGTTATCACTGAAAAAATAGAAATTATTGATCTTTAATTTTTTAAATTGCTAATTAGACAAGAACTATTCTTCTTATTTTACTATCTATCTTAATGAGGTCTAAGTTTTATTTATAATATTAATTAATAAGTAGATGATGCCCGTGACTTTATCCGCGCTGATTTAACGGGTAAAAGTAGCCTATCTCCTTCTCCAGCATGTAACAAAGCTCCACACTAAATAATTTATACTCGCAACTTCATTTATCTTGTGGGAACTGTTCGATTTTCAGAGCCTAGTTTATTTAAAAATAGGCTATATCCATCCCCAGGATGAAAGATCTTTGTACCTTTTGTCAAAATTGGTTGAACGGATGAGCTGTAAAAAGCCAGCAGATAGATAGACAGATAACCTTTATACATACACTAAAATACAGCTCAAACTCAAGGTCCCGAACTTAATTACATGTCTTAAACAAAGAAAACTGAATTGATTATTAAAGAGTTGCCTTTCTGTAATAGATTACCTAGATGTTTTATTGCAACTTTAACTTCAGTGTACCACAAGATTATGTCTAAAATGTGTTGTCATTTATCAAGCGGTCAGTAGTCAAAACTGTTCTAACAAATATAATTATTAATGATGGCTCAGCCCTTTTTGAACTCATTTAATGCTAGGTACCTAGTAGACAGTAATTATTTAAGTAGGTAGGTACATATGAAGTTATGTTATGATTTAACTATACTCTTCAAACCTGGCCACTTGTCTATGTGTCAGAATTCAGATCAAGAGATTTGTATTACCTAGTAATTAGTACATTATGTGAGCGTGATCCGAAGAGAGAGAGTAAACTTACTTAAGGTCGTCAGTCCAGCGGGTTGGAGGTCGTCCCACACTGCGCTTGCTGATACGCGGTCTCCACTTCAGAACACGTCTGCCCCATCGGTTCTGCGGCAGACGTGGCCTGCCCACTGCCAGTACAGATTTCTAATTCGTTGGGCTATGTCAGTCACTCTGGTCATCCAACGGATTTCGTTGTTACGGAGTTTGTCCCTCAGAGTTACCCAACATAGCCCGCTGAGCGACTTTGAACTTGTGGACAAGGCCAACTGTCAGTGTCCACGTTTCAGCACCATACGTCATCACAGGTAGGACACATTCATTAAAGACTTTCGTCTTTAGGCTTTGGGGTATCGACGAATTGAAGACTTGACGCAATTTTCCAAATGCTGCCCAGCCCAGCTTATTTTTCTGTCAGCTTCCTTGTCGAAGTTGTTTCTACAAAGTTGTATTACGTACAATAATATATACCTAATAATCAGTAAAACTTCAGTTTTCTAGTTAAAACTAAAGCGATTGTTCCGTTTGTTTCAGTCTCAACTCTCAGTTTCAGTTATGATAAAAGGTTATGTTGGTTTCGTTGGTTTGTTTTGATTTATTTTTTACTGACAATGACAGAGTAACAGACTAGAAAGCGGTAACTTTTTTTTTAATGTGATGAAAATTTGGCTCTGGACACAAGTTTCTTGAGGTTTTTAGTGATCTTAGACAAATTACCATAGACACACACACCATAGACTAAGTGGTGGACTGTCACTTGTTTGTCATTGTCACGCTGTCAATCTGTCATTGTCAATCTGTCAAAAACGTCAATAAACGAAATAATAAATGCCAAACTCAACAAAATGGCAGCGTATATCTGTCCCCCTTTTTTTGCGAACGTGTAAGAGAGACAAATTGTGGCAAGAGTTGGACCATCACGTTTACTATTTCTTTTACTCGATGAGTCCAATACTGACTGTTATGGCCAACTCATACTGCCGGACAATACGTAAACATTGACCGTGAGGAGTAAACGAAACGATAAACGATAAATGCATTGTTCAATCTTGTACTAACTGTACAGATAATATAACTTAAGTACCTACCTTCTAGGCAACAATGAATAAGTATCTTCTAGGCAAGCGCGCTCCAACTTAAACATCAGGCATGATTATTATCGTCAATACTTACTTACTAACGCGACAGGTTGAAATGGCAATCAGGGCGGGGAAGTCCCCCACACCTGCACAGCCCCTGCGCTAACCCGGTACGGCTGAGCGTGGGTGACGTGCGAGTGTGCGGGTGTCCTCCCACCTCATACCCCGATTGCCATCCCAACCTGTCGCGAACCAATGTGTTTCTGAAATCATAATAACCTGAATTTAGTTGAAGTCTTGAACTACTTTCCCTTTACATGGATTCGAAACCTCTCCGCTCTTCGGCTATGGCTAGTACCACCCTACCAACAAAGTTGTGCGGTTTAGCGCTCCGGTACGATGCCGTATAGATAGAAATATTTTATAATGCATTATCACTTACCAACAGGTGAGGTTGGAGTCCACGGGAAAACTTATCATCAAATTCATGCAGCTAAAGCAATTTTGTTTCAAGACAGATAAAGCAACAACCCAAAGACAATATTTAAATGAAATCGTATAAAAGGATTTTAATGGCAAGCCACAAGCGCGTTGAAGTCTTTTATTAAGCAATTGATATCGCGAGCATATTTTTTGAATAATTAGTTATAGTGATTCATATTATAGCATATTTTTATACCTACATCTACGTGACCTAGAGAGCTGGATGATGATGAACAGAAAAATAGCTACTTAAAATTTTTGGATCTGATTCCACCAACTGTCAAAAATCACTTTATTTAGTGAATTAGCATCAGTGACTTTTTGCTACTCAGAACATTAAAAATTTAATTAATTCGTTCAATCACTGCCGACAGCAAAATAATTAATATAATAATTATCAATATGGTTTTGTCTCATCATCAACTAACTATTATTATTATCATTTTAATATTTTCTGCAGGTAATTGATTTCAGTCAAAACAAAAGAGCCGAATACACTAATTGAAGTTATTATTAGAATATAATGATTTCATAGTTATTGTATTTTTGTTTTATAAAACTGATGTGGAATTCAATACTTGAGGCATACAAATTATAATATCACAATTATTTTTGTGCGGTATTGTTTCCGTTAAAAATACTGATTGTTTATTAAATTTGAACTAATGGAATGGAATGGAATTAAAACTAAAGCTGAGGTTCTAAATGTGCCCTGGTCTGAGAAGAAGCCCATAACAAACTCAACCGGCTAATTTTTTTATAATCATATTTTATATTATGCATTCATAATACTTTTGTAAAAACCCACAAACACGAGTCAACAAATAGCAGAATATACGTTAGGTATATAAACTAACCAATTTTAAAACTTTTCATAGTCAGAAATAATTCAACTCTCAATAGTACAAATAGCTCTCTAGTGTACACGGTGATTATCTTTAGACAGAGACACATATTTTCCTGATTGTATCCATAATGCTAGTGGCTAGTGACAAAGTCAAGGTATTGACTTATTACAAAAAAATTACACACTTTATTCATACTAATATTAAAAATAAGAAACTGTAAGTATCTGGCTGTCTGTCTTCTACATTTGCAGGTACATTCATTTATCCAATTTTGACGAAAGATATACATATAGCTTGCATCCAGGAAAATGACTTAAGCTATTTTTTCATTCCAGAAAATCGAAGAGTTCGCACAGGATTTTTCATAACCGAAACTCACGTGGATGAAATCGTGGTTTTCATTTAATGTGTCAATTAATAAATAATTGGTCTGGTCGTTAATTTATTCTGCATCGTATTTTGCAAATAAATCTAATAATCGATTGTTATTTTTGTCTATAAAACGTTTAGTCTGGCCTGTTTTTTATGTTTGTACCTAGCATCCGTTTTTTTTTAGAAAATTTACATTTTATTATCAGTATAATTTAAATACAAAGAAACTTAGTTTTATTCAATTATTAATAATTGAATAAAACTATATTTCTTTGTTTCTATAATTCAACCTTGAATGCAGTCTTTTCTAATAATATGTGTAGCTACCTGCAGAATACAGCAAGTTGAAGATTGAAGAAACAAGTAGCAGAAAACCAGGATGACGATAGTTATTTGTGTTGACACGGAGCCAAAGTGATATTTTGTTCCTCGAAGGCGTTAGTTTGAATTCATGAAGTCAACGATTCTAAAGTAGAATCCTGAGCGTAGCGAATATGACGACGTCGCACCTGAAATTTTGGTAAGTATAATTAAATTTAGACCTTAGATAGGAAAATTATATAGAGTAAAATATTATACTAAAGTGGTATTAAATTTAATTTATTTGGCGATAGTAACACCAAATACTTTAATACTTTGAGATTTGGCCTTTACAAATTAATGATCAAAAATACCATGTTGCAGTGTAATGGGAGTTATTGAAATCAGCTCGTTGTGAAGGCTTGCAAATGATTATATTAACCGCCAGAGGGCACGCGTCGCAGTGATGGGTTATACAATAAAATATTATTGTTTGCGCTATTAATGATATTTTGATTCCACGGCGTTTCATTAGAGCGGTTTCAGATTTGCGTTTTTTTTTTGCGCGTATTAGTTCGATTTTGTACTCGCACTTTTTGTGACATCCGCATCTCTTCAAAGCGTAGATGCGCTTATAAGTATTCACGTGAGCCACGAAAAACGTCAATCTATAACGCTACTGACTGATTTATTTATTTATTTTTTATTCATTATACAATCACACCTGATGGAAAGTGATGATGTGGCCTAAGATGGGACGCGTTTACCTAGAAGATGCCTATTCACTCTTGTTTTAAAGATACCCGGGTTGTAATTGGTAGGAAATACATATTGTGGAAGAGTATTCCAAACCTTAGCCATGCGTATGAGGAATTATGATTCACTTGATCGAGCGAACGCAACGGAATGAGCGCATGCATTCGTATTTTTTTATTGAAGCGCAAAATGTAGCGCACATTTAAGTGCGTATACTAACCCCCAAGCCCCAAACAGATTTCTCTATCGTCTGGAAGCAAGAGGACTTCACTATGTTTGAGCGTAAAATGCGTACAGAAAACGATAGCCTGTAACCCCCCTTAAATGGTAGGGATTGCTATCCGTTTTGGTAAATTCACTGCTGTTTGCTGTGATGAACGGATAAACTATCGTCTAATGTACTGTATGAAAAATATTTACATCATCAATCATCATTGAATTGGTTGATGCAAAACATTTCGTTTAATTGTACATTTACGGCCAAGATTAATTTATTGATGATTAGAATAATACAGTCTTTCTATAATTTGTCGTTAAGTTACTTAGTCCATTTATCGGCTGTTTTTTTACAAACAACGACGTTGCTATAATCATGATCGAACCATTTCCGGACCACTACAGAGCACGGCTTTTCTTTAAGAATGAGACCGATTTAGGGCATAGTCCACTACGCTGGCTTAGTGCGAATTAGCTGGTTACAGCTAGATTGATTGATTATTATGCAATACAAATGCATCTACTTATTATACCTTATTGATTAGTGAAAACTGGATTTATCTATTTACTATTATTTTATAACTGGACGATCAATCCATGTTGGTCTGAATTAAAAGAATAAGTAGAGGTACTTTTACAAAATAAAACAAAAATAATTTAAATAGCAATTTAAAATGAGGTTTTACTAAATAGGTACATTATTTAACTGGTTCATAATACAAACAAACTGCATGCTTAGCTTTATTTATTTCAAATCTCTATGTAAATCTATTACTTGTTGGAATCTAGCCGAGCGTCCATATTATTGACTTATTTGACGTTAACGTTAATTAAATAACTAATATAAGTATTATATAGCTATTAAAACATCTTAACGATCTATACTTTGACAACAAGTTATGATTAAAACATTTTTTTTACTGTGGTTGGTATGGGTTTATTTTTATGCATTTCAAATTAAAGGATACGCATGCCCTGTATTTATGGCCCAAGATTCTACTACATAATTTCTTCATTCATGTGTTATTCATTGAAATGCGATAATTCTTATAAAGAAATAATTACTTACCTTTTAATAATAATATGTGGATAAAGGGTTACCTGTTGTCTTAGAATATTTTGCCACAAGTGATTTTAGTTTTTTAATCTTCGAAGTTGCTAAAAAAGTAATTAGTTTACTTGTAAGAAAATTTTATTTCCTTAATAGCTATCATCATTAAAATCCTTTTTGGTTGAGAGGACTAATCTCCATATGAAAGTTACAGAACTAAACAACCCATAAAAATAATCACCATTTTTAGTATTACGCACGCCCACCTTAGAAGGAAGAAGGAAGTTATTGAAGGATTAATTGAATTTATTTTGGTTTTAAGTAGGTACTTATAATTAAAGCTGTATCTCGTTTGGATAATATACAATTGTGTATTATACGCTTATGCTTAAAAATTGTATGAATAGATGTTGTATTATAATGCTAATTGGATATTCGAAGCCTTATTAGGAGTGTGCCATTACCATTTTATGTTCTTACACAACTATTAATTTTGAAAGGGTATTTATAATCAGGGGATAAGATCCGAATTGAGGAGATCCGCAGGAAAACCTAGGTCACTGACATAGCCCAAACTATTAGCAAGCTGAAGTGGCAGTGGACAGGTCATGCCTGTCGTAGAGGCGATTGCCGTTGGAGCCAGAAAGTCCTTGAGTGGAGACCGCGTTTAAGCAAGCGTAGTGTGGGATGCCCTCCAGCACGATGGACCGACGATATAAAGAGGCTGGCGGGAAGTGGCTGGATAAGGAAGGCTGAGGACCGGATGTGGTGGCGCTCTTTAGGGAATGCCTATGTCCAACAGTGGAAGTCCACAGGCTGATGATGATGATTAATAATTATTAACGAACCTTTATTTTTTTTAAAAGAATATTAGCCATGTTAAATGACTAATATTCCCCTTTCCTCTCCAACTAAGCGTCAGGCTTGTGCTAGGAATAGGTACGACAATAGTGCAACGGGCGGGGTTTGAACCGTTTCGTCGCGTCGGCCTTTCGGTTTTCAGTTCACTCCTTTACCTGTTGAGCTATTGGGGCTCTAACCTCAAGCAAGCTATTGACCTTTAGTTGAAAAATACATTATATTTTAATAAGGTACGTACTTATTTAAAAAAATTCTCATTTCTTTCAAAAAAACATTACCTGTACATAACAAATTTTACATTTTGTTTTCTTTTTCATTTAAAAATACACATCAAAATACAAAAATTAAACATAAAAAAAAACCTGTGAAAAAAGACTTTTGTCCTTTAAAAAAAAAGCTTAAGTAGATAAAAAGTATTCAAGCAAAACTGACACATATATATTACACATACATCAGATGCATATAATTATATATATATATAAGATGATTACTAAACTACTATATTTATTTATAAATATATATATTTAAAAAATAAAAATGGCGAGCAAACGTGCTGGGGCGGGCTTTTCCTTTTATAGACTGATTGATCTATCAACGTACAGCCCAAACTACTGAACGGATCGGGCTGAAATTTGGCATGCAGATAGCTATTATGACGTAAACGTCCGCTAAGAAAGGATTTTTGAAAAGTAAACCCTTAAAGCGGTAAAGTAGAGGTTCGAAATTTGTGTAGTCCACGCGCACGAAGTCGCCGTCATAAGCTAGTTTATAATAAATCGCATATGTTGTAAATAAATTTATTGTAAAAAATTAAAACATATTTTATAATAACTTGAACACACGTTCATGGTATTATAAAAAAAATGTAGGAATAAAATATGAACATGATCGTTATGATGCAGACCGGCGGTAATTCTTTGATGTACTACGTTCGCGCCTGCGCCTTCGAAGCTTGATACTCCAATTTCACGCAGTGCAAACGCCGATTCGTATAAAAGCAGCTGCGAAGATCTGAAAAATCATTCCAGTCTTACACATCCACCGAGGATCATCACACATACATCTCATAAATTAAATTATTTATATTTTAAAAATTAAAACGATGAAATCGGTGAGTTAACGATCACAGAAAGTATTTAAATGTATAAAAATTTAAAAAATATCTAATTACCAAAATAATTAACATTAATAATGCCAATTTTAAAAAAATACACATTATTTTTTAGGGTTCCGTAGGAAATTGATGAACCCTTTTTTTCCAGAAATTAGACTCAATAAATAAAAACTTGCGGGCATTTGTTTCCACAAATGATATCAAAAAATTATAGAATTCATTATCCTTTATGTTTAGTGTCTAGTGTTCCATTTACTATTGACATTTTTTAATCTATTCATAGCATGTCATATTTTTTCTACAAAAAATCAAACAGGATCAAGGTGGATTTATACTATACCGTGAACATGCCCGGAATGGACAACTATCAAATATAGTTTAGTATAAACACTAATTCATGTTTAGCCATAATTCCACGCCTGGGCATAAAACTATTTACAAATCCCGTTTGCGGTAGGTTTTATCACCTGTGAATGGTGTAACGTATAAAATCCATTCTGGTGAGTAGAACAGAAAATACAAAACGCACTAGATTAGAAGAAATAGGTACCCACCAATGTGACACAAATAACATATTTAGTTCTTTTTTATACAAATTAAATATAATGTCACTGGGTGAATCGCATAAAAAATTAAATCGCTCTAGATTATATCATAAAAAATGTAACCCGATGTTGAAAATCAGATTATTACTGTCCTCTTTACGACTAAAGTTAGAAAATACATTTTTGTCATAATTTTCTTTGACTTTTCCTCCTGTCCTGCAGAAAGAGTTACAAGTTAACCCTCTAAGAAAAAACTGTTTTATTATCACGATTATTGAGCAGTTCTAAATTCTAAGTTTCGTTGCAATTACATAGGTTTATATCAATGGGAAACCTACTACAACATTAATTTTATTGTTTCCAGCTCATCGTACTCTCCGCCCTCGTGGCCTTAAGTTACGCCGCCCCACAATTCCAGCCACAGTACCAGACCCAGCCACAGTACCAGGTCATTCCCATCATCAGACAGAACCAGGAAATTAATCCTGATGGTTCCTACCAGTGGAGGTAATTTTTTTTACTAAAGGCACTTGCCCACGATCACGCCTGATGAGAATTGATGATATATGGAAAGGAAAATGGAACGCGTTTTCCTAAAACATGCCTATTCAGTTTTGTTCAGTTGCAGACTTCATTTTCTAGAAAGTATTTGTACAAAAATTTGATATTTCGCATAGGAACGAATTAATTGCTCTAGTATGTATACCAGATAATATTAGTAATATTTCTCACGAGTACTAATTAATTGAAAGAATTAGTGACTAACCCATAATTTCGCTAATTTAACTATGGTAATATAATCATACATCGTTTTCTGTTAGTCTCTACAGAATGGTACTCGTAGTAGAAATAAATAGTTCAAGTGCTATTAGTGCGTGTAGCGCAGTGAAAACTTCATCAGATAAGGGTTTCACAACAAAAATATCACATGATTTCGGAATTATTTAAACAGTTCCATATTTTGAAAAATGTGTGTATGATTTTGTTTATAATGAGCTGTTATATTTTTAACAATGACAGTTATAGTTCATACTATGAATTTCGAAACTATTTTCTATTATAGCACAAAATAATGATCTCAACACCCAGGTTGGATGCGTATACCAGTTTCTTTTATGTGAATGTATAGGTAACTAAATTTAATGTGCGTGTTGGATTGGGTTTGCATAACTTCTTCCAAATTCATCTCGCCCTTGACATGATATACTATTTTTATAATGTATTAATATTTGATACGCGTAGGTTTACTTTTGTTTATTTTTAGTTGTGTTATAAATTATCTAGGTTCAAAGTTGAAAACAAAGCCAACGCATTAATAGAATCTACAAAAATGATTCTACCTATTATACAACCCACTTGAGTAAACGCAAGAAACGACCTAAGACTTGCAGCATCATAAATTCGACATAGAGAAACACCCATTAATTAATATTGCTGTGAAATATTTCCCCCAGCTCAAATTTAGTGATGCGAGTTCATTGTGAAATATAAACTCTACGGATCATAAATGGGCATTCCTTTAATGTCAAGCATATTAAACCTTAAATTGTGGGAGTCATCTTTAAGATAGTGTTCTCAGCCAAGCCCTGATTACGTAATACTGCTGGCTCCGTATCATTTCATATGTTAATACATGTATATTGCGAAGCTTACGACAGTTACATAATATTTATTCAGATAGGTAAATAAACACATCAATGTGTTAAAACTAGAACAAAGAAAATAAATTAACACACTAAAAAGATTAACACATTAAGTAGCTATTTATGTAGCAACTAATCAATCACACTGTATTTAGTTATTAATCTTTGTATGATTTCTATGCCCGTTGGTTTGGAGCAAAATCGATGCGTCTTAGACATCAAAATACAGCATCACGTGAATATGAATAAGTAAAAAACGCTATTTTATCTATAGGTATGCAGTGTAACTAACTATGCTACAACTGCCATATTTGGCATGTTTTATATTTTTTGTGATAGTTATCCGTCTTCTTACTATATATGGTTAAACAACGATTGCTATCAATTCCAGAAACTTAAAGAGCGTCTGCAAAACCTGTACACTGATTGTCTTTTTGAGTTTTAAATTTTCCCAGAAAAAGATACAATCTGACACTTATATTGCAATTGCAATTTTTTAATGCTTTAAAGAAATTTTTAGAAAGATATCTAGGTACCTTAAGTAAAATACTGTTTAAAATTATCTAAATATATGTAAGGAAAAGGTGACTGACTGACTGACTAACTGATCTATCAGCGCACAGCTCAAACTACTGGACGAATCGGGCTGAAATTTGGCATGCAGATAGTTATTACGACGTAGGCATCTGCTAAGAGATCATTTTTGAAAATTCAACCCTTAAGGGGGTGAAATAGGGGTTTGAAATTTGTGTAGTCCACGCAGACGCGTGGTCGAAGTCGCGAGCATAAGCTAGTCACAAATAAAATTCGTACTAAAAGGAACGGAAAATGTTGACTTACTAGAAGTTCCTTTTAATGTGTACGTATTAAGATATCTACGATTAATTTCCTTCAAGACTATTAATAAGCTTTACGATGCGCGATAGTTACAACGTCCAATCTATGCTAGTTTTGCATGATATAAACAAAATCACAATTACTTGCATTGCAGCTATGAGACCGGAAACGGCATCAACGCCCAAGAACAGGGATACCTCAAGAACGCTGGAATCAAGGACGCTGAAGCGCAGGTCGCCCAAGGCTCCTACAGCTACACTAGCCCTGAGGGTATCCCCATCACTGTGACCTACATCGCTGACGAGAACGGTAAATTTTGACCTTGCCATGTTTTGAATAGAGTCAAATCAGCAACTTTTTATCAAATATCAAAACGCTCGCATAGTAAGGGAGCTTGTGTGAAATACATAGATGTGACGTCATACACATTTGACGTAATTTGACGTACTTTTTAGTTAAATCGATAAGTTAAAATAGTTAACACACTTAAAACTAGCAGCGAATGTGGATTTTACGAATTTTGGCACCCTTTTTGACATAGGCATCATCCCCATTATTTAATCAGGGTCTGCTTATTATTATTCTTAAGCCTGAAACAATGAAATTATTTTGTAAATATTTCTCAGATGTTAGTGATATGTACCTATAGGAACCTACTGAGACGATATTTTATGCAATTATTTTATACCTAATCTGCATATTATCATTTTACTCTCAGTCTCAATTGCTAAATCGATCTTGATAAAATAGCTTAAACACAAAACACAATCTATTTTAATTCCGGGAAAACAAAGAGATTTTTGAAAACCCAAAATCCAAACCCAAAGTTACGAGCATGTTTTTTTATCTGATGAGAAGTTAACTCGTCATTGCAACCTCACCTGTTAGTAAGTGACGACTATAGCGAACAAACCGTGAAGAGGTATGGCAGTTTAAACGTATCCATACTAATCGGTATCTAAGCGGCATTGTACGGGAAACGTCTATTCCAGTACTGTGATAAAATCAGATATTTAGAAATTATAAATATCCAAATTAATTGTACTTGCTAGGAACTGATCTCAAGAACTCTCATTTTAACATCATATCGCTTACTGCTGCACCAGGGAGGTCGAAGTGTTTTTATAACAGGTGTACACTTGTACAGGCAACACAAAGTTATGCAACATTTTTTTTGGTTTACAGGATTCCGTGCTGAGGGTGATCATATTCCTCGTCCCCCACCCATTCCTGATGCCATCGCTCGCTCAATCCAATACAACGCAGCCAACCCACAGTCTGAACAAAACCAGTACCAGCAAGGATTCCGCGGTTAACTCCAATACTCCTAACGACTCGCGGAAACTTCAGATCCCTGAGTGTAACTTTTGAAGTTAAAAAAGTGTAGACTTACGTTAACTAGCCACGACCATAGCCTCCCGTCTAAACAGAGACATTTTAAAAATAATAAATTCCCAAATTTACCCAGTCGAGAATCTAACCCGGGACCTCTCACTTATAAGAGAGGAGATATTTGAAACGTTGGCAGTCTATTCTCAAACGTGTCATGTTTTTTAACTAGATAAGTTACACTGGGACCTTAGATCGATATACGTACCCAATCATGTATGACATGTGAAAATCGATTGACTCAATAATGCTTAGTTATAAGTATAATCCTACTGTGATTTATTTTATTATATAAGTAATTACGAGATTAATAAAGATAATTTTTATAACACTTTTATTACTTTTAGTTCGTTTCTTATAAGTTCTTTGATATGCGGTTGGATTTGTCGGACGGAACGCTTTGCAGAGGTCGTCAAATCCTACAATCTATGTGCAATGTGCCTAAAATTTATATATTTTTGGAGGTTTTTCAAGTCCCCAAGTACCTACTGAAAATCATTTTTAAAATTAAGGTAGTCTTACTATTTTATTCGTTATGTTTATTTCATCCATATAAGGAAAGCAGAGTGAACTAGTGACGAAACTACGAGTAAATAACTGCCTGACAGAACACGTATATAAGATTTCGTAGCCATGGTAGTTGCTAAAACTTTGGCGGTCATTATTTCTTAAACGGTATTTTTTTCCAGAATGTATCTAAGAAAACTAATAATGATTTTGAAATAAGTCCCTATTTAACAAGATATCACTCGAGGGTGTAAACAACTCTTTTAGACTCTCACTTTTCATGTTCATAAGAGTGAAGACCCTGACAAAGTTTTTTTTAATGAGTTCGTTGAAGTTTTTGAAATTGCCACGGGAGCGAGGCTTCAGGTAGTCGCTATTCTATTTTCATCGTTAAACCTAAAACCCCGTACATTTACATACATATTAAATCATATTATCATGCATGTATTTTTATAAACAACGCCATCTTCTGCAGACAAGCAAAAGTTATTCATTAAAAACAATGAACATGAAAGAAGCCTTCGCCTCGATAAGCTAACAGTTATTAAGTATTTGGCATAAAAGTATGCCAATAATACGTCAGGTGGCCCAAAAATATAATAAACTAGCTAATAAAACTTGTTTAATTAGTTATTTATGCAACTGCTGTATAAAAAGGGGCATTAAAACACGAAAGTCGGTTTATAAATAGTATGACTTGAGTGTTTTAATACCTAATTATCAACAGTTGCATACAAGACTTTATCTACACCCATGCTTTAAATCCTCTATAAAAGATTCTGAAACAGTTAGCTTATTGCCAACATTAAAACACCCAATATCTTAATAACCATTAAAGCATCCAAACATAACATACCGAGATAGATTTATGCCAGCAGTATAGCGTTGTCTCTTTTTCACAGGAGTGTTATAATGAAATTCAGTACAACATTATAACACTCGTTTGGATGCTTTAATGGTTATTAAGATATTGGGTGTTTTAATGTTGGCAATAAGCTAACTGTTTCAGAATCTTTTATAGAGGATTTAAAGCATCGTTGTAGATAAAATTATATTATGTTACTAATGATAACTCTTCAAAAAGTACCAAACTGTCTCGTAAGTACATAATGAGCTCTATATTAATTGTATTGTAATGTTTAGTCATTTCTAGTGAGTTAAGATTTCTCAGTCCATAAAAATCCCAGTTACGCATAAGATCAATATTTTTATTTTAACGTGATAACCTTAATACCACTAATTGCATTGATGCTATTTCGCACCAATTCGTTCTCCTTTTGGCCAATAGGTGGTATTTTCATCGTTAACATTAAAGGCCTGTTATGCAAGACATATTATAACCTTGGGGGTTCAGTGAACTCGTTAGCTCACCTATGATACAATGTCATAATATGTCACAGAAGTATTAAGAAACTTTGATCGGAAATTTCAAAAAAAGACAAAGTAGTAATCGTTGTTGTATTATTAGACTAAGAGCTCGTGAGGGCCAGACCTTCATTATTTTATAAAAGTTGAAACTTTCTATTGCACATTGTCCCCAACACAGGGAGGAAAGATCAGTGACTACGAGGTTTGGATCATGGTGGCTTTGGCAGGTAACAAGTATCAAAGACGTATAAAATCTTTCGTCAAAGTATAAAGTCTATTTTTTTATATTTTCTTGATGCTGCTGTTGTAAAACAAATACGTCATTATGTTTAGATTATAATATAATATATAGACATTAGGATTAAAAGTCTAATTGTTACTTATTTTTGCATGTATCAATGGCAAAACAATGCTATGTTATAGACACTGTCACTTGTTATTATTATAAATTAAAGTCTCTAACCGCACTGAGTTCGGGTTTTTTCAGACTTATCTCAGAAACTACTCTACGGATTTTCATTTGTTATACGAAAATAATATACCTATGATGGAACAGGACTGTTTTTTTTATAATGCCACCTTCCCCCGCCCTATCTAACAAGCCGTCTTAGTGAAACGGACGGATTTCCAATTCAATGCAATTTTCATCACTTTTCACATAGTACGTTGATGGCAATATATAGAAAATCCCGTGCCCATGAAATCATACTTTTTGAGCACTAGTAATTTCCAGATTTATCTTCGAACTAAAGGAACATCCTTTGGTTCGAAGATAAATCTGGACAACATTAATTTTTTGATAGTCTGCCGCAACAGGTTTGCAAACATGAGACTAGACAAGCTAATTAAAATATTTATTAAAGTTTTGATAGCGAAATTTTTTATTTTTAATATTAAAGTTTTTATTTTCCAAAGTAGTCTACAAAATAACAGGATATAGCCTTGTCTTACTAAGTAACGGTTATGGTAAGAAATGTTTGTATATAAACAACCTAAAAATCATGAGATCACCATCCACAACACAACCCCCCAACGATTTAGATGTCTATAGGTATACTACAAGGTGGTCTCGCATTTTTTGAACATCAAAATGTTGGTGGGTAGATATCAATTCCTCAATTTCCTAAAATTGATGCTTTATTGTCACAGGCTGGTTTAGCACGGAATTTCCTTCCGAAATATTCTAGAGAGTCCTAATTTGTATGAAGTGACAATACTGTTACACTAGTGTTCCGCTTTGTGTAGCATTATAACTTCATACCAATAAGCGCCGTTTGGAATATTCCGGCCGGAAATTCCGGTGAGAGTATTATACTGCTTACCGGGAAACATACTTTGTGTCACGCATTTGATTTGTATGGTTCGTACCTGAGAAATATTTAGTTTAATATATTATTTGTCTTATTTTAGGTGCATTGTTTATTACTTCTTTGTTTTATAGTGTTGAACACAAATGCTGCATCCATAAAAAACTCTATAGCAAAAGAGAGTGAAGCACAGACATTGTTCAACGAGTATACAATTAATGAAGACGGAAATTACAGCTTTAGGTAATATATTTTGTCTAACTTGTCTTGTCATTAAACTTGAACAATGTTCTGCGGAGATTATTAGATAAATTTATTAGAACGTAACGGTTCCTAAAAACTTGATCATCATATTATTTTTTGAAGATTTTCATGCTCTCGAAAGATGTGAAAAGTCCAGCGTGATTCAGGATACAACTAGCGCCATCTAGTAATTTATGAATGTAATTTTCAGTTTTGAAACCTCAAATGGGATAACAAGATCAGAAACGGGTACAGTAATAGATAAAGGTCAACCCAATGAACATCTTGTAGTAGAAGGTCGATATACTTATTTTAATACAGACGGGGAAGAAAAATTAGTTCAGTACATTGCTGACGAGAACGGATACAGACTTTTGATGCCAGTACAAATTGTAGTAAGTATAACATTTTAATTTTTCGGTGCCTTCAATTTCGCTTACCTCTGGTAAATCAAAGTCAAAGTCAAAACGTTTATTCAAAGTAGGTAAAAAAACTACGCTTTTTGAAAGTCGGTTTGCATTTGTAAGATGATGGACGATGGTATAGTGGTGATAATTTTTACGCGAACTTAAAACTAAAGCTACGAGGGTTCCAAACGCACCCAGGTCTGAGAAGAGCCCAAAACAAACTCAGCCGGGTATTCTTTTTATTATCACCACTGTACAAAATCACTTTAACTTATTAGAAAATAAAAATAAAGAAAATTTTTAAGTTAGCTAACTTGACGAATGCTTTGGTCACATAACACACAAACATAATATTTGTTGTGACATAAATCTGTGGCCGCAAAACGTTATGATAAATATGATATTTGCACATTTTGAAACGCGGGGGTAGAAAAACAAACAAAAAAAACTTACACCAAATAGAAGCATCAGGATGGTGTACAAATTTGTTTGTGTTGACTTTTATACAATTTTATACAAAAACGCTATTTCATAAAAATCTACTACAATAAAATTAATAATAATGGTGTGTGGTTTGTTTTAGGAGCAATCATTACCTACGAGTGTTGTCGCATCGCTGCTCGGCTGATCCATCCACTGTAAAGATAATAATAATAATAATTAGTAAAGTAGTAATATAATTTAAACTGGTATCAATGGTGGTTTCAATAAGGAATGCTTAGTAAACAATTTTTATAATATGGCTAATTGTATTTTATTCGTGACATTAATTTGATAATTATATCATTTACTAGCTTATGCTCGCGACTTCGTCCGCGTGGACTACACAAATTTCAAACCCCTATTTCACCCCCTTAGGGGTTGAATTTTCAAAAATGCTTTCTTAGCGGATGCTTGCGTCATAATAGCTATCTGCATGCCAAATTTCAGCCCAATCCGTCCAGTAGTTTGAGCTGTGCGTAGTCAGTCAGTCAGTCAGTCACCTTTTCCTTTTATATATTTATATTATATTATTTTCTCTAAAAGAATATACTTACTTGCATTTTTCATTTAAATATAATACTTGTTTTTTTTTAAATACAATAAGCGGTGATAGCCTAGTGGTTAGTATGTCCGCCTTCTTTTCTGTAGGTTAACGCTTCGATCCTGGGCACGCACCACTGGGGGTGCCAGCCAGGTAACCTCCCAGTGTGCCTGGGTGCTGCTGGTCCCTTTTGGATGCATCGGGCATCCGAGGGGAAGAGTAGTATTCGGGCCGGTGCACCCCGGTAACATGGCTAATGATCTCTCTTCGGGGATATTGTTAGCCATGGCTAATGACCTGGCAGGGGAAGGTTTCTCCGCGTGTCCCTCTGACTAGCAAAGGGCACAGCGGACGAGGCGGAGGATGGGACGCGGGCGACGTGCGCGGAGTATGCAGTTGTCGCCCCGTCCCCGGGTCGGGAGGTGCACGCACTTGGTCAGTGCGCCTTGGATGTGCGGTGTGGGGACCTCGTGAGCGGTGGAGGGTCCGCCCCGGCGGATGTCGCTGACTGGCTCGCGGTGGTTTGCTTCGGTGTTCCCGTGACCCACTCACCAGGCGACGCGCAGGAGCGCCGCTGGGTTTTAGTGGGTATTGCGGTCGCCTCTCGGCTGTCAAGCCCCACATACCTGCCCGCCAGTTGGTTGGCTGGCTTCCAGGAGGGAGAAATGCGTAAGCACATTTCCCAGCGGTAAAAAAAAGGGCACGCACCACTAACTTTTCGGAGTTACATGCGTTTTTTTAAACAATTAAATATCACTTGCTTTAACGGTGAAGGAAAACATCGTGAGGAAACCTGCATGCCTGAGAGTTCTTTTTCTCAAAGCTGTGTGAAGTGAAGTGAAGCGTGGCAGACTATAGCCTGCCCTAAACCCTTCTCACTATGAGAGGAGAGCCGTGCGCAGTAGTGGGCCGGTAATGGGTTGATCATGATGATGATGATAACTTGTCTATTTTCTAAAAAGTATACTTACTATTATAATTAGGTATCTATATTAAAACTTGTCCTGACTGACAGACTGATCTACTTATGCCTAAAGATCTCTGAGCCTGATGATGATCTGAGCCTAAGTCGCTGGGGTTAAAAACGTGAAATTTAAGGTTCGTTTTATAACGTAACTAAAAAAGAGTTTTTGGAAATTTAACCCCTAAAGTGGTCAGGTATATGACGCAAAAGTCCTACTTGTTCTCTAATAGTTCTCTTATTGCAGTCTTTTGCATGCATGAATTTGGTTCAACGACTTTACGAGTACAATTTTACTTCGAGTCAACTGGTTTATTAATGAAAAATATTTTCTGTATCATAGACTCAAGTAGTTTGTAATATTTATCAATGTATATTTAAAGATTAAGGAATGTTTAGTCGTTGTTATTACATTTCTGTAGATTTTTTTGATCAGCCTACCTGGTTATATCAGGTAACAGAGCTTTTATAAAAATGTTTGTATAATCCAAACCTTCGAGCAGTGTAGAGGTCTGCGTGTCTTATATCTATCTCAGTTTAAAGATAATTATTATCTCAACAAAATGTTCAAGGTAATGTGCTTAAGCTAGGCCGTTAATCAAGTTTTATACAAATTTTATTTATATTTTTGTTCATGTTTTAGGTGCGATGTTTGTTAGCTGTTTGTTTTTTAATCGTATTGGCGAATGCTGCCCCTTTAGATAAGGACAGTGAGGCGAAAATATTAAATAATGAATATACAATTGATGAAAAGGGAAATTACAAATTTAGGTACGTACCTACAGTTGTGAAGATTTCTTTAGATAGCTCAAATGCAGACGATCTCATCCTCGTTATCTATTTACACAGTTTTTACTAACTCATCATGATGATCAACCCATTGCTGCATCGTTAACACACTACTGAGCACGGGTCTTCTCTCAGAATGAGGAGGGTTTGGCCATAGTCCACCAAGCTAGCCGATTGAAAAGGCAGACCTCACATCTTTGAGAACATTATGGAGAACTCTCATGGCATGCAGGTTTCCAAACGATGTTTCCCTTCACCATAAAGCAAATGATATTTAAATTGTTAAATTGTACTTAACTCTGAAAATTTAATGGTGCGTTTCCGGGATCGAACCCTTGACCTCTTAAATCGGAGCCACTATATCATTACTGCTTTTTGCGAATTATTCTAATTTAATTTGCAGTTTCGAGACCTCAAACGGAATAACGAGAGAAGAAACAGGATCGGTTTTTAATGTTGGCCAACCAGATGCGTATATTTTCGTAATTGGTAGTTACTCTTACTTTGATACCGAAGGGCAAAAACAATTAGTCGAATACATAGCTGCAGATAATGGATATAATGTTTCGCCACTAAAGGTCAATGTAAGTATTCATTATAATTCTCTGATATTAACGAATAGATGATGCCTGGGAATTCATCCGCGTGAATTTCGGTTTTGTAAAAATCCCAATAGCGCAAACGCAAACCGACAGTGGTGATAGCCTAGTGGTTAAAACATCCGCCTTCTTTTCGGGAAGTTGGGGGTTCGATCCCGGGCACGCACCACTAACTTGTCGGAGTTATGTGCGTTTTCTTGCTTTAACGGTGAAGGAAAACATCGTGAGGAAACCTGCATGCCTGAGGGTTCTCCATGTTCTCAAAGGTGTGTGAAGTATGCTCATTGGGCCAGCGTGGCAGACTATGACCTTCCCTTCTCACTCTAAGAGGAGACCCGTGCTCCGTAATGAGCCGGCTATGTGTTGATTATGATGATGATGCTAGGCACTAGCTGACAGATAAACAGACACACTTCCGCATTTTTAACTGTCATCGAGTATGGATCTACTTAATTGATGCCATAACAATAAACATGAAACACTTTATAATAGCTAAAGACTTCGACATGTTACATCTAACGATCACAATGTCACTATTAATTATTATTTATAAATTATTTTTAACAATTGTCTTTCTTTTTAGATTAAAATGTCTGAGTATGGTCTACCTGCGAGCGCTGTAGCAACGCTACTTGGAAAATAAGGAAGCAATGTATTTCAACGTTTCCTTTGGATATCAATTTTGACATGCTTAACATTTTTTTAATAAGGAAATAATAATATTATGCTGTCTACCAAGAGCATAATTGAATAATGATAAAATTAAAATGAAGAAGATAGAAATTAATTCACAAATTATAATAATCTTTGTAATTTAGTTAGACCAGCAAAAAGCTAAAGATACATTTGGATTATTTCCGCTTCTCATAAAGTTTGTAAGCTGTAGTTATAGTCACGCAAATTGCTATTACGCTGGAACCATGTCTCATTAACATTGAAATGGCGTCATTTTGACGTCAGCCGAAATCAAAATATACCATCAGCTCGAAACTTCAGTCTAGTGCTGACGTCACTAACGCTGGCGGCCACGCGCTTTAGCAATTTTCGGGACTTATATCGGCCTTTATGGTAGGTATGAGTAAACGGCACTGGCCAAAACAAGATCAGGCAAATATGTATCTACGAATTATGTCAATTACATAAGTTAATTGGGATAAATTACAGATACTATAAGACCTATCAAGTAACCAAATATCTCATAGAAATAAATAACTTAAAATAAACTGAATTGTATTTTCAACCGAAGTTGATTTTCCACATCTCTATATGGAAAACTCTTTCTACGTATCTATTTTACATGGGAAGTTTGGAAAAAAGTTCCTTAAAAAAATTGAGGTTTGATATGAGATGCCTAAAATAAATCCGATTACTTCAGGCTACACAGTTCATTTATCAAAGTATCAAATTGATGAGGATTATAGGAGGATGTGTGGTCAAATAACTGTGACGGGGCATATCAGTAGATTGTAGGTACTGTTCAGTAACGTTGACCAAAGTCGAAAATGTTGGTGGGTAGCCGACTTCATAGTTTCTACTTTGGCATTTTCTCCGTGCCTTGGAGAACATAATATTAATCTGTGATCACGGTTATTGTCAAAATCCCTTACCTACTCTTAGTCGAGTTTGTGTGTGGCAGAATCTGGGAAACCACCGTAGTATTATCCCAAGAAACGCCATACCATTGTGTAATTAATAGAAAGGGGTTACGACCCTGACCATCGAAAATGATAACGACCATTGAACTATTATGAGCTCATGTACATTACGACGTAAGAGAGATTATAATCAATCGCAGACACAGAAAACGTTGCTTTCTATTGTGATGTTCATGACGCAACCGAAACAGATATACATAAATCAATACAACATAAATCATTGTTAAAAAAAATATTCATGTAATTTTATAAACAACGCCATCTGCTGTAGACAAACAAAAGTTCTTCATTAAAATCATTGTACACGAAAGGAGCCTCAGCCTCAATGGTCTAATAGTTTTCTAGGTATAAAACTACGACAATTATACGTCAGGTGGCGCAAAACTTTGTAATTTTACTTTCCCGCTACCAACTTATTCATCAGAGATGGTATCAACCTTTCAGTGTCAATAATAATGGCGGCATACGAGGTTGTAAAAACTACCAACAGAACGTCTACTGTCTACGTTATCAACTGTCCGTCATTTAAAAATCTCATTTTCCAGTAGAAAGCAAAATAGTATTTGTCATTGAACTTTGGGATACAAGGTCTAAATTCTGATGCTGCAGGGCTAATCACTACATTAACCATTAAGATATGTTGATTATGGTTTTGATATAAGATATGGGTAGAATAAAACTGTTCAGCAATTAAAGCTTATGTAATAACGATATTACTAATGACAAATCTTTGCAATGTAGCCAACCAAACCGTCTAGAGAGTATATAGGCACAACCCAAACACAGAATCTGTTTGGGTTGTGCCTCTTCTTATTGTTCCTTTTTCCTCTCAAAACTACAAATTAGTAAAGGAAGTACTTAGGTAGTAGGCAGGTACTTATTTACGTAATTAGCAATGAATAACAAATTCCTTGACCGGGAATAAAAGCCTCGACCTTTTACGGAAATACGAGCGCTATATGTACCTACTCCTTGAAACGTACCTACGTGGCACATGCAATAGAAGTTCAATGCGTGTTTTAAACTTTTAAAATTATAGATACTACCTTTTTTCCGCGACTTCATCCACGCGTAGGTATACGCCTCGATTTACGGTTTTTAAAGATCTAAATATTTGGAATTTCTTCACATGGTTCTTTTGTAGTACCTACTACGTTAGAGATAGAACCTACCACGTGAAAAATCTCAAGTTTAAAGAGATGTAGGCTCGTTGAATAAATATAAAAATCAATCACTTTTGCCTTTTATTTTAAGTAGGTACTTGAGTAGAATATTATTTACCTATATCATAAAGATTAAATTGTGAAGATTTTTTCGTGAAAGAAATCGTGTTGATTGATTTCGCATTTAGTGCATAAGTAAATAGGTTGCCTTTCGCTGGTTTTTGGATTCCACTTTACCTGAACTTGTAATTACCCTTTATGCCATTATTATACTAAGTGTATTCGTTACAGAATCATTGTCCTCCTCCATGGAATCAGCTTAGTCATATTTTTTTTACAAAAATGCGTAGAAACGCGTAGCGTATAAACGCAAACGTGTTAGGTTCTAATAAATCATTATTTTGAAGGTTTCTTACTGACATAGTTTCTTACACATTAAAATAATATTAAATCTAAAATATGGTCATTTTATTGCGTATTAGAGGCAGACCAATAATACGATAACCGAATACTAATGTATGGTATTTAAATAGGTTCTACTACCTAGTAGATTTTCGATTCATGCCTTTTTGAATTTACATAAATAATTTATCTGCAACGGGCTTACAATATGCATTTATTGCAACTTTTATCTCCTGTCTCCTACTTCGAATATACGGAGAGAGCGAGCACTACTCTACATTACTAGGAACTCTGTGTTTTAAATTTACCTATGTACCTACATCCTTTTTGCGAATTCAACATTTTGGAGGAAGTAGTAGACGAATTTATTTAAAATTAAATACTTGACAATATTATTTTTTGAGAGCTAGTCTACCACAATAGGTTTGCATTCGAGAGTCTTCAAGCTATTTTTTTTAACTTATAGACTTGATATAGCGCTTGACTGCAATCAGACGTGGCATGTAATATTGCGGTCTAAACTCTAATGTGAAGTACCGTAGGTAGTTGTCTAAAATATACCTATTAAAGTCTTAAATTAAGTTTAATTTTATTTTAATATTTTTTTTTTAATCATTTGGAATTTGACATACATAAGCGTGGATATTAAGTAACGATAAAAATTAAGTGGTGCTAAACGAGTGACGAACTAGGCTAGGCGCGATGGCGTATCAATAAGCGTGTTTTCGTTAGTTATTTTCACATAGCAGTTGACAAAGTTTAACATTTTTTAATTCCAAAAATAGTCTACAAAAATAACAGAATAAAGCCTTGTTTTCTAGGTTACGGATATGGTAAAAATCTCTGTATATAAACAATCTAATAATCATGAGATCATCATCCACAACACAAATCTTCAATGATTTAGAAGTCTTACTTATATTAAACTATTAGTTTGTTTTTACATTTTTAATATCAACAAAATGATCAAGGTATTAAGCATTCCTTAATTTTCTAAACTGATACTTTTTCCTGTCATAAACTTACAGACATGGAGTTAGGAAGTACTTATATACTCCATGATTATAGGGAAACATGGGAAATATACATTTCTGTCATGCGTTTGTAGTTATGTTACCTACCTAAGTTATGTTTTAGCAGTCTTTTTTTAAATCAAAGTTTGATAAATAGAGATTGTTTTAAATAATATTCTTTGTTTCATTCTAGTTGCAGTGTTTATTACTTCTTTGTATTATAGTGTTAATGACAAGTGCTGCATCTTTAAAAAACTCTACAGTAAAAGAGAGTGATGCACAAATATTATCCAACGAGTACACAATCTATGAAGATGGAAATTACAGATTTAGGTAATATTTATAATTCTTACTACAGGAGGTATCTGCCTACAATTTAAGGACTAGATCATTTTCAAACAAATAACTAAAATGATGGTACCGGCAAGATTGAAAACTTGCGTCTCTCTGAGTATTGCGTCCGGAGCTAGACTGAGTAGAGACTTAACTGAAATTTTGGCTCTGAAGGATAGAGGAGCCGTTAGCCTAGCGGTAGCGGTCAAAGGCCGCTTTGGTTGCAATACTCAGACTAGGTAATATATTTTATCCAAGTAACTTGGCTTTCATTAAACTTGAAAATGAATGACGAATTTAACCTGCAGAAATTATGCAAATATTATTTTCAGTTTTAAAACATCAAATGGGATAACAAGATCAGAAACAGGAATAATAATAAATAAAGGGCAGCCCAATGAGCATGTTAAAGTAAAAGGCCAATATACTTACTTTAATACCAACGGAAAAGAAGAATTGGTTCTTTACACTGCTGACGAAAATGGCTACAGACTTCGGTTACCAGTACGTATTCTAGTAAATACCTATACTTATTTTAATTTCTTTTCTAGACGTTTTTCATATTTCGTACCAGTGTCAAAATTTTCATAGGTTCCTGACCTGAGGTTGGTAACCTGAAATTTTCACAGCATGTGTAATATTCTGTAAAAAATTCAGGTCTACGATGGAATGATGGATGGATGGATGGAAGAACCCTTTCTGTGCGAGTCCTACTCGTATTTATACTGTGATAAGACTGATTTATATGTGTGTCATAAGTGCACCATATCACGTAACTGTACGGCGCGGTGAGGTCTACGCGTCATACACTTCTTCAAGCTTCACGCCTAAGTTTAAGTATCTACTTATAGAATCTTGATGCACGCTATCTAAAAACTATAGAAAGTTTATGATTTTTTGAATTTTTAGATTTTTAAAACCAAACAATATACGAGACAGTGCTGGTATTTAATCCATCGATTTCAAAAAACCTTGTGTTTGTTTCTTTTAGGAGAAATCATTCCCTGGTAAGAAAAAAATCAATAATAGATTACTTTCAAGTGCTGTTGCATCACTGCTTGGTTGATAAATTCACTGAAAAGATGAAAAGAGGAGACACAACTCGTATGGTGGATCTATACATAATCAGAAGGTAAATATAATTACATTATATATAAATTATAATTCAACAAAAAAATATTGTTATTGTGTAATTTTAGCTATAATATTATATACCTATCAAAAATATCCTTGAATTTAAGGTAAGTAAATACCTACTGATAGAGAAAGAACCCGCGAGGGCCAGACCTTCGATATTTTATAAGAGCTGAAAGTTTATCTGCGTATTGTCCCCAACAGGAAGGAACGATCGATCGACTTCTATGAAGTTTGCATCATGGTGGCTTTGGTAGATAACAGTAAAAAAGACGTCTAAAATCTTACGTCTAAGTATAAAATGTAGTTAATAATTGTAATGTGTATTTTTTTACATTTTCCTCGGAATAGTATTAGAACGTGATTACGTTATGCATTGTCAATCATGGCAACCCCCTCCCAGACACGCTTAAAGTTCAATAAATTGTTAAAGTTTTAGTAGGATATTTTTGTATATAGGTATATTTATTTCTAAGTTTCGTGTTCTGTGTAAATAGTGAATATTTTTAAATTAATGTTATAAATAATTATAATTCATGTCATAATAATTTACCTATAATAGGTAACTTACAATCGTTGATATATTATTATCATAATAAAATGTCTCAAAGTTTTGGTCTTTTTTATTAAAAACCAGTCAAGTGTGAGCTGGACTCGTACACGAGGGGTACACCATCGTACAAGAATTATCAAACTACATAGTATGGCAAGTTAATTGGCTAACGGACTGCACCACCTTGATGTGATTTAGTAAGCTGTTTTGTGATGGAACTACAAATTCACGGTTCTTGGGTTTTCCCTTTACTTATGCAGCTTGTTCTATATGACATTGCTACCTGCCAAATTTCATAATTCTAGGTCAATGGGAATCACCCTATAGGTTCTTGACAGACCCGACAGACAGCATACACAAATAGTGAAGTGATCCTATAAGGGTTCCTTTTTCCTTTTGTGATACGGAACCCTAAAAAGCTAGGATTGAAGAATTTTTTGTTTAGCATTAAGAAATCACAAGAACCAAATTATTTCAAGAGGCTTTCGTGCATCGATCTTTAAAATTTCAGAATATAAATATTTTAGGTATATTTTGATCACAAAAAGACACACGGTCGTTAACAACGGTAAGTAGTTTCAATATAATGTAAATAAGAATTACGATATAGATAACTACTTACACGATCAATTAATCAGAAATGAAAGATTCGTAGGAGAACCAGATTAACCGATAGCTCAGCGGGTTGCAAAGCTGAAAAGGCAAGGGACATGGCACATTTAAGCCTCAATAGCTCAACCGGTATAGGAGTGGACTGAAAACCGAAAGGTCGACGGTTCAAACCCCGCCCGTTGCACTATTGTCGTACCTACTCCTAGCACAAGCCTGACGCTTAATTGGAGAGGAAAGGGGAATATTAGTCATTTAACATGGCTAATATTCTTTTTAAAAAAAAAAAAAAAAAAAAAAAAAAAAAAAAAAAAAAAAAAAAAAAAAAAAAAAAAAAAAAAAAAAAAAAAAAAAAAAACATTTATTATGTAGTTCGAAAAACCGATAGACATTGGGGTCGCAAGGTGCTTGGACCGGAAAGCGTAGTGTTGGAAGACCCCCACTAGGTATGGACAAACGACATCAGACGAGTTGCAGGGAGATGCTGAGACATATTATTATGTCCAGCAATGGATGTCTAGCGGTTGACAATGACGATGATGAACTTCGGTGAAACTTGTTTTCTTGTAGTACGGATCTTGTTCAATCACGGATTTTTAGTACATGCATTTGGTAAAGGAGCTAGTTCAAGGACTCTACAATGATAAATAACAAATTATTAATATTTAGTTCCAACAGGTTCATCAATTTGTAAACCACAGAATCAAGTAGGTAGGTAGTTTCAAGTAATAATAATGTATCTTCCTAGAAGACTTTTATTTATTTGTATTTAGTGCTTAAATAATGCTTAGCATACTGTATGTCTTTGGGAATTAGATTTATGTAGATTTTCTAAATAAGTCTACCTGGTTGTATCAGGTAACTCGGCTTTTATAAAAATGTTTGCATAAAAGCAACGTTATAAACATAAAATCATCATCCATTATACAAACCTTCAAGGAGTGTAGAAGTCTGCGTTTCTTACCTATCTCAGTTTCAGCATAATTATTATTTGAACAAAATGTTCAAGGTATAATAATGCTTATGCTAGGTCGTTAATAAGTAGTTAGGTGTTATATAAATATTATATTTATAAATTTTGTTTATATTTTAGGCGCGTTGTTTATTAGTTGTTTGTTCTTTAATCGTTTTGGCTACTGCTGTCCCTTTAGCGAAGGACAGTGAAGCGAAAATATTAAATAATGAATATACAATCGATGAAAAGGGAAATTACGAATTTAGGTACGTAACTAACTACAGTTGTGAAGATTGGTTTTGCTAAGCACAATTATTGCCCAAATGTAATAGATTTCATCCACGTTACCTATTAAGTATACAGTTTTTGCTACTTAGTCTGATGTAATTTGCAGTTTCAAGACATCAAACGGAATAACGAGAGAAGAAACAGGATCAATTGTTAATGAAGGCCAACCAGATGAGTATATCTTAGTCATTGGTCGTTATACTTACTTTAATACAGAAGGTCAAGAAGAAATAGTTGAATACACAGCTGGAGAAAATGGATATAACATTTCGCCGCCAAAGCCCGTAATAAGTATTCATGTGACATTAATAATTTAATTGTTGTTATAAGTCCCGCAAATTGCTATTGCGCTGGAAGCATGTCAGCTTAACATCGAAATGACGTTATTTTGACGTCAGCCGAAATAAAAATGTACTGATTGTTCGAAACTTTAGTCTAGTGCTGACGTCACTAAAATGGCGGCCACGCGCATTAGCAATTTGCGGGACTTATATGCTATAACATAGCTAATATGATTTGCTAAACCCACTAGCCTTGGTAATGCAATAATACGATCGTTTACCTTTGGACGGAAAGTAAAATTTTTAGGGAAACACTCTAATCAACTATTTTTATTAAGTATATTTTATTTGAAGTTATTTCTATACACAACTTATATTATTGGATGCTGTTAAAAATACTGGGGCCCTTCTGGTTGGCTTAAATATATTTAAGTGCCAGACGAATAGTATAGACGAATGGCGTTGGTATTTTACCATCACCATATTAATAAGTGCTCTATGACACCGTTCATGTCACGTCTAGGTGCATGATAGGTGGTTAAAATTAAATTACAGTCAAACTTTGACCATCAATAAAAGAAAATAGGTTACCCAAGCCAGGGTTTGTTGACTTTGAACTAAAATTTTACCTTAAAGTTTAATCATCGAGGTATAAGACTGACTCATGCAAACTAGTTTATTTTTCATTGGCAATGAATTAACGATGATCGTAACGTAAATTTAGCCGCATGCAATGGAACTGAATCTGAATTAGTTACTTTTACCAATTTTGTTCTGTTTCTTTTTTAGGTTGATATGCCTGCTCTAGGTGTACCTCCGAACGTTGTTGCAACGCTACTTGGAAAATAGGGAAAGCACATAATTCAACGCTTCCTTTGTCGGGATAGCAATTGGCAAGCTTAACATTTTTGTAGGTACGAATAAAAATATAATAAATATGCTAACTACCAAGAGCATTTTTATTGAAGTATTCAATGTCTAGTGCTAAAATTAAGGTGATAACAAACTGTAGACCTAATCATATACATGAAGCAACAAAAATCTAAGGCTAAGCCTATAGTATCAGGATAATTTTCGTCTCTCATAAATATGCAATGCTCCGTGGTTTGCCAGCTTTTTGATAAGGAAACGGCACTGGCCAGAACAAGGTTATGCAAAAAGTTTGGCATTAAGTCTTTTATTAACGAATATTATGTTAATTGGGGTAGACCACAAATACTATAATAAGGTATATGTATATCTAATAATAATAAATAAGAATTAAAATACCTGTTTTGGGAGATAGACTTAAAAACAGAGCAGCATGCCAGACAAATTATTGAAGGATGTTTTATTTTATTTTAGAAGGTAGCTAAAGAAATATGTTATGAAAAAAGCTCACCTGAAAGAAGTATACGATATTTGTATAATCAATAATGATGTGCCTCGGAAATCACGTAAAGCCTTCGGTCCTGCGTCTGATCTCTCTCCGATCGTGTTGGATTCCGTCCCATGAGAGTGCGGGGGTAGAGAGAGCACCTGTGTTTGCGTACATATATTTTGTGCACTATAACATTTTCCGCGCAGTAGGCTCATCACTATGGAGGCAGACCGCCGCGTAGGTCGTGAGTCGTGACCGAAATTCGGTCGGAAGGGCTTTATTAATCCTACTAATATTATAAATGGGAAAGTGTGGATGTTTGGATGTTTGTTACTCAATAACGCAAAAACTACTAGACGGATTTGACTGAAATTTGGAATGAAGATAGATTATACTCTGGATTGACACATCGGCTACTTTTTATCACGGAAATTGAAAGAGTTCCTGCGGGATTTTGAAAAAAGTAACTCCACGCGGACGAAGTCGCGGGCATCAGCTAGTTAATAATAATTATGCACCCGGAAAACTATAAGTAAACATATGACTTTTTGTGGAAAAAACTATTATTTTCTTAAGGATTGAATACAATATGTTAAATTTTTTCTACGTCGTATTCTTAAGACATTGCTGAGGAATGAGGATCATGCCCCCTATCCATTAATAAAAATAATAATGGTAGGAATTTTTGGGATCGCAATCTTCAATTCTTCAATTCCTTTGAGATTTCAATTCTTCAATTCAATTCTTGTATCGATAACGCGTACTTATTACTTATAACATCAGATTTCAAAGTATCATTGAGTAATTTTCATATTTTAGTTTGATGTGTAATATTCTTGTATCATCAAATGACGCTCATAAATCCGCGTGAATTTAGGTAGTAAAAATCCCGTAGGCAATCAATCTTTGATATCCCGGCATACAAGCAGCCTAAGCTGCCTAAGTCACATTCCAGGCCTTTAACTGTACCCATTCAAAAATTCGCATTGATTCATTGCTCCGTTGCAGCATGATCGAAGGACAAACCAACAAGCAAACATACCTTCATATTTATAATATTACTAGTAGTACGATTAGTAGGATAATATTAGCAGAATTAACGCCGTCAGTTCCTTTAGACTCTTTGCTCTGTCGATTGAAGAATTTTTCACTAGACTCATACTGGTCCCCAGATAATTTATGCGTTTCTGTAATAGACTTGCGGCAAACACAGGCAATTACGTTACGAGTTTTTAGCCAATCAATTGTAAAAGCCATTCCAGTGTTTACGTAACAAGTGTGATGGTGTCAATGACATGATAGAGTCCTTGGAGTCGCATTGTTTGTAAAGGAATGAAGTCCAGACTTGACATTCTTGAAGAACTGGATATAAGGTGTAGACAGTTGGACCGATATCGCAGTTTACTTGGACACACAGTGGGAAAAAGCATTTCCAAATCATGGTGAGTTGAAGAAAGTATCGTTGAATTTATGAGTTTAGGTGGTTCTCAGTCAGCCCATATAGAATATAAATAAGATTGACATTTTTTTTCCATTTAAAGCCTTTGGCAGTCTTGGTTTTTCTGGATATTTTGTCAATTCGTTTTAAATAAAATATCAATTTAACACAACATTTTAAATCAGATGCACGAAACAGGCTGAGCACTTTGTGTAGTACCGGTAAGTAATTAGGTATACTTTTGTAGAAACGGATAATATCTTTCGTTCCTAATTGGACTAATTTTTCAGTAGATTTATTAGCCGTCTCTACACGGCATGCCTTCTCTAAGAAGATGCGTCGAAGTGGAAGACATCCTTAAAATAATCGTTAATTTCGCATACACGACTGCTTAAACGTAGGTCACGTTATTTTAATCAACCGGACTAGAGCTAGAGCTCTAGTCCGGTTGATTAAAATATCAGCATTTAGATCCTTTTATTAGCTCGTTTTTTATTCACATGCATTTCTCGGTAAATAATGCTCGTTCCTCAGCCGTTGGCCTTGACATTTTGTGTTTTCTGTTATTCAGGTAAAGGGCGTGCGCTTCTGCTTTTTCGCAGCCATCTTCTGTGTTACTATTGTATATTTACCGAGATCAGCTAGCATGGAACGACAAATAAAAAAGCTCGTGTACAACAATAATGGTTTTGGAACGTACAGCTTTGAGTAAGTATATTTTATGTGTGGGTCCCGAGATAAATCTGTCTAATATGAAGCTCAAAAAGCAAGTGTGTACTTGAGATACTATACATTACTTCTTGATGCAAACTACAGCTTTAACTGCAATAGAAATAAACTTCAACTGTTGTAGAATAGGTAATACTAATAACTAGGTAGGTACCCAATAAATATTAATCAGGTACGAAGTCCGTAAAAATGACTCTTCACCCGCAATTTTAACTCTATGGGTCAACTGTCAAAAATACGGTTCACCTTTAAAATAAGGACTAAAATCGTCCTTTGACATGAACTTTGACACAAAGAGTTAAAATGGCGCGTGAGGAGTTAAATTTTACGTGTTATAAAGCATATCATCTTTTCTCTTGACGATTACGTATATAAATACACTTGAAATCTGTCTGTTAATCTGACGAATTGACACCTGTCATGTACCCAACAATAGGTACAAATCGCTCGCGTATTGTGTGAATCTAAGCTACAGAATTGCGCAGTTCAGCGACAATCGGTCAGTTTAGGTACTTACGTTAAACTTATTTTGTCAATCTAGCATCAGATAATTTGCAAAATAATATTTCAAAATTAAAACGTGACTTTAAGCTTAGTGTACCTACCTTATGGTACTTCTGTATACTATTATGTCTATACTAACTCTGAAGTCCTATACCTGTAAAAAATAGTATTAGAGTTAGTGCAAAAAAAACCGGAGGACTTTAGAAAAACTAATGTTTCCAAAAAAAGTTTGTGCATAGGTTTGTGTTAAAAACTAAAAATCTTGGTCCTATGTATGTAGCATCATTTTTTGGAAATATTAGTTTTTGAAAAGTCCCACATTTTTTGGCGACAATTCAAAACTACTTTTACTAACCGCTTTTTAGTTATGGCACAACTTCATTGTGGCTTTTCTAGTCACTCGTCTGCAACCACCTTGGAGGGGCGCAGTATTTAGTGCTTTGAAGTGCAATAATCTGGATGCAAACATGAATTATTTATTAATTATTACTAGCTGATGCCCACGACTTCATTCGCGTGGATTTACATCTTTCAAATCCCGCGGGAACTCTTTGATTTTGCGGGATAAAAGCTATGTGTTAATCCAGGGTAAAATCTATCTCCATTCCAAATTTCATCCTAATCCGTTCAGCCGCTTTTGCGTGATTGAGTACCAAACATCCACACTTTCACATTTATAATATTAGTACTATTAATTCTATTATTAATTTTTATAACCCATTAGAGAATAACAAAATTATGGTTTCCAATAGGTTTTAATTTTTTTACCACGATAAAACATATTAGTAGAAATTCCATACATTTATTATTTAAAGATCAGTTTTAAAACTGGTTTTAATAAATACCCAAACTAGTTTTAAAATTATATTATTTATGGGCTGTGGCCATGTGGCATTTGTGACATTTATTTGCATGTTATTAATATTTTGGCCTAAATGACTCCTAATTAAGTAAACCAAAATCACTATTGGTTAGTTGGTTTGTTGGTTATGGTTAGTCCTTCAACCACGTCACAACGGATTGACGAGATTTTTTGCATGGGTATTAGTTGCATGGGTTAGTCACCTGGAGAGTGACATAGGCTACTTTTTATCCCGGAAAATCAAAGAGTTCCTACGGGATTTTTAAAAACCTATATCCACGCGTACAAAGTCTCGGGCATCAGCTAGAATTCATCTAATTTTATTTACAGGTTTGCAACTAAAGATGGAACATTTCGAAAAGAGGAGGGAGGTATTATTAACAAAGATGGGCGTGGATATGTTGTACGAGGTGAATATGGTTACATAGATCCTGAAGGACGTCAGCACTTAGTGCGGTATGTAGCCGACGCGAACGGCTATCGACCACAAACGGACAATATCAGATTTAACGATAGGCGAATTATTTAAACTAAAATTTAGTAACTAATAAAATTTTAAATAATTTTGAAGTTGTTTAATTTTGAAGGTACCTATGCTCCTTAGGGCCATAATAGAATGGATACTTTTAGCATCAGCTATCGGCAATTCAGTTGTTTTTCAGTAGCTTGATGCTGCGATTGAACGCTCCACTCCGCACACATACAAGCTCCAGTCGCAGCAATTATGTGGTGTTTGGGAAGTTCATCAAACGCCAAAACGCGCGATTTCAATACACCAATTGGACGCAGCAAGTCGTAAAAACGTGATGCAGCACCAAAACAATCCCTAAAACGCGTGATTTTAGTACAGCGATCGAACGCAGACAATCGTCAAAAGCGAAGACGCATCGATGCAGTCGCAAAATTGTCAATCGCTTATGCTAAAAGCATCGTGTCTGCTATATTTGGTAAACCAGCCTGGACAAAATAAGATTAGAAACAAAGAAATGAAAAACGTGGCCATAAGACGCCTACAGAGGTGAGCAAATCAAAATACATAACATGTTCGCTTCTGTCAGGCATCCCACAATAACACACAGCATTTTTATTTGAGCTCAGGATAGGTAGATAATATAAAAGTATCTACAGGTATAACAGAGTTCTTGGGGTAACCTATAAAATCTAACGTGGGTATAATGGCCGTGGCTAATAAAGTCTGATTTCCTAATAGTGAAAAACTATTATTAAGAGCTGGCCTCCGACCAAGTCAAAAGTTTGAGTAGGATATATTTATTCACTGTAGTATACCGAGAAAGAGATAAACAAAATATATTAGAGACAACAACATATAAAAGCAAACAATAACGTTTAAAAAAATATTAAATAAAAAATACAAAATTTTGGAAGTTATAATTATGAAAAACTATCCACATTTAAAAAATAAAGACAATCATGAATAATGGTTCAAACTAAAAATTTAAATATTTGTTCGCCAGCTCCTCAACTCACATTGCAGTTAAATTATAGTTTATATTACAGGTAGGTTATTACGATAAATTCAATTTACGCATATTCGCAAAAATGAAATTGCCTGTTTTGCAATGGGTAATACTTTGAATCAACGAGAACTAGGCGCTGAAGTTTATTTGTCATAAATACTATGTGGAAATTAGCAATTTACCTTTTGCCGTATTTTGTGAGTTACGTGAATTGCATACCTAACTTTTAGAATATTTTGAAATATCATTATCTACAACTTTGTCCAGGTCTCCTCCAGTTCCACTTTTGAACCAAGGATCTTAACAAAAATCATAATATTAATAGTATGCATCTTAAGATAGTCTTCTTCTTTTCTTTCCGTGCTTTAGTCAAATGATACACTAAGAGATGAACTGGACAATTATGTGATTTAATGGAACTTTTCTAGGTACTTCAATACAATATAAGGCTAAGTAATGGAGTAATTTATACTTAGTGAGTAATTTTGAAATACAATTATTATTAAGAATACCCATTTTTGTTTTTTTAAAGCAAAACAATTGTTTTTATATTTAAGTGAAGACGTGGAGCTGAGAAGAATATTTGCCAGTGAATTTCCTCAAGATACTATCAGGAAAAGTGGAGTTTTAGATCCAGAAGTAAGTATATTTATTTTTCATCTTATTTGTAATTTTATGTACTACTAGATGTTGCCCACGACTTCGTTCGCGTGGATTTAGGTTTTTGAAAATCCCATGGGAACTGTTTAATTTTCCGGGATAAAAAGTAGCCTATATGTCCTTCCCCGGGATGCAAGCTATCTCTGTACCAAATTTCGTCAAAATCGGTTGAACGGTTGAGTCGTGAAAAGCTAGCAGACAGACAGACAGACAGACACAGACAGACAGATACACTTTCGCATTTATAATATTAGTACGGATTAGTATGGATTATAATATACGTTACATAGAGTTGGCTGACTGTAGATATTGTATCAAAAAAAATCATGGCACTGTAAAGGTGCAGTTCCTTAAGTCAAAGTTCAAAGTCATGCAGTTTCGGTACTAAGTATATCTGATCCAGGTAAGGCGTATTTCGACAGACATAAGTTACATCATTACTTGAGATTGCACTTACCTAAACGCAAACCTAATATCAATAACATCCCTTTTTTGTAGCACTTGGGCCGTTACAAAGAACTGAAGAATTATTATAAAAACCCTAAGGCTAAAATTAATAGTCACTTCGAAGAATTGACATGTTATAATAAGGAAGAAGGAAAAGTAAGTCAAATAGGTATTGGTAGTTACCTACTGGCGTTTTGATTGTGGTTTTCAGAAAAAAGTGCGTACCTAACAGGATTTAGTTTAAGATTTTAATATGGTTTATATAGGTTATGATATTTCAAAATCCTTGAACTTTGAATCTAGCTGAACTACCGAACATAAAACCGGCCAAGTGCGTGGCGGGCCACGCGCAGTGTAGGGTTCAGTAGTCACGACTTAGCCATGATAGTTTTCCTTTAAAATTGATTATATATACTACTGCTGTGAATTTTTACACGTTCCTATATACTACCATTTGACTGATAAGGGGGAGGGGGGGCACTTGACTCTAATAAAAATTAGCATTATAAAACATCATATTTTCCAAAGTACAGTACAGTATTTTTAAAATACCTATTCAACGACAACCCACACTATGGGGTACAGACGAGAAAAAAGTCATCCCCACTTTACATGTAGGGGAGCTACCCTAAAAAATTTTTTTATCACAATTTTATTTCACCACTTTGTCGACGTGATTAATATTTATACCCATGCCAAATTACAGATTTTTAGCACTAATAGTCTCTGAGATTAACCGAGGATGGACGGACAGACAAACGGACATGGCGAAACTAAGGGTTCCTTGTTTACTACGGAACCCTAAAAAGGAGAGGTGTTATAATTAATACAGTGGTGATCTATCTCTGACTGTATCTTGAGCATCGAGCAATATGTGAACGGTGGCTCGTGATGCTCGTGGGTCAAAGAGAAAGGGCATAGTTGTGCCATCTTGCAATCTATCGTGTTCGTAACGTTTACAAGTAAGCATCTACTGTAGGTAACTAACTATAATTTACAAGTTCGAAGCCAATTTTTTTTGTCAAATTTATTTTATTTTATTTTAACACTTATACCAACCAAATCAAACGTATAGATATAAATATGGTCTATCTGTCAGTCAGTTTTTATATAATAAAATATAGATTGGCCCTGGCTATTATAACTAATCTGTGTAAAATGGTATCAAAAATACTGGATGCATTTCAGCGCTGAATAGAATTCTCTGAAATAATTAACATTTCAAATTGTCTTGTCAAATCCCTAGATGTGTAGTGTGGACATGGACCGATATTCACCTGAAGAAGACCAATACTACATGTCACCGAACAAAGAGAGCCACATCGATCGCCGCAGAGTCTTCTGTTTCATGTTACTCTGCTTCACTGAGGATGAACTTGACAGAATAGTTGCCTCTTTTTGATATACATAGATGCAAATATTGTACAATAAGAATTTAAATTATTTAAACATGCACTCGATTTTTGTTTTACATCATAATTCTTACTTCAACTACAGAGTGCTTCCACTTCCACTGTGTGAGCTACCTGTCATTATGTATTCAAAAATATGCATATTTATTGACCGGTAATATTATTAATAACTTGCTCGACACATGTATCACACAAATCATGACACTTCGCAATCGAGAAAAGGAACTCTCTTTGACTCTTCGACTCGATAGTCAAATCCCTGGTCAATTTACAGCTTGCGTGGATACCCCGTAACGAGCTCAACTCTTAAGCAGACTGAATTCCGAAAGGTCGGCGGTTCAAACCCCACCCGTTGCACTATTTTCGTACGTACTCCTAGCACAAGCTTTAGGATTAGTTGGAGGGGAAATTTTATTAGTCATGATTAATCAACATGGCTAATCTTCTTTAAAAAAACTAAGTAACCTCTCGCACTCCGATTGCATTCTCTACAGCATAATATTATCAATTAATGAAAATTATATTTTTGGAATTACCATTAGTTTGACCTTTTCACATACATAAGTATCATTGCAAACGATAAACTGTCCAGCACTTCGAAACCCAAGATAAATAAATAAACATGTATATAAGAGTTCCATATTAGTCTGACCGCCCGTATTAATTAGTGAAGGTTTTTGTCTTTCATAATATTGAAATCTGTTCTCTAAACTTAATAACCGTTTGTAGTAGATTTCGTATTTTATCGTGTTGTATAAATGACGCATAGCATCATACCTGCCTATGCAATTTCCGTTGATAGATATGATCATTTAAACTTTAAACTTTCGGTTTCGTGACATAGGTAGGTAAGTATATCTATACCTACTTACGAGTATAATAACATTTCGATAAACAGCTTTCTCACAGTCACAATTTCTTGGTGCAAAAACTAAGCAATATCATTAGGCATAAAAGACTAGCATATGCCCGCGACTTCGTTCACATGAACTACACTTTAAACCCCTATTTATTCCCTTAGACGTTGAATTTTTAAAAAACCCTTTCTTAGCTTATGACGTGGACATCCACGTCATAATAACTATCTGCATGCCAAATTTCAGGGTGTTACGTCCAGTAGTTTGACCTGTTGATAGATCAGTCAATCAATCAGTCGCCTCTTTTTATAAATTTAGAAGAACGTAATGGCCTAAGAACCAGTGCGGCCAGACCTTCCTTGTTTTATAACAGCTGAAAGTTTCTGTTCGTATTGTCCTCAACACTGGGAGGAACGTTTGTTTGGATGATTGTTTGGATCATGGTGGCTGGTAACAACCCTCTGCCAGACACCTTAGTTTAGTAAATTATTAACGTTTAAAGGTGTCTGGCGGGGGTTATAAATTGACTTTATAATTTGACGTAAGATTTTTTACACCTTTAGTACCTACCTGTTATCTCCCAAAGCCACCATGATCCAAACTGCGTAGTCGCTGATGGTTCTTTGGGGACAATAATGCATAGAAACTTTCAGCTTTTATAAAATAAGGAATGTCTAGCACGCGCTGGCTCTCTCTCTCTATAAAAGATGCTACTGAAATAATAATTTTATGGTTATACTTCACTAAATGTATATGTTTGACCTATGGTACTTACTGGTGTTAGATAGAATCAATACCTTGGACCATGGTGGCCGTGCTAAACTAGATCACCAACTCATCAGTGCCCCGATCCTAAACAAGAGAAAAGAATGCCTTCAATATATTATATTTTCTGATTTGAATAATTGGGCTTGTTATCGTACCTTTTCGTAAGTGATGATGTTATCTAAGATGTAATGCTAAGCGAATAATCTCGTTATGCTTGTTACGTAACAAAAAATTCACAACAGTGTTTCTTTTGTAATTGATAGGTATGTTAATCCTTAATTTAAAGAGACCTATTTACTAGTTACATAACAAACACATTATTTTCTTTAAGATGATCTATTGTTTAGGTGCGTTTCCTATATTTGCGACCATTATTTTGTAGTACCTATGGTTCACATGCATATTACTCAAACAAATGCAATGCTTATATAATTGTAGGAGACGTACTGGATATGTAGCTTTTCACGGCTCAACCATTCAACCGACAGAGATAGCTTGCATCCCGGGGAAGGACATAGGCTATTTTTTATCCCGGAAAATTGAAGAGTTCCCCCAGGATTTTTTAAAAACCTAAATCCACGCAGACGAAGTCGCGGGCATCATCTAGTTGTTAATAATGTACTGTACACTGTAGCTGTGCGTTGTTGTAGTGTAGTATGAGTTGAGAAAAGTTCTGCCCCACACCTTCTACTCCACTTCTCTTGCTTCTCCGTGCAAAGCGTACGCAGCACTAACTACCAGGTTTGTTGCGGACACTAATATTTTGACATCTGCGGATGCGGATGCTTGATGCGGATATCAGAAGTTCACATCTGTAACTGAACAGAACTGTGACTTTTAGGATGTACGTGCAGTAAAAACGTATAACTGAAGAAAAAAACTGCTAAAAGCTTGTTTTGAGATATTAATGTCGGAGTTTCACGCAGATAGATTGAGGAATCATGCACTAACACTCAAATTATATATTGAGATGTAAACTTTTTATATTGTACCTATAACTTCTAAACATGTACCTACTGCACAGTTGATGCAATAAGATTTATTCTTATTCTTGTAAGAACTTTATATTAGAAAATGTATTTGTAACTATTATAATAATATTATTAATAAATCAAGAAAATCGTTTCACCAAAGAAGCATCATATAATTTAATAAATTACGTACCTAATCCATGTTTTCATGGCAGGCATTGTTCTAAATAAAAATAACAACAATAACCTCCGAAAATATTGCGCAAATATATAAGCTCTTCTAGAAAAATACAAATTAGCAGTTAGCTATTATAGTGATTTCTCATTTCGCTAATATCGGTTAATTACGATCATAACGTTCTATGTGTCTGTGCAATAGTGAACAAGATCTGCATCATAAAAGTTTTGAAATATTTAAAATGATTAAGTTTCACCAATTCGTCAGAATTAGTCTAAACTATTTAGCAATCTATTAGTTCTCATCACCAGAGTGTTAATTTCTTATTGGATAATATAAGAGTAAGCTAACCATTGCTGTTGAATAAATTTGGCAATTTGGATGTAAAGCTTTCGCAGTTAAATAAATTAAATCACCACATTTAATAGTTAGCAACGGTTTTCGGAACAGTAAACAGTAGGTACCTACACTTCTACAAAGTTACCTACTTCATGGTATTTATCTATTGACAGTCTATCAAAAATGAAATTATTACAATAAAATTTAATGCTAACCTTACCTAATTACTATACCGATCATGAATACTGGAAGGTTTTCCGCACTGGACAGCCAGGCTGATCCGTTGCGCAAAAAATGAGCCAGCTCTTATGTCAACAGATGAAGCTATTAATCGCGATGAAATGTCTTGTAAAAATTTTTTAGCACTAAGACTCCATGGCCCTAGGGTCTCTACGGCAAACGGAACCAAAATGTAACTCTCGATAAGAGAGGCATACTTGCGCCGCTTGCCTTTTTCAATACGTTTGTTACAAATAGTTACAATAATAATTAATTTTCAGCTCAAAGGTCTAATGGGTTTGGATGTTACATCCGAAAAAGATGCTATGTAACTTAAATATGTTGATCACATTCCAAACTATAATTATGTACTTGAATTACGACCAAAAACTTGACCTTATAACATCTCGTATCATCGTGCATTATCTTAATTGCCCACTAATAGATAGTAGAGCCAGTAAAACATTATATAATCCTAACATTGTTAGTGCTTATGTCATAAAAACCTTGTACAATATAAAAAATGCTAATAATAATGTTTATAAATATATTGCTATAAGTATTTTTAAGATTCACTCAGGCCGAACGAATCAAGTCAGTCGGCCTTACTCTTGAAAGCTATGAATTCAATTGCATCGAGTTAACGTATTTCATCGAAGTCAACCGCGATAAGTGGATAAGTTAGTGATAGGCGTAGACAACGTACCTGGTGATAGGTGATCCGGGGCCCTAGGTGCCCTACTGCAGTAGTTTGACAGCTACAGTGCGACGATCCCAATCAGCTCTGATTGGCTGACAATCTCTCGCTATATAAGGAAAAGGACGTCATCCATCCTAGCAAGGCTGCGTTCGAGCTCCAACAGTATCCTGAACATGATGGCGGGAAAGCTGGATACGAAAATTCTCCAGCATTTCATTCAAGTTCTCGTCCGGTAAATACGCAGAGTGTTGACCGGACGAGGGCTTGAAAGTGATCCCAAAATCTTGTTGTTTGCACCCTTATTGTGACTGTATTTATTATTATAGTATGATAGCTGTTGTAAAAATAAAATAATAATAAAATGATTATACTAACATAGTTTTTAAGCATTGTCTATACCTACTAACAAAATATGGGTCTCTGTTGCCTTAATAAAGAATTAATTTATTATTTATTATTATTATATGCTAAAATGCATTGTTACAGAAAAAGTTCGATCCATGGAGAGTGTGCCCATGAACTTTTAGACCTGGTTCCTCCTTCACCTTTCTACTATCGTACCGCAAAGCATCGCCAAGGTCTACACCCGTACGTAGTCAAAATTCCACGGATACGTACGAAGTAATTTGCCTCATAATTTCTAATGATTTCGAACGCCCTTCCAGGATTAGTTTCCCCCTCCAATTATAATATGGGTACCTTCAAGTAAAGAGTGAATAGGCATCTTCTAGGCAAGCGTGCTCCATCTTAGGCTGCATCATCACTTGCCAGCAGGTCTGATTGCAGCCAAACGCTAGTCTATAAATAAATAAATAAAAACATAAATTCTTGAAATTATCAATGCAGCTATTCCGGAATCCACCAGCTGCTCACATTGAATCTGGATTCGTAAAAGATTACGATTTTATTTAGATGGGACTAAAAAGAATAAATGGTTTATATCGTAACATAATAGAAATATTTTTTTTTTTTTTTTTTTAATACAATAAAACTTAAAGCTAGCCTTATCTAATTACTATATAAATCATGACCGCGTGGAATGGTGCCAAGAATACTGGCTGCATTTCCGCGCTGGACAGCCAGGCTGATCCGCTGCGCAAAAAATGAGCCAGCCCTTCTGTCACCAGTTGAGGCTATTAATCGCGGTGAAATGTCTCGTAAAAAATTTTTAGCACTAAGACTCCATGGCCCCAGGGTCTCCACGGCAAACGGCACAAAAATGTAACTCTCTATAAGAGAGGCATACTTGCGCCGCTTGCCGTTTTCAGCTGTTTCTGCTAGAAATATATAAATATATATTCTATAGAAATTAGTAATTCTACGGATATCGTATGGAAATCTAAATCACTTTCAAGATTATTAAGTCTACAACTGGAGGTCAGGCATGCCATGCACTGGTTCAACACACGACGATATCATAACTATTTTGAGGGTTCCGTATCTCAAAAGAAAAAAGTAACCCTTATAGGATCACTTCATTGTCTGTATGTCTGTATGTCCGTCTGTCGTCTGTCAAGAAATCCTATAGGGTATCTGAAAGCATGTTTGTTTGTTGGTTTGTCCTTCAATCATGCCACAACGGAACAACGCATCGGTGGGATTTTTGCATAGATATTAGATATAGTTAAAGACTTGGAGAGCGACAAAGGCTACTTTTTAACCTCGAAAATAAAAGATTTACCACAGGATTTAAAAAATCTAAATCCACGCGAACAAAATCGCATGCATCGCTAGTTTGTTGCTGAATAAATTGATACATTTATTCAGCAAGAAACTAGAACATTGGTTAAGTACATTTATATGTAAGATAAATTATGAGATACATATGGTTTGTATAAATTCTTTGGGTATTGTTATCTATTTAAAGAGGTTTAAAAAAACCACATCAACTAAACATTTTCTCACGTTCTTAATAATCCATCCAAGTACATACTTTTCAAAAAGACTCATCAGAATCCAATTGGGCACAAATTATTCAGCGCAAAACGAAACCTTGGCCTTTTCCGCGCGATTATCAACATAAAATTGTGGTTTGATAGACTAGTAAAAGCTTGTGACTTTACTAGTTTAGGCATTTTATCACAGCCATTCCAAAACTTTTTTGATGGCAAAAATATTAATAGAAGTTTCCTTGAAGCGCTTCCTCGCGTCACCATCTAATATAAAAGACTGGGTCCTTTGATAATGTAAGCACCCAATAAGAAAAGATTTTTGGAATTGCATCCCACAAGAGGGTTTTAAGGGATGCAAGTTTGTATGAAAGTTCATCATTTTTAAAGTAACATCGATAAAAGTTGGTACTTAACTAATATTAACAATCTTTCGGTTAAAAATAAAATACGAACTACTTACACGATTTTTGAAAATTTTACCCTTAAAAGGGTAATAGGGGATGAAAGTATGTATGAGAGACCTTCATTTTTATACCGGAATACTATAAACGTAGTTTGCTTCCAATCAAATCAAAGTCAATAATGTAGACACATTTTAGAAGCTAATATTATCTGTGGCTGTAGTAGATTTCTGTAAAAATATTTAGTTTAAAGTACCAGGTTCTAAAAAATTTGTATGAAATGAACATATTAATGTACAGACGCTACAATATTATTATTATGTTTTGTATAGGTAGGTGTAACTAATCTTTTTTGTATTTTTTCCATCTTTATTGTTACCTTAGTAAGAGTTATTTTAACAGTGTGAAGCAGCAGTATCATCTTCAGTGTAGTGTCGACCACTTACAAAATAACGTAAAGGCCGTGTTAATCACTTGAACAGATTGACGTTCCCATAACCTTACGAGAATGTTTCATCTGTATGATGAACCTACATACTAATGAACACTTGGCTGAAGATTACTAAAGATTACTATCTAAATAAAATTTAACAGTGTAAACAAAATACATTTTGTTCCACTTGCGCTATCAATTAGTATAGTTACCTACTTTTAATGGTTAAATGTACTATTAACAATTTGTTAATATCATTTAGTAAGTTTTATTTGATTTTTATGTTATACTAAATACCCACTCATTATGATGCAAGTAAAAATAAGGCAAACACACTGAATATTGCTGATAATAATTGATGCAAAAAAAAATACCAGTCACTCACACACACAGATTATAAAATAATTTTAAACCCACACTATTTCTGTACCCACGCACTACGATTTTTTTAAATATGATACCTATGAATACATGGATTCACGTAAACTTGTCAACTATAATAGTTTTATCATTTTAACACATTATCCTGCGATCTTTGTTTGAGTTTTTGAACATCTTCCACGTTCAAAGCAGAATATATTATGAAGAATCCCCAGAAGTTAATCACACAAAGATTGTAAGTGAACTCGAAGTCATTACATTAATAAGTAGTGAAAACTGTAGATAACCAATTACGATTTGGTAAACATTTACTAACTTTTTACCCCAGCAGAGAAGACAATAATTGTTTTTTAATTTTTAATAGAAAACCTAAATATATAAAAGGAAAAGACTGACTGACTGATCTATCAACGCACAGCTCAAACTACTGAACAGATCGGGCTGAAGATTTGGCATACAAGTATGTAGGTATTATGACGCAGGCATCCGTTAAGAAAGGATTTTTTAAAAATTCAACCCCTAAGGGGGTAAAATAGGGGTTTCAAATTTGTGTAGTGCACGCAGTCGCGAGCATAAGCTAGTATTACAATAAAACCTTAAGCTTGCCTTATCTAGTTACTGTACAAATTATGCATTTATTAGTCATCACTATTAAAGCCCACTATATAACGCCCAAAATCTCACACCAGCGTGGAATGGATCCAAGAATACTGGCTGCATTTCCGCGCTGGACAGCGAGGCTGGTTCGTTGCGCAAAAAATGAGGCAGCCCTTCTGTCACCATATGAGGCTATTAATCTTTTTGAAAGATCTTTTAACATTGACTTTTGTAATTTTATATTACTTAATAACTTACATAGGTCTTATTGGATGTTTGCATGCTAATTTATGACCATAGTGCACTTACAAGCTTTATAATACATAATATGCTATAGGTAAAGGTGCGCTTTTGCTTTGAACTTAATAAGAACCACCGCGACGACCCAGCCGCTATGTTGTAACCTGGTAATAGAAGAAATACTTACATATATAAGAGGGACGTTTGGATACGTAATCACCCCATACACCAAGTATTCTCTGAAGAATATAGACGATACAAAACAATAAGAACAATGAAATTGGTTAGTATAGGAAATGAAATGTGCAATATTGGATGTGCCGTAGAAATAACTTGTCTGTGGAACCTCAAAATATCTTTTTTTACAGCTCCTGGTTCTTTTTTTGGTTTGTGCAGTATCTGCTGCCCCACAAAATCCTCAAGACGTGCAGATCTTACGATATGAATCCAATAATGCTGGTCTGGATTCGTACAATTTTGTGTAAGCAACATCTAACCGCAAGATTAATTAGCAAGCAAAAAGCAAACGAGTTATTGCTTAACACAATTTCATCTCAGTTAGTTAATATATAACTTTTGACAGGTGGGAGACATCCGACGGCAGTAAACACGAAGAACAAGGTCAGCTAAAGAATCAAGGAACGGAAAATGAGGGCTTCGAAGTCCGGGGGGAATACGGATGGATTGGCCCTGACGGTGTCACGTATCTCATCACCTACGTAGCTGATGAGAACGGATTCAAACCCCAGATCCAACAAGGACCAGGGGGCGCAGTCCCATCAGCTGTTATAGCTTCTCTAGGATAACATAATAATATTTATAATTTGATAGAAATGTCACTGTCATGTAAATAGCTTAGTTATACCTACTCATGAACTGTATATAACATTTGTATACTATTTCATTAGATCAATTATTTTTTTATTTCTATTTTATTGTCATATAAGTTAGACATTAGTTATAAGTATCAAATTGTACCTACTATAAAATGAACCACAGATGCTCTAATAATGAAGAATTAATTTTTAGATTAATAGATTACTTAATAATAACGAATTTAATTTAAACCAAGAGTTTTATTTAATCTTTCCATTAAACATAATGTAAACTATATACTTACTTATTGTAACATTTTACCAAAATAAGAATTACCTACCTTAGAAGTTTCAAGTTATCCTTGGTAAAGACTGTGCATTGGTGATAATCAATGAAGTCTAGAAAATTATAGTACCACTTAACTTTTCACGCCTATCTATGACTATGCATTTATAAACACAAGAGCTCTAGACCAAAAGTGGTAAAATTATTTTACTATGAAGATTTATTAAAATCAGATACTTACCAATCGTGTTTTGTAAAAATCTCCGAAGCATTGTATAATATTATTAGGTTATTACTTACCATTTAGATACTTATTGTTTTAAAAACAAATATTCTTAAAATTCACCATCTAACTATCATCTCACTATTTTAATCGCACAAGAAAAAGAAATAATTTTAAGACAATCAAGTGTGAATTTTGTGGAACTTATAATACAACCATTTAATACCGCGCATAAAATATCTATAACTAAGTACGCGTATAATTAATATTTTCAAGAATGCATCTAAGTTAAAGAATGTCTGCCGGCAGTCATGGTGGTGTGTCAAACTTTATTTTGTCACGCGTTGTTTTGTTGTTACAATCCAAACTAAGCAGTTTACCTTCACCGAAGCTTGATTAACATTTTGGGCAGTAGGTTTGGGAGGTAGGTACATTGGTCTTTTACAAATAAGTCATCTGCTATAGATATAAAGGATGAGAGACTAGCCAACGCGTTACATTCTTTTGAATAGTCACCGTCGCAAGACCAAATCTAAAAATGAAACTGGTGCGTACAATTTCTTTTTATTTTCGGAAAAGTGTTTGTGTTACAGTGAGTGTGGTACTGGTATTTAGTGTAATTGATTGATGAGTTGCTATGTTTATGCGTACCTATAGTGCCAAAAAATAAAAGCATATTATAGTTTTTGTATGTTAATAGTGGGGAAATATTATAATAATTAAATTTTTTACATAATTTGTTGAGTTCTTTGATTTCTAACATTCCCCAATTTTAAATTAAGCTTAGAAGTAAAACATTTTATCAAAACCAAAACGAAAGCTTTTATAAAGTTAAATGAATGACACCATATCATCTAAATATATAAAAGGTGACTGACTGACTGATCTATCAACGCACAGCTCAAACTACTGGAGGGATCGGGCTGAAATTTGGCATGTAGATAGCTATTACGACGTAGGCATCCGCTAAGAAAGGATTTTTGAAAATTCAACCCCTAAGGGGGTGAAATAGGGGTTTGAAATTTGTGTAGTCCACGCGGACGAAGTCGCAAGCATAAGCTAGTTGTTTAATAATAATTTTATCAATTCAGTTTTGTTTCGATAAGTGACGATACAATCTTCTTAATTATGTATATAGAGATTATTAGGGCAAAGTTATACAAATATCATATTGCTCATATACGGTATTTTGATTTTTATGGAATACTTATAAGTAATTCACAGCATGCGTTGCAATGGAACACGTGCGCCACCTTATTGTACGTTGATAGTACTATATCAGAATTCACCTAACTGCCAATAACTGTACAAACTTTCAACTCGATTAGATGAGCGATGTGCATGCGCATAGTAACGAACAGATAGAAGTCATGAATTCTTATTTAAAAGAATGTTAAATTAATAAGATACGACTTCGACACGTTTATTACCTAAGGGATAAATAATTGTTAAATGAAATTATATCGTTACTGTTACGAAATTGTTTTTTCAGTTGATCGTGTTGTGCCTTGTGGCAATCGCGGTTGCGGCCCCGCCTCCGCCTACCTACAACAATTATAATGCTGAAATCCTCCGCTATGAAAACGACAACAATGGTCTCGGCAACTACAGATACGCGTAAGTACTTAATCGTTCCATTTTTCTTCTTTCTTAGATAGCACTATGCAGATCCTCGGGTCCTTGTATCTCGTCGACGTGATCACTTCTGTATATTTCCCTGCCAATACTCATTTTCACCACTTCCTGAAACTGAACTGAAATTTCATGAATGTAATTACCTAAGTAGTTTATCTTCTTCAGGCTTATTCAAACTAATGGATATTCTTAAAAAATCTTATTTTACGCGGATGAAGCGCGCAAGAGATAGTTTCGTGAAAATGCGAAAGTTTGTCAGTCTGCTAGTTTTTTACGGCCTACCGTTTAACCGGTTTTGACTAAATTTGCCACAGAGGTAGCTTGCATACCGGGGAAGGACACAGATGGGTATAATCTATAGTGAAATATATAGATATCTAAGAATTTCAATGCTTTCTGTTACAGTTTCGGACAATCTGACGGCACGGCACAAGAGCAGCAAGGAGAACTCCGCAATGCAGGACGCGAGGACGAAGGCATCGCTGTTAAGGGTATCTTCTCCTGGATTGCCCCTAATGGCGTCAGGTACACCGTTATCTACACCGCTGACGAGGAAGGTTACAAACCCGAGATCGAAGAGGAACCACCCGGTGGCGCACCGCCAGCGCTTGTAGCTTCCCTACTTGGTTAACTCCAAAGCCCTCCGTTTACCTAGTCCACATCGTAATTTAACTATTATCTATTTTTAAATGTGTTATAAATTTTAAAAAGTAACAGAGTTAATTTGTTTTATTCAAAATCTTCTAAGTATGTAATTTGTCAATACAATTTTACAGTGTTTTGCTCTTTTTGCATAATACAAGCCGATGCGTCATCCACCATGTCATGTCACCAATCGACACGGACAGCTTCACATGGAAACTGTACCTAATGAATAATTGATTAGAGTCTACTGAAATCATGAACTCACTATAACTACTTGAACTACAAAGTTCGAAAAGAAAAGTAATGTATAGTACGCGACAGGTCGAGATGGCAATCAGGGAGGAAGCACCCCGCACACCCATGTGGGGTTGAGCGGGGCGCCCCCCTGCCTCCTACCCTGATTGACATCTCAAGTGATGTCGAGGACTATATACCTAGTACCTAGACTATAGAGTACCTAGGCATGCCTAGACACTCGAGGCAGACTATCTTTTTGGCAAACAGTTTAAAATCCATTAGAGTTACATTCTGTAAGGCATCGTTTTTTTCGAGGTTTCTGGACCGATTTGCAAATATTTTTTTAATCAACAGAGGATGTTTCCGTGGTGGTTCCATAAAAATTTCTGGATCCAACTCCTCAATCCTGATGCTGCAGGGTTACTGCCCACCTAAGTTGTCAAGATTCCGGAAGTGTTCATAGTGAATTTGTGATTATGTAGGGTACAGCACTCCTAAACTATAGTGATTCAGGAACTGCGGATGATGCAATATTATTTTTGGTGTCAAGCATAGACTACACCATTGAACTTCGGATCCCAACTCCTCAATCCTGATGCTGCAAGGTACTGAATTCCTAGTCCGTGGGGATTCGGGAATTTCTGATGACGAATTAATATTTTAGGTATCAAGCAACGACTTCATGATTATACTTCAAGTCCAAACTCCTCAAACTTGATGATACATGGTGGATACAGCACTCCTAAACTAAAGAGATTCAGGAACTGTTCCTGGTGAAACAATATTGTAAATGCCGAGCATAAACTTTTATTATTGAATTCCAAGGCCCAACTCTTCAATCCTGATGTTGCAAGGTGCAAGGAACTCCTAAGCCATGTGGATTTCGAAAGTTTTGCTAGTGTTAAGGATATTTCTTATATTATGGACTAAGAGCCGGCGCGTGCCAGACCTTCGTTATTTTATAAAAGCTGAAAGTTTCTCTACGTATTGTTCCAACACTGGGAGGAATGTTTGTTTGGATCATGGTGGCTTTTTTTTAATAAAAATGGCGAGCAAACAGCAGGCGGGTCACCTGATGTTAAGTAATTATCGCCGCCCATGAACCTTTGCAGTACCAGAGGAACCATCAATGCGTTGCCGGCCTTTCAGGAATGTGTTGGTCCGCCCCTTGAATAACCCCATGTCGTAATCTAATGGGAACACCGCCGAAAAATTGCGTAATTGCGGATTATGTCCCTCAGAGAGACACCCAACATAGCCCGTTCCATAACACGCTGAATGGTAGGAATATATCGACGACGCTGTCTTAGATGCGATATTGAATTACATCGATTGCCGACATCGGTCAGATATCGCATGAACATGCGGCCTAAGAAAACGTATGGACAATCGCAAGTTTTTCCTGATAGAATCGTACGCTTTGACGATATCGCTCACAGATCTGCTCGATATTTTATACAACACTAAAAAGCAGTTTTAGTGCGCTTACACGCAGCATAAAGCAGAACTTGACGAGCATGCGAAGTGAAATTTTTTCACTACACAATGGTCTATGTTTAAGACATTGGCTTTTTATTCAGTAGGTCGGAGGTTCGATTTTGGGTACGGCACTACTTTACTCTAACTTTTTGGAGTTATGAGCGACTTTTAAGAAATGAATAAAAACCTGCATGTTTGAAAGGTCTCCATAATGTTCTCAAAGATGTGTGATGTCTGCCAATCCACACTGGGCCAGTGCAGCGTGGCAGTCTATGGCATAAACCCTTTTTATTCTGAGTGGGAAGTGGGAACCCGTTCTCAGTCGTGGACCGGCAATGGGTCAACTACATTTCAAATTTTACCCCAGCGAAGCCGCAACGTCAATCAGTATGCCTATAAGTACCTAATCTAGCCAAGGGGCTAGAGTAGGGACTCTTACTCTAGCCCCACTAGAGTAGAGTAGAGTCTACTCTCGTTAGTAAAGGGTTAGTTAGTTAGTAAGTATGTATAGTATCCCATCAATATATTTACTATAAATATATAAGTATATATGAGTATGGTACTACGTAACAGAGATGTAATCCCATACAAATAATATATCTCATAAAAAGACAAAAAAAACAATAATGCATCTAAGTCAAAGAATGTCTGCGTGCAGTGGTGTTGCATCAGACTTTATTTTGTCACGCGTTATTTTATTGTTACAATCCAAACTAAGCAGTTTACCTTCACCGAAGATTCTGTATTCTGAGCACCGAAGCTTAATTAACATTTTTGGCAAGTAGATATGTATATTGGTCTTTCATAAATAGGTCATCTGGTATGGATATAAAGGATGAGATACTAATTAACGCGTTACATTCTTTTGAAAAGTCACCGTTGCAAGACCAAAATCCGAAAATGAAACTGGTGCGTACAATTTGGTATTGTTTTAGGAAAAATGTTTGTGTTACAGTGAATGTGTGTACTATTTATTATAAGTGATTGATGAGTCGCTACGTTTAAACTTTTAGTGCCAAAAATAAAAGTTTTTTAAATTTTGTTAATTTTGTCATTTTAGGCCCACTTGCGTGTTCCTGAGTTAACTAACTCAGTGTTAACTGCTACCACAAGGTTACTAATAAATAATTTTTCTTGCGCCATCAAAAGTTAGGAGTAAACGTCAAGTTAATTTTCTAAACATTTATCCCACCTATGTGGGAAGGTTTACCCTGGGTTAACACTGGGTTAGTGACGCTAACCTCAACTGTCACGTGCCTGTCAATATCTCAAAATATTCAGGCACGTGACAAAAAATTGATTGCACCCATTGATGTTGGAATCCCCCTCCAAACGACCAAAATGAAATGTTTGGTTTTTTTTTGGTCTTCAAAAAAAAACCAAACACATGAGACAGTCATAAGCACAAGATAAAGTTGAACACTTAAATCCGACTATGATCTTCCTAATAAACGCTGAAATATTATAGTAAAAATGATTTTCTGTCGCTTGGTATATTTTAATGTTGTAGTATATTAATATTTATGAACTCAAAATTTTCTCCTCTTTCATTTGACACCCCACTTGATACGATAGCAAAAAACAAAAAATAAGAAACGACTTCAATACGATTATTGCCTAAGTGATACATAATTTTTAAATGAAAATTAAAGTTATTGTAAAGATATGAAATTGTATTTTCAGTTGCTTGTACTGTGCCTCGTGGCAGTCGCAGTTGCGGCCCCGCCTCCGCCTACCTACAACAATTATAATGCTGAAATCCTTCGCTATGAAAATGACAACATAGGTCTCGGCGACTACAGATACGCGTAAGTATATACTCATTTTGTTTTTGCTGAGCATGCCCCTGAGCAGGTCTTGGGATCTTTTGTATCGATCCGACGAGAGGCGATCAGCCTCTAAATATTTGTCTACCAATACTCGTTTCACCACGTAGGTAGAAGTGCGAAATTTCAGACTCACTAAAACTAATGGACAGGTGTTCTTGAAAAATCTTATTTTGCACGGGCGAAGTGCCTAAGAGCTTATTTCCTGTGTATAAATTCACACTAGTATTTAAAATGCGAAAGTTTGTCTGTCGGCTAGTTTTTCATGGTCCGCCGTTTAGGTAACCGGTTTTACTAAATTTAGTACAGAGATAGCTTGCATCCTTGGCAAGGACATAGACTACTTTTATCCCGGACTATTTTTAGCAATCGTACGAAGTCACAGGTATAAAGTAGTAAAATATATATAGATACTAGCTTATGCTCGCGACTTCGTCCGCGTGGACTACACAAATTTCAAACCCCTATTTCCCCCCTTAGGGGTTGAATTTTCAAAAATCCTTTCTATAGCTATATCTGCATGCCAAATTTCAGCCCGATACGTCCAGTTGTTTGAGCTGTGCGTTAATATATCAGTCAGTCAGTCAGTTAGTCACTTTTTCCTTTTATATATTTAGATTTAAGAATGACAATTCTTTCTGTTACAGTTTCGAACAATCCGACGGCACCAAACAAGAGCAGCAAGGAGACCTCCGCAATGTAGGACGCGACAACGAAGCCATCGCTGTTAAGGGTGTCTACTCCTGGATTGCCCCTAATGGCATCAGATACACAGTTATCTATACCGCTGACGAGGAAGGTTACAAATCAGAAATCGAAGAGGCACCCGGTGGCTTACCACCATCGGCAGTAGCTAGCCTACTCGGTGGTTAACTCCTACGCCTGCCGTTTACCTAGTCCACATCGTAATTTAGCTATTATCTATTTTTAGGTAGATAAGTGTTATAAATATAAAAAAGTATCTGAGACAATTTGTTTTATTCAAAACTAGCTGATGCCCGCGACTTCGTATGCGTGGATTTAGGTTCTTAAAAATCCTGAGGGAACTCTTAAACTTTCCGGGATAAAAAGTAGATTATACCCTTTCCCGGGTTGCAAGCTACCTCTGTACCAAATTGAAATCTGAAGATCACCAAAGGCAGTTAGTTCTACAAGTTGAATATGCGTGGAAAAAAGATCTGGCACAACATTACGGGTGGTCAAAGTGCACAATATACCTTGAAATTTGTGAGGGCGAAATTGCTTTCGGTGGCGTGCGGTGCGATTGTAGAAAATGGAGAGTGGAATAAGGTCGAACATGCATATAATATAATGTGTTTGTCCTCTCCTTTATACTTTATCCATGCAGCAGAAACCTATTGCAAATACTAAAACCAGCTAAACTTCAACGAGCTAATTGAAGCCCTGTGCAATACAATTGACATTTAACTAATAATCCTATACACAGTTATTAACTTCTCAAGTATGTAAATTGTTATATTGCTAAAGAGTTAAAGACTCATCACATTTGTCCTCAAACATCTCCGAGTGACCTTCGTAGGAGTGGCTAACACAAAACGCTGTAACGAGTTAAATTTATCAAATAATAATATATCTATGTGTTGTAATAATATTATATGGTAAAGTATAAAACATGCGTTGAGCTTTGTCAAGTAATCAGTTTTCAAGTGAAGACGATACAAACATCCAATTATTATAAACATGAAACTGGTTAGTAAATTTTGTGTGGTTAAAAAGTTTTGATAATTCGACAATGTTCCTATAGCGTATATATAAATAAAGTGTGATTAAAAGAGCGACGACGAATTCAGTGATTAGTGTCTGTGTTGTGATTTAGAAGAAATTTTAATTTCCAGAAGTTTAATAGGCCAGCCCTAAGGATTGCAAAGTTTACGTGAACTTATAACAAAAATCAAAATAGGCTCAATTAAACCAACCAATATTTAAAAGCTTGACATTATTAGCTGTCCCCTATTAGCTGTTTATGACGATGCAGCCTAAGATGGTCTGATTGAAATGGCTTTTATTATAGGCACGGCACACGCTTGACCAGTGACATTCATACTTGATGGAAAGTGATGATGTGACCTAAGATGGGACGCATTTGTCTAGAAGGTGCCTATACACTCTTGTTTTAAAGATACCAGGATTATAATTGTATAAAATATAATTCTGTCAGAATAAAAAAATCTTCACTTCTGACTCCACTAGTTCTTAATGAAACATTTTTATACTACTCAAAAATGGGTCATTAAGCTTCAGACAGACAGATCTAAACATAATATACGACGAGATCCTTGATGCTCGCGAATTCATCATCAAATATTTTATAATATTTTCATCACCATCATCAACCCATCGCATCGCCTGATCACTTCTGAGAACAGTAGGGCGATTGTCTAAAACCTGGATCAATCATTATTACAATCTCAATTGTTCTGATTGGCTGAATTTGTGAGATTCTTGTTGCAACAATGCATTGTGGCCAATAGTGAGCGAGCATTCAGAGACCAATCAGAGATGATTGCGATCGTGACGTTGTAGCTGTCAAACAACCGCGGTAGGGCCACAGGTGTCGCCTCAAAAGGGAATGGATTTGGCCAAAGCCTACCACGCTGGCCAAATGCGGATTGGCAGACTTTACATATCTTTGAGAACATCATGGAGAACTCTCAGGCGCGCAGGTTTCCTCACGATGTTTCCCTCCACCGTTAAAGCAAATCATACCTACAAACGCACATAACTCTTAAAGTTAGAGGTGCCTTTTTTAACGCTGAGAAATGCGTCCCGCATCCCGCCTCCCCCCCGGAAGCCAGCCAGTTACCCAACCAGCCTGGCGACTGGGTCACAGGAACACCGAAGCAACCAACCGCGACCCAGCCAGCGACGTCCGCCGATGCGGACCTTCACGAGGTCCTCCACCACACGTCCGAGGTGCACCAACGATGTGCGAGAGGGGTCTCGCGAGACCCAACGGGCGACACCGCGATCCCACGCACGTCGCCCCGTGGCCCACATCCCATCGCCTCGTCTACTGTGCCCTCTGCTAGTCAGAAGTACATGCGGAGAAACCTCCCCCCTGCCAGGTCATTAGCCATAGCCAACAATATCCCCGCCACATTGCACCGGCCCGAATACTGCTCTTCCCCTCGGACGTATCCAAAAGGGACCAGCAGCACCCAGGCACACTGGGAGATTACCTGGCTGGCACCCCAAGTTAGAGGTGTCTGGGATCATCGAGCTCGGGACCTCCCGGCTAACGACGTCTTAACAACTACGCTACCACCGTTTTTATGCTTAATATTTTGCATTTATAATAAACTTTGTGTATCTTTTACTACCGTTCAACCATATTTTGAATATTAAATTACTGTTGATAGAAAAAGATAATCGGCATAATACTACACCCTGTATAAAGTCTGTTCACTAACATAGTGTCGCTACCCAACTTGTGTTTATTATTTATATTCGTATTTTATTACAATAACCATAAGAATAATATAGTAACCTATTTTATTCTTAGAATAGTAAACATTTATTTATCAAACGCAGTGAAAAATAACATAATATAAGCAAAATATTAAGTGTGCCTGCGGGTGTAGCGACACTAAGTCAGCGAACAGACTTTACAATGTTTATTGGTGAGGTCATTATTAATAGTAATATTATTAGATATCTATGTGTTTATTTCCTTTCAGTTGGTGATCTTAGTTTGTGTAGCTGTAGCAGCAGCCGCTCCCCAGGCGCAGCGCTCAGGACCCAACCCCGAGGATGTCCAAATTCTCGAATACGACACCGATAACGATGGACTCGGCACATATAAATATGCGTATGTATCAAGTTAAAAATAGTAGGTACTCAACAAAGTAGTACATGTCCTCCCAACCGAATTTTGACCACGGCGGCAAATCTTCATAGAGATCTTAGCGGCAGATATTTATAGTGCAGCAAGCTGTGATAGGTTAGAACGTCCGCCTTCTAATCGGAAGTCGGGGGTTCGATCCCGGACACGCACCTCTACCTTTTCCGAGTTATGTGCGTTTAAGTAATTAAATATCACTTGCTTTCACGGTGAAGGAAAACATCGTGAGGAAACCTGCATGCCTGAGAGTTCTCCATAATGTTTTCAAAGGTGTGTGAAGCACACCAATCTGCACATGGCCAGCGTGGCCAGACTATGGCCAAAACCCTTCTCACTGTGAGAGGAGACTCGTTCTCTGTAGTGAGCCGGCGAAGGGTTGATCATGATGATGATGAAGTATGTTCGCAAATACAGGTTCACTCTCCATTTTCTCACTCTCATAGCCCGATGGAACAGAAATCCAACCAGCCCGGCAAGAGATCAGATGCAGGACCGACGGATTTACATAATCTCCGAGGCACGGGGCCCGGGGTGAAATACCCGTCAACTTCCCAACTCTGGGCTCGAACCTATAGCTGTAAACAATAGGAGTGCATACATAACATAATAATTCAATATAGGGGTATGGGTTTAATTAACTGCCTTAGGCCGTTTCTGCATAATATGAAATTTACAGGCTGAAGGACTGTATAAGACTGAATTTAGAATATCAGCTAGGTAGCTCTCAATAAGTGATTCTTTAACAAATAATATCAATATAAGATTATATTATTAGCTCTGATATGAATACCTACACTTACCAATATAAGAATATGATTCTTGGTATAAAACACACAGCTATAAAACTTTAGATTCCTCCTCCTACATCAATGGTATGAAGCATAAAGCCTGTAGTTTATGTGCTAGCAAAGTTTTACTTTAAAATGCTTGCTTAACATTTTTCCCTTGCCGTGTGCTATAAGACATACTTACCTGCCAAATTTCATGATTCTAGATCAACTGGAAGTACCTACCCTATAGGTTACTTGACAGGCAGGACAGACAGACAGACAACGAAGTAATCCTATGAGGGTTCCTCTTTTTGTTTTGTGGTACGGAACCCTAAAAAGTGACGTTCAAGATTTTAAAAAAGGACAAATGTATTAATTCATACTTAATATGTATCTTTGCAGTTTTGAACTAAGCGATGGCACCAAAAAAGAGGAGCAGGGTGAATTGAAAAACGCAGGTACCGATAATGAAATCATGTCAGTCAAAGGCTCATACAGCTGGACCGCTCCCGACGGCGTTACATACCTGGTAACATATGTTGCTGACGAAAATGGATTCAATCCCACGATAGAACAAGGGCCAGGCACTGGCGGTTCTCGAGGTTGAAAAGGAAGACTTTCAACTAAGCAAATAAAGAATTCATTCTTGCCAATTAGATAATTTTATTTTTACCTAATAAACGTTTTGTAAAATAATTAATAATTTATTTTAATTTCAAACTTCCTTCAGTAGGTATAATATGTAACTAGTAGGTAGGTATACCTAGGTAAAAGATACCCTGCTAACCAACTAATTGCCCATTCAAAAGTGGAGAACTGTTACGATTGCATTACAATACAGTCAAATGCGACTTAAGAGAGTGGTTAAATGGTCGCCCTCCTATATTGGGAGGTCGATGGATCGACCCTGGGTACGCACCTCCAACTTTTCGTAGTTATGTGCGTTTTAATGCATAATAAAATATAACGAAATGGAGACGAGATGGTATATCCGTTATTAATAGTAGCCTATGTCCTCCGGAGTGCCAGCTATCTCTGTACTAGGTAAACATCCTAACTGATGGGCTACATGCTTTGATTTCTAGATTCTTTAATGCAAGCCCAACTTCATACATACATACCTACACTTGTAGAAACTAGAAACAAAAGTTATTTTTAACTTTGTGGTGGTTTTGGAAGTCGGTTTTTTTATTTTTTTTATTTTAAGCGTTTTAGTGTAAGTAGTTATTGCTTGATACCTAAAATATCAATTCACCATCAGAAATTCCCGAATCACCACGGCTTAGGAGTTCAGTACCTTGCAGCATCAGCATTGAGGAGTTGGGATCCGAAGTTAAATAGTGTAGTCTATGCTTGGCACCAAAAATAATATTGCATCATCCGCAGTTCTGAATCACTATAGTTTATGAGTGCTCTACCCTACATCATCAGGATTGAGGAGTTGGGACTTGGAATTCAAGCATAAAGTCGTTGCTTGGTACCTACAACATTAATTCACTATGAACCCTTCCTGAATCTTGATAACTTAGGCGGGCAGTAAACCTGCAGCATCAGGATTGAGGAGTTGGATGCAGAAATTAAAATGGGACCACCACCTTAGCATCCTCTGTTGATTAAAAAAAAATTGCAAATCGGTCCAGAAACCTGGACAAAATCGTTGTACCTACATACATAAAAAAGTCGAAAAAAAACGGGCCGAATTGAGAACCACCTCCTTTCTGGAAGTCGGTTAAAAATAGTAGCATATTATGTCCTCCGGAGTGCCAGCTATCTCTGTACTAGGTAAACTTCCTAACTGATGGGCCGTGAGGAGGTCGCAGGATCCATCCTAGGGACGCACCTCCAACTTTTCGTAGTTATGTGCGTTTTAAGCAAAATAAAATATAACGAAATGGAGACGAGATGATATTATATCCGTTATTAAGTAGTATCTCTGTAGGTACTAGGTAAACTTCGTGAAAATCTGTGAAACTGATGCTCAATGAAATGGTAACTAGATAAACAGACACACTTTCGTATTTATAATATTAGTATGGACACTCATAATAATTCTCTAACTCTTATCGATTCGATACGTGTCCCTACAGATATATTTTAACTGTCAACAACCCATCGCCGGCTAACTTGAACACGGGTCTCCACTCAGAATGGGAAGGGTTTTGGGTTTAGTCAGGTGCGGATTTGCAGACTCCTCACACCTTTGAAAGCATTATAGAGATCTTTCGAGCCTCCTGGTTTTCTCAAGATATTTTGCTTCACCGTTGAGGCAAATGATATTTGATTCCAGTAAAGTAGAATGATATGGCTACTTTTATCTCGGAAAGTCAATGAGTTTCAGCAGAATTTTTGTCGAAAGACAGTGTTTCCTCCGATTAATTGTTTCATAATAATAATATGTAAGTAACAAGTATAGATAGCCAGTTTACATTACAAGAAAAAGTTGGAATACAGTAGATAACAATATAACCTATGCTTTACGGACAATCATTACAGCTATTAAAAACCAATTTATTTGTACAGTACAAAAAATATAACTAACGTATCTTTATTTTATTTAAGTATGTACATTATGGTTCCGTGAAATTTAAATTTAAGTAGAGGTTGTAGGTAACTACGATAAAAAATAGAATGTCGATGTTAGATTTAAGTACCACCTCCTACATCAATGAATAAACATACCCAATTAATTTCATACGGACATGAGTGCTACAAGGGTAATAACTGGTAATTTAGTCCCCGTCCCGTAGCCAAAACAGTCTTACAGTAAACCAAAAAGAAGAATAATGTTATTAATCAGAAACAAATTTATTTTTGTTGTAAATTTTTTCTCCTTCTATTCAGTTTGTTCGAAATTCACATCACACCGAGCGCGATGTTGATGTTGATGTTAGTCGACTATAGTAATATTATTAGTCTCACAATTTTGTTTTCATGCTTCATGATTATTATCCTGGAATTTTAAAGTTTAGGAGGGCAGGAACTTTCAACTTGTAGAACTTATCACCTAACAAATAACTGTTAAAAACTCCTCATAACGATTATAATTACTTCTTTAATGAGATACCACTCTAAAAGTAAGCCAAAGTTTTGTTTTTTACTCTTGTTTTTCAGGAAGTAGGTACCATCCTGATTTTTTTGCAAAATCAATATATAGATACGTCCGTCGTCCGTGTCGCATCGATAACAGTATTCTATTGTAGAAAATTTAAACACACAAACGTACAGTCGGACTGGATGAAACTATAAGCATGGTCGGTTGGTTGGCCCAGGAATGGTGCCATACTGGGCGCCATCATTATGAGAGCTCAAAAATGCGCTCCCTTTGGCTATCTTGCTAAAATAATTTAAAAAAAAAATATTTATAATTTCTGGAAAGCTCACATTTACTTTTATTCTGCATAAAAATCAAAACATGTGCCCGTCACATCCGGCCAATCTTGATAAAAAAAATATTTTCACCCATTACGTTTGATTTTTTAAAGATGAAATCATTGTAATTTCCGCTTTAGTCATAGTAGGTACAATCATTTTTTTCTAAAAACATCAAAAAACGTCGGCTCGTGCTTATCATTTTGCTTAAAAATTGCATAATATTGCAGGACTCTAGTCCTCCTTTGAAGGCACCAAACTGGAATCTCGTACTACTGGCAAAACTGATCCGTGCCGGCCTTGACTATGAGGCTTCTTTGTTTTACTAAAGAATCCTAAAATCGGTGACACATACGTTATACATCCTAAAATTATTTTGGTAAACTTCATGTAGATAACTGGTAAATAATGTATTCCATATTATCAAAACTAATACTACAATTAAGTTGAAAGGAAGTAGATAAGGAACTCTAAAGTCTCGTAATTCATTCCGAGAACCTCAGAGATCAAGACTTAGACAAATTCATATTTTTCAACGAACGCGACCAGTTAAAACGTTTCCGAGTGAACTGTGATAGTATATTTTAATAAAAAATATAATTATAATAATACCAAGGTTAACAACAATAACATAACCAAATGAAACGTATTGACAAAGCCTCGAGGAAATAAATTTTGTTTTATAAGTATCAATCACAAATCATGATACGCCAAATAAGCAATAAGGTAAGCATTCTTTCTGAATCGTATTTCTTATTGCTGTGGTAGTGATACCTTTCTTTTATTCACACAATGGTTGAAGTTTTCCAAATCCTTCTGCACATTAATTCTTCCCTAGCCTTTTTAAAATGAACTAATCGAATATAAGTAGTTCTTATAATACATTGACTTAAAATTACTATGAAAAGAAATTCTTTATAGATATTTCCATCATATTATCATTTAGAGTCTAAAGGAATGAAACAGCTTTTAGGGTTAAAGTTCCTAAAACTGTCATCATTTTGTGTAAGAACGCCATGTATCTAGGTATTTACAATGTACAATAAGTACGTACTTATTAGGTTTTTATGTTTGCATAATGTTTTTTCTCATGTTAGAATTTGATATTCACAGGTAATCCTTCTAGGCTTTGGAATATTACTTATCAGAGAAACATCATGTTATCCAGCAGAAACATCAGATGATTTTTTTTCTCTTGGGCTAAACTATTTTACAAAAACAGCAAAATCAGTTTCTCCCAATTATGGATTTAATAGATTGTAAATATTAATAAAGTATTTTATCAATAATAATTTAATGAACAATTTTGAATCAGCAAAATTTTTCTCAGGTTGTCTCCATTTTCAGATCTTCAAAGCAGAATCCGTAATATGCATAATACGGAGCGAAGTAATATAGATTTGGTCCCAAAATCTCTGCACCCATGGCAGTTACGTAGATATAATGCAGAGGAATCAAAGGGAAACTATGAAAAACAATATAGATCTAACGAGGAAGCTATTAATTCGCAATGGAACATCTTTACAAATAAAAATATTGGAAAGTTTTCGTCTGTGACTCCAAATAATGTAATTGAAAGCAATAATCGGGCAACTGATCTGTATGTTAACCATGCTACTTATAAAGCTGTGTGCAACTGTGATAATAACAACTATGAAACTGAAACTTTAACAAGTACTGAAATAACAACAGAGTTTACAACTGATTCTACTGAATATACGACAGAGGTAAATAAACTAAAATAGAAATAAACTAATCCATATTTTTTGAAATAATAATAATCTATACTAATACAAATGCGAAAGTTTGTCTGTTTGCTAGCTGGTCACGTCGAATCCATAACCGATTTTGACAAAATTTGGTATAGAGATACCTTGCATCCCGAGGAAGGCCATAAGTTTTTTATCGCAGAAAATCTAAGTGTTCCCACAGGATTTTTAAAAACCTAAATCCCAGCAGATGAAGTTGCGGGCATCATTTAATTATATTATAAACATAAATAAGTCAGATCAAAACTTGGTTTAATGGTTATCAATAATAATTAATCATTTATCTGGATACTTACTTCATTTTGAAAGGAAAGTTACGTACGGCGTACCTAATCACTGCCTAGAATTCATTTGTACTCTTAGATATAATTACTTCTTGTTGAAGCGGATCTAATTCTGGGACCTAGCAAGAAAAACCAGCAAGAAACTCATCAGCGTCTAACTATAACTGCATTTTTACTTAGATTGACTCCACTTTTCGCTACTTGTCACTTCTTTATCAATTGGTTTAGCTTCAAATAGACTGAGATTGACCTAATGATGTATAGTACGCGACAGGTCGAGATGGTAATTGGGGTGGTGACTGGTTATTTCATTATCCTACCTAAATACCTAAATGCCAATTTTCATATCTCTAACTTCAAAATTATAGTATTTTCATATAACTTTTCAACCCCCACTAAACCCCCTCAGGGGGAGAATTTAGTTAGACCCTTTCTTATCTGATACCTACCCCCTAGAAAGAACCTACGTTTCAAATTTTAAGTAAAAATAACAATAGTTAAAACTTATCCCCCCTATATTTTTATAATTTTTATAGTGTTTCACCTACACTTGAAGGAAATTTCTAAATAATTTTAAATACACATCAAAAATTGCGAACCGGCAGGAATCCCAGGCGCGATCCCAGGAGACGCGGGTTCGATTCCTGCCGGTTCGCAATTTTTGATGTGTATTTAAAATTATCCCCCCTATTTTACCACCCTTAAAGGAGAATTTCCCAAATTGAATTATACAGATTTTTATTAATTAAAGCTAATAACCTAAATGTCGATTTTCATGTCTGTAACTTCAAAAACATAGGACTTTCAAACAACCTTCGACCCCCCCGCTTTCACCCCCTTAGGGGGAGAATTTAGTTACATCCTTTCTTATCTGATACTTACCCCCTAGAAAGAACCTACTTTTCAAATTTCAAGTAAAAATAACAATAGTTAAAACTTTTCTCTAAAAATTTTCCCCCTTATTTTACCACCCTTAAGGGGGGAATTTCCCAAATTGACTCATACAGAATTTTATTATTTAAAACTAATAGCCTAAATGTCGATTTTCATGCCTCTAACTTTAAAAACATAGGACCTTCATACAACCTTCCAAACCGTTTCTTAGCTGACACCTACGTCCTAGAAAGAACCTACCTTCTAAATTTCAAGTTTGTAGGCTTTATAGTTCCTGAGATTTCGTGATTAGTCAGTCAGTCAGTGAGTGGTATTTCGCTTTTATATATTTAGAAGAAGATAATGTTATCACAATTCCTAATATTTTATTTCAGCTTGATGAACTTTCAAATAGAGTCGCTGTACCGCCCCAAGTTGTTGCAACACTTCTTGGATGAGGACTTCTAGGTTATTTGATGTAAATATTCAATCAAGAAATTTGGTTAGAGAAATCTTATTTAGGTATACTTATCTAACTTAGCTTTGTTATAACAAAATAACTTTAATCACGTGTTGATTGTAAACAGTATTAAATTATGCTGTTTTTATTTTACACTAGCGGCACGCTATGATGGCCGGTTTGACACATTACAATAGTGATGTGGAATGTCAATTTATTCTCGAACAAAAAACAATTAAGTTTTGTTTTTGTACCTGATTAAATAGGTTTAATAAAACAAAAATGTATATGTTTATTTAATTTATTTGAACGAACTGAATATTTGAACGAAAATGAATATACATACTTTATATGCACACAAGAAACATATGAATACAAAAGATACCGAAAAAGGTGCCACAAAAGGCCATAATTAATCAGATTCGTCCATACTACTATTTTCACTGTCGTCACTGCTATCATCACATACATTAATAATTATATGTTCGTTTTCTATAATATTATCTATTTTCACATCTCTTTCATAATCTTCCCTTATTAATTTAACAGTTCTATTCACAACCTTTTCCCAGTCTCCTTTAGTCACATGTTCACAAGCTTCTTCTAATAATTTTAGCATTTTTTTTGTGGTAAATGGGGGTTCTGTATTGTGTCTTGCAGCATATCCCTTAATTTGAGCCCACACCAACTCAATCGCATTATACTCACAATGGTAAGGCGGTAACCGTATAACTCTGTGCCCATGTTCTAATGCTATTTCGTCAATGACGTATCGGATCTTGGTTGGTTTGTTTTCTTTTAAAAGACGTACTAATTCCGCTTTTAACATATTCATGTTTGCATCTACGCCATTTTTACGAAGCCATGCGACGATATCAGCTTTCTTTTGGGATTGGGCAGGTGGCTTGTCAATTTGCATCGAGTGGTATGGGGCGTTGTCCATAATTATAATAGATGGTTCAGGGAGGCTACACAACATTGAGGTAAACCATTCAGTAAACTTTTCTCCATTCATGTCTTCATGATAGTCTCCAGTGGTTTTTGACGCAAAAGCCATGAGAGAACCTTCGACAAACCCGTTGATGGTTCCGGCGTGACAAATTATAAGTCGCGATCCTTTTCCTACAGGAACTTTGGAAGTAGATGCTGCTGTGTCATCGTTCCAAGAACGGCCTACAGTATGGTTAGCATTAAGCCATGTTTCATCCAAGAACACAACATTTTGCCAATTTTTGATTTCTTTCACTTGCCGTAAAAAAGTATACCTTGCCATCGCTATATCAAATCTTTCCATCAATATTTTGCGTTTGTTACATTTTTTGTATCGAAATCCAATGGTCTTCAAAATCTTCGTTAAAGAACTTTCCCCACCGAAGAATAATCCAGCTTCCTTCAGTGAATGCACCAACTTTTTTCTTGTTGGATACTCCTTCTGTAAATAGTAGCCGTAAACATGTCTTCGGATAGCATCGGCATCAAAGCTATCGATGCCTACGACTGGTTTTGCTCGTTTTCTCTTTTTTGGTGTGTGAAGTTTATTTTCTTCTGTGCCAGTCTCGCCATATTTTTTTTTAGTTATCCGTCTAACAGTTCGTTGTCCAATATTAAGCGCATCAGCTACGCGTTCAACCACTGACGTTATAGGTAAAATTGGCCCTCCATTTTGAGCTTCACGATCGAAATAGTTACGAAGGCGTATTAGGAACTCACGTGTCTGACTATTTAGAACAGTTCTCTGCGTACGTTCGGTCATATCGACGAAATCCACAACAAAGGGCTTGAACAGAGTCCAAATTAACGAGCAAGGGTCAACAGTAATGCAGTATCAATATTTGAAATCCAAAGCCAGGTCAAAACTATATCACAATCGCATTGCACTGACAGTTTATACTTTTCGAAGCAACGTCAATTCGAAACTGCTTTGTTTTGCATTGAGCATTGACGCGAGTTTGCCGGAGGTAGTAGTTGTGCTAGCCAGCGATCCTATGTGACGATCGTATTAGATTCCATTTTTAAAAATTTATTGATATTTTTTTGCGATTTCAGAGGTTTGTCCACATAGTGAAAATTGTTCATATTCACAAGTACATTCACCCCTTAAATGGTGCAAACTGATTTTTCTACACTTGTATACATTTAAGAAATCAATTTAATAAATAAATTTTGAGTCCTAAACCTAAAACTACATTCGATAAAATTTATGAATCTCTGCACATCACTATCGTCAATAAAGTAATACAATTATTTCCTTCAAAGTCGTTATCAATTAATACGGAACTTCATGAGCGGACAAACGTCAAACCGGCCATCATAGCGTGCCGCTAGTTTAGAAAGGTTATTACATACAGTGGAGATATGTAAAACTTTAAGTTCTGTTAATAATGGATAAAAAGTATTATCGGGAATTATAAGATAAGGTAAAATAAAAAAAGGTAGACCTACCTACTTAAACAAAGAAACTAGGTACATTACTACCTAGGAAGAAAAAATGTATGCGTACAAAAGGGTGAGAAAAAGATGTGTCTCTGCTAAAGCAATCTCTCAGACAACCTTTGGAGAAAGGCTTTTAGGGAGCGCGGATAGTGCGGAAAAATAAATAATATTAAATAGCTTAAGAAAAATTCAAAATTGTTAAAATTAATAAAAGAGTTTATCAGTAGTAGATGTGACTTAAATTAATTTATTACCTATTTACAACTGTTTTTAGTCTAAGATAATTAATAAGTAAGTAGGTAACGTTTAAAATAATAAAACAAAATAAATTCCAATAATACCTACTTATTATCATTACATTTAAAAAAAGCCTGTGCTGAGTTTGTCAGTCGTTGCGCGCTAATCACAATAACCACTATAGGGGTTTTCATTCGGTTGTAAACAATGAATAGACTGATTCTGCGAGATGTAGGTATAATTTAGAATGATCGTGGCCAAACTGTGATGATAATAAGTGTCAATCAAGTTTGCAAAAATCCAGCCCCCTGAGATCTTTTCTTGATATAATAAAGAACCACTGCTTTGTAAGCTTAACTGTAAGTTCTACATCTCCAGAGGATGCTCCAGTGTCGGAGCGAAACGTGCGTCGAGTGTGTGGTGTGTGGTTTTGTCCGGTGTTGCGTGGTGGTGGTGCGTATTGCTTGCTTGGGGGCTGGCTTGTCCTGTATATTGAGCAGTGGGAGGGCGGACGGTGCATATCGCATGCTGCATGTTGCACGATACAGTTCTGTTTCAGCGGATAAAAGCAAAGTAAGCTTTTGGTTCTTTGTATATCATGGATTTCCGCAAAGTAACGCCTGCTTCTATACAATAGGCATTTCGTCTGTATAATGCTCAAACCGGTTACTTACGTGAAAATCACGTGAAAGCAATGTATTGTAAAGTTGACCTAACTCTTATAGTATAATATGTCACAGGTTTATGTAGACCAATAATAATTGAAAAACGAAACTAAAATCTATGGATACTTTAGCTATTCGTATGAAGCCGGGGCGGGTCGATCGTGAATCGTGATATTATAATTTGAAACAACTGTACAATGGGGTAAATACAACTGTTCCCTCTCCAGAGGGAATCCCTAGTTTTTAAACGACGTCTTTATAAGTAGTTTTGTTTTCCAAAGTTTAGGGGATTTCCCAGAGATGACACCGTTTAATGTAGTAAACATAATAACGGTGATGCTTACAATAGTCCGCGACAGATCGAGATAGCAATCGGGGTGGGGACACTCCACACACTCGCACAGCCCCCGCACTTTCATTAGCAATCAAACTCAGTGAAAAAAAATGTTGTAGAAATCAACTGTATTATTTTGTGCTTTTCGGATTTTTGTAAAAATGTGTACTACCCGTGCGCAATACGTTGGGACCTGGGGGGCGCTGACGCCAAAGACGCGTGGTTGTACTGTAGACAAAAATCAGAGCGCGTCGTCGTTGCATGACGTAAGCAAGTACGAGACTAAGATGTTAAAAAAATGGCGTTGTCTACAGTACAATACGGGAGCTTGAGGAGAAGTTGCAGGGGAAGCGGGCGCAGGGTTGCATTCCAGGCGAGTCTCAACTTATCGCGCACGGGTAGTAGTTGTAAAGTAATATGACCTCAATGTTTTACATACAAATCTTTGAGCGCGCGGTGTTCAAAAAACGTTTTTACGGAAATCTGCCACGGATAGGTATTTGTTTCTAAAATGTTTCTAGAAAATTTCATTGAGTTTAATTTGTTAATATTCGAATGAGAACCAAACTACGTTTGTATAAGCATGCTACTGATAAGCCCCTCCTAATGAGCGAGTGGCGCGACGCGCGAATTTATAGATAAGTACCTAGTTATACTTAGCACAAATTACATAGTTAATATTGTAAGTACACAACTTTAGTCATTTATTTTTCTCATAAGCACTTATTACAAGTATCATTTGCGGATAACGGTAAGGAGGCTTGAGCGATGTATGTACATAAATTGTATTTGTATGATAAGGATAAAAATATCAAAATAAGCTTCGATGAAATCATACTGATAATTACTTTTTGTTTTTCTACCGTTATTAAAGTTGGGTCCAATTCATGTAACATATTATTATGTAACACACCTACTATCTTAATATTTGTCATATTATTATAACAAGTATCGACAATTATTGGTAAGTTACAAAAATTGTTTTAATATACCTACCTGTTCATGTAGCTTCAAATGCTAGTAATCACACAATCATATTATTTACCTATAACATAACGTTATGTTATAATATAACCGGGTGATTTGCTAACTCAGTGTTCAACGATGATTGATAGCCACCGAGCTCATTTGACATTTATTTTGAATCCATCAAAGGTTTTCTACGAAAAAACATTTTAATATCACTCAAAGAAGCAGCAATGTAAAACCAACTAATGTCAAATGAGCAAGGTGGCTATCACTCAGTGTTAGACACTGAGTTAGCGAATCGCCCCGCTGGACGCACTTTAACGTGTCGTTGAGATCAGTCTAACATTAAACTTATTAAAACAATAAATAAATGGAATTTTATTTCAAGTAATAAAATATGGCTCATTTGACGAATATTACTATAATATTTTCTTACATGTAAAAATTAGTATTTGTCTCTGATTGATTGCATGCGTTGAAACTACATATTTGTAAGATTACTTTTAGCACTTTTCTGTACAATACTCGTACGTAGCTGGCGCACGAAACGTTAAAATAAAGAAAGCATTGCAACGCATGCTGGAAATTCCCTACCTATGTACATATAGTAAATAATGACAAATACCACAAATGTACAGTCTCTACACCAGCTGAAACCTTGAGGCAGCGGCAGGTAACAGTTCACACAACAGCAGACCTGGTGGGTATCATGCTTGACTCTGTTGGCATGCAGCCTGCGTACCAGAGATTTTCACTTGACTGCAAAAAAGCAGTCTAATTCTGTCGTCAGCAAACATCCCTAATGCACTACAGAATCGGTGCAGCCCCATCAGAGCTTTAAATTAAATATTTTCTTTCTGAAGAGGACTGACCATAAATGAAAAATATTTTTATTTAAGATTGAAAAGCTTTCCCATTTAGTGGGACAGCACTAGGTCGAAGAAGAAGAAATCCTATCTGCTATCAAGCACTGCACCGGCTAAAATAATACTATCTATCTATTACCGCATACATACGGTGCGAGGAGCATTACTTCTCTGCGCTATATGCGGGAAAGAAGGAAGGAGGAAGTATTGCCTTGCTCGACGCCAAAACTGAACATCGAGGCCGAACCACACTTTCTAATATCCATCCAATTTACAAGATGTCATTGTGATACCTACTAAGTAGTATCAACTAGGATTTAGCGCATGCAGAAATGCCCATTCCCTATATTATTATTGTAGAGAAAGAGAAAAACACCTTGTTAAATTAATGTAGCAAGCAGTTGTTAGAGTCAAAACTCACTTTCCGTGAAAACCCAACAGTAAAATATCAGTGCTATTGAACTTGATCGTAATTCCAAGGTAGTTACATTAATGTAGCAAACGACTAAGGGATGATTTATGCCAACACGCAGGCGCGGGCCATGCCACGTACGAGGCACGGATTCAAAACATTATGAACATTTTATATGAAGCAGTTTATGCTTCCCTGCACGGACACGGCACGGTGAAGCATAAACTGATTCATATAAAATGTGTTCGTGATGTTTTGAATCCGCGCCTGGCAAGGCTCATGCCCGTCTCGTGTTGGCATAAATTCCTTATCCCTAAGGCGTGATTCCGTGCCTCGCGGCGACGGCAGACTGCAGCGGCAAATATTGACGACAAAGAAATCGACCTCATAAAAATTCATAATGGAAGTAAAGCAATAAATACCGTTGGCCGCGTGTCACGGAATCGCGTAGTGCAAAAAATGAAAAATCACTTTCCGCAAAAAACCGCTTTTGAAATTACTGTGAAAATAAACATTTATTTAGTAACTAGATGATGCCTGCGACTTCGTCCGCGTGCATTTAGGTTTTTAAAAATCCTGTGGGAACTCTTCAATTTTCCGTAGCAATTTTTAGTAATAAAAATTAGCCTATGTCCTTCCCCGGGATGCAAGCTATCCCTGTACCAAAATTCGTCAAAATCGGTTGAACGGTTAAGCCGTGAAAAGCTAGCAGACAGACAGACAGACAGACAGACACACTTTCGCATTTATAATATTAGTATGGATAGGATTTTCGGATGCAAATTATTTTAAAGTAGCAATAATGCCCATTTCTATTTAATTGACTCAACTACAGCAAATCCAATTGTTCTGTCCATGTTAGACTTCTTCTGGAAAGTTTTCCTCAGAAAAATATAATCTACGATTGTAAATAAGTAAGTTTATTTATCACAACGTCCATAGCAGATCTCAGTGTCTAAGAAAATTCTGAAAAACTCTGCCACATCCTGAAGGTTATACATCCACATAGTGTTTAGTACGTTACCTTTTTCGTCATAATCTTCGTAATATAAGCTTGTTACTTTCTTGTCTTCAGACCTTAGAGCAGGATCGCTATGCAAAATCAAGACTGCTTTGCGTTTTGCGTTGACATGGACGGTAGTTTTAGTTGTATTAACCATTTTATCTATGGAAACGTTGCTGAAATGATTGAAATTAAGTATATTTTATTTTTAAGAACATTTATTTTTATACTTACACTTAAATTAAAAGTACTGATAAGACTAGACGATCTGTGATTCAACCGCGTGGATTTAGATTTTAAAAAATCATATGGGAACCCTTCAGTTTTCTGGTATAAAACGTAGCCTAAGTTCGTCTCCCTGTCGCAAGCTATCTCTATAGAGCCTCAATAGCTCAACCGGTATAGGAGTGGACTGAAAACCGAAAGGTCGACGGTTCAAACCCCGCCCGTTACACTATTGTCGTACCTACTCCTAGCACAAGCCTGACGCTTAATTGGAGAGAAAAGGGGAATAACATGCCATTATACATGCCATTTAACATGGCTAATATTCTTTATAAGAAGAAAAAAATAAGAAATAAAAATAGTTAGAAAGGCGTGGGAATTATTTTTTGTGTCGAGAATAAAAATAAATGTACAACCGTTAACGGGTTGTAACCTATCTCTGTACCGTTCATCAAAATCATTTTATTTACTTTATTTAATAACTCAGTACAGAAAATTTCCCTGGAATCCTGACCCCTAAACTCAACCCCTAAAATCACGTGTCTTAGGGGTCAGGTCTTACTTTATTTTATTTCAATAAGTAGTAGTAAAAGCACCAGCAAAAGTTAAAATTCACAGTCACTTTCAATTTTAATTATTGTTCATAAATATTACTTATAAACATAAATCTAGTACGATAAAGCTTGGAAAGTAGGTAACACCCTATCAGTTCAGAGTTGCATGCAATTTAAATACTCCCACATTATTTTAGCCTGTACATTATTTCTTATTGCATTTAGATTAGCACGAGACAAGTGCCCAAATAAATATATTACCTTTTGGCCTCAATATAAAAAATTACTTACTCTTTATTGTCTTACCTTGGCTTCAAAGATAAAAATTTGTTTCTGCTTCCAATAGTTGTATCTGCTTTCACATTTTCATGAAACGTTATTAAAACAGTAATAAGGAGCCCAGACATCTGAAAAATCAAGTTCACAAAACAAAATGCAGTAGGTATTTCTAATACTTTACGATAGTTGGTCTTTCTAATACTTTACGATAACTCTTATCAAAGAATAATTTATGTATTCTGAAATAATCTATCATTCAGCCGCAGCTTCGTTAGGCAGCGTCGTACATTTATAGGTTTTTTAAATCTCGTCGGAACTCTTTAATTTTTCGATTTTTGTGTGTGTTGTTTCGGATTGACTATGCTGCGTAGGCCCTATTGGCCGCTACAGCGTCACCGGGGGGGAATTTTTCGAGATAAAAAGTAGCCTATGTCCTTTCCCCGGGATGTAAGCTAACTCTGTATCTTTCATCAAAATCGGTTAAACTGTTGGGCCATGAAAGGCTAGCAGACAGACAGACAGACACACTTTTGTAATTAAAGTATTACTTAGTAAGAAGTACCTAGGAACTAGGAGGTTTAGTTAGATTATCTTCGCCTCATTAATCAATATAATGAGTTATACTCACAGCCACCATTTTGTTAAATAAAATTAATGTTCTTGTACAGCTTGTCTTTAGTTTATAAAAAGTAGGAAAGAATCCTACTCGTAAAATAACAACGTTACGCCAATTTGGTAAGGTAATGAAGTAGAAAATAATATTTTTCCTACATTACAATGAGACATTCATAATGTTAATAAAATGATTTTAAGAAACATATTTTTAGATAAAAATGTAAAAGTAGGTAACTATGAATATTCAAATACTAAATTGATTCTTTAAATCATAGATTCTCAAGGACTGGAACTAGAGTGAACTGTGCTGGAGCTGACTGAAATAATTATTACTCTTATCTTATATTGTATTGTCTCTTGATTATGTTCTTGTCTATATATACGGATTAATTTCGTTGCAATGAAATATTGCATTAAAGACATTACAGGCGTCCATATCTTTTTCCCTACGTAAATAATACCAAGACATTTACGATAAATCAAAAACTATTATAGATAAAAATAAATAAAAATCTGTTTTTAAATAGAATGTACAGGTAAAGCAAGGGCTTTACCTGTACATTTTAGTAGTAGTATAGTATACTTATTATGAGGTAAGTAGGTAAGTAAAGTGCTCAGTGATATCAGCAACATAATATAGGAAAGTACCCACATACTTATTATGTCATCTTCCTTACCATGCTAAGTGGATTTGGCACCACAATACATGTCTTCTTCTTCCACTCACTTCTGTCATCCGTCAACGTAGGTATTATCGGGGTGGATAGTACGTTGATGGATGACAGAAGTAGTTTTTAGGGTTCCGTACCTCAAAATGAAAAAAGAAACCCTTATAGAATCACTTTGTTGTCTGTCTGTCCGTCGTGTCTGTCAAGAAAACCTATAGGGTACTTCACATCGGGGAAACGTCCATTTAAAAAAATAAAGGTTACATTTAGGTACTTAATTTATAATAATGAAAGTTCATTGATGAGAAATTAGTTACTCAACCCAATCATTTTAGAAAGCTCTTACTAATTTTATAGAAACAACATCCAGGTTGAAAAAGTCAAACAATTACTAAATTTTTAATTATTAAACCTTAGGTAGGTATATATTATAGTTGATTTTTTTTTATTGTAAGAACATGCAAATCCATTGTCATTATGTATACCTAGCAATGAAATTGAAATAGGTATATATGAAACTAATATTGAATAATAAAATTAAGATAATAAATATGATAAAACATAGCAGAGAATGCAGCCGAGATAATAATATTTTTTTATTAATTTTTCCAAAGGCATAAAATACATGACCGGTGAACTTTTCGAATGGATGAAAATGCATATTTTGTATAGTTTATGTTGCCATTTGTATGCAGATCTTAGATAAACTAAAAAGATCTTTTTTTTTAAAGAATATTAGCCATGTTAAATGACTAATATTCCCCTTTCCTCTCCAACTAAGCGTCAGGCTTATGCTAGGAGTAGGTACGACAATTATAGTGCAACGGGCGAGGTTTGAACCATCGACCTTTTGGTTTTCAGTCCACTCCTTTACCGATTGAGCTATTGAGGCTCTAAATATCTATTATCGATGAAGTACTTAATTTGCACGAGCGAAACGACGTTTCCCATTCTACTTGGGTGCACCTATGCGTCTGATTGTCTGTTCGTCCACCTGTCTGAACTCTGAACCTTATAACTTCTGAATTAATGCACATTTATACTTTAAAATTACAAATAACATGTAAATCAACGTCTATGTTACAATAAAACAAAGCTAGCCTTATCTAATCAATGTCTTGATTTTTTGATCTGAGATGTAGTTGGATAGTTCGCCACAGCATACCATTTAGGCGTTCTAATATTATACAAAATAACACAGCCGAAAATAGCATTAAAAAAATTATTAAAAACTAATTTGTGTGGGGGGGGGGGTGTCACTCGTTAAAGCAAATGGGGGACACAAATTTTTTTTTAACATGTGTGGTACTGTTGTAAATACCTTTTTGAGCACAGCCCAAATCTCTCCCTCCAACCTCATCATTAGCGACACTCAATATTTTTATATACTCCATAGTCATCTAATTATCATCCAAACCATTTTATTTGCAAAATTTCACACAACTGCAAGTAGCTGAAAAATCAATTACCAATTTCGACAGAATGACAACATACATAAGTCAAACTAATGAACAGATTTTAAAAACCAGTTCATTAAAATGTAGGATAATGAACTGGTACTTACCATCAGTATTTTAAAATAACGAAGAGATTTACAGCTGATTAAGCTCTTAACAGTCACGAATTGGTTCTGTTATTTTTATTGCGGATCGGGCTTACGAGTTACGGCTGGTCCCATTAGGATATCTTGAAGGAACAGTTTTTCGCCGAATCCCGTTTAGTGGAGGAAATACGGATATAAAAAATATCTACGTCATATTATGTCATAAGCTACCATACAAATAAGTAGTAGGGGATTCGCCGGTTCTGGCCCACCTCCTGGGCCCCCTCCCAACCTCGGCCCCCTCCGCCGGTCGGTCAACTTCGAAATCTAAAAAAAAAAAAAAAAAAAAAAAAGGTTTTGGGGTGCGCTGAATCGTTTGCGCTCACTCCCGTCTTCGTATCTCTAACCGTTTAAAAGTTAGCTTTTCGTCAAAATTAATCCCTAGTTCGTTATCTACTTGCTAATGACCTACTAATCACCCTCTATTGTTCCCACACTCGCTGCTTCATTTCAAAGGAATTACAAAGGAAAGTCTTATCTCTCTCTCATAAGTACTGTTTATTGGCTTCCAAATATTGATTTAAATAATTCTAACAAGAACATATCATTCTCTAGCGTATTTTTATTGAATAAATCTAAAAAATCTGAACTTCTATAGTAGCCCGTAAACATGAAATACAAATACATTATACAATATTCGCCGCAAACTGCTGTATAATCATTTTGAATCCTCCTTGTATTGAAATGCCACATTCTTGTATTTCTTTCCAGGAACTGCTTATGATATTTAATTGGTGGTCGTCCAAATGAATCAAAATATTGTCCAACACCATTTATATCTATATACATGGCTATCCAATGGGACCCTGGTTTGTAATCGGGGTCTAAATTGCTGATTAAATAGGCTGGTGTTCCAACATAAATCGGTAATCGGTTAGCAGCATACACATTGTCTTGAAGACTTGGGTGGATTCTTCTTAAATATGTCTTTATCTCAATTGTATTCATATTACTTCAATACTACTGATCTTATCGTTGCAGAGGATCATAAAGGAATGGAAAGTAAGACCATGTTATTTCAGATATATTATATATCATCATCATCATCAACCCATCGCCGGCTCACTACAGAGCACGGGTCTCCTCTCCGAATGAAAAGGGTTTTTGGTCATAGTCTACCACGCTGGCCAAGTGCGGATTGGTAGACTTCACACACTTATTTAATTACTTAAAACGCACATGACTCTGAAAAGTTACAGGTGCATGCCCGGGATCGAACCCTTGACCTCCGATTAGGAGGTGGACGTCTTAACCACTGGCTTTCACTACACATCATATTATAAATAATGGTTGATAACTTAAAATAAAATAAAAAATATTTCTTTTATCAGTGTTTTATTACAAACCTCAATATTAATGTAAATTATAACTTAATCTATTTACAAAACTAGGTTTCTTAACTGCTATAGTCCACGCTTACATTACGATTTTTATCAATTTCAATAACATTATCAAACTCTGCGTATACGATACAGTTAATGGTTTCAGGGATAGCTGTATCAAATCGAACTTCTAGCCTAACACTACCGTGCTTTATAAGATTCCAATGACTAGAGTGAGCTGATAAATCAGGAGTTAAATCAAATGCTAAGAGACAATAGCCTTTTGCATATTGTTCCCTAGATATTCCGTTCCCTTCATTTAAAAAATGGATTCCCGTCCCTGAGAATAACGTATGATAGGCTGAACTGAAAGTATTATTATCGAATGATGGCTGCAAAGCTTTTGAAGGTATTTGTTGACCATCAATATATAAACTAAATGTATTCATATGATAATTTTCAAAGTTGAATGGATTTTTCGTAAGAGTTCCATTAAATGCTGCATTGTTAACAAATCCGACAATACATCTTTTAGGAACTTGACCAAGAAAAATATTATCGAGCGTTTTACCCTGAACCCCAGAAGGAATTGTTAAAACTTTAACTTCCGCTCGAGTTATTGGATATTTTGCAGTAGTAGATGCTAAAACTTTTTGATGTGCAAGTAATACAGTTGGATTTATCCGCGCGCGTCGAACTATAAGAGTCGCATCTGTGATACACACTTTAAGTTTTAAATCAGTTGAAGAGGCCATAAGACTGAAAGTTTCCCTTGAGCGAATTAATTTAACACACATTTCAACACCATTAATCAAAAATTTTTCCTGGTTAAATATATCTCCATGTAAGTGTCCAATCATTTCTATTTCTTTGCTTTCGGCTGCAAGAGTCTGCCTTTTACTAAAACCTGTATTTTTTTCATCTACCGAATCCATACTTCCTGCAGTATCTTCATACCAAAGACCGCAAGTCAGATGAGACTCTTTTGCTGCTGGTGCATAGTTTAATAATGTCTCAATATAAGCACGGTAAGCGTACGTATTGTTTGGCGGTGAAATGAGTTTTTGATTCAAATATACATCTAGCTGACTGAAGACTGAATGTAGCCAATTGTTAATTGGAGCTACAACTGTAGATGAACTAAGTTTTGATAAATCTTGATTCACTATCTTCGCTTTTAAATGGATCAACGTATGCGACAAATCTATGTAGTCATCACTCGTTCCAGGTATTTGAAATTCTATAGGTCCATCATCAGCAAGGGATGAAATGGGTTTGTAATGAATCCATAGTCCATTTTCTATACTTGTTTGTGTCGATGGCAAAGCAAATAAATCTAACTCTGATTTAATACACTCACATGAATGATTATGTAAAAAAGACATAATTAATTAGAGAATATATCTTTTATTTTATTTTGACTTAGCCTTAATTTTTTAATAGCTTTCACTTTAGCTGTCAGCGGTTGAATGAATGAAGATTGGCGTTTTCTTTTAGTTATATATCCTGAACCAGACATATTAATTCTGTCTATCTTGTCATGAGCTTTTCTTTTTAAGTTTGAACTAGCTTCCTTAAGACGAGTTTTAATAGAATCTTCCATAGGTCGTGCACTAACCATATCCGATAGAAGACCAACACCTGTATTTAATACTTCTTTTCCTATAGCTCGAGCACCACTAGAGAGTAGTGGTAAAATAGACCTAAACAATCCTCCAAGAAAACTGCCAATACCATGACCACGTTGATATGGTACACCTTTATAAATTACTCCAATACCTGATCCAGCTTGATGTGAATAATATTGCTCGTAAGGACATGTTATATTGGTTCGATAAGAATCCATTATAATTTTCTAAAATGAAGTTTAATACACACTGTTCCAAACTGGAATGGGATTTTATTTCCTGTGCTTGACCTTATATCTATTTCAATAGTATCAAACTCACGCCGCATAACAGGTAAATAGTGAGGTGGTGAGAAAATATGCATTTTATTTGCTCCATATACATATGCTGTTGTATCTAACGGTACAATTCTAAGAAGGGGAGCCATTACATCTCCCACAATTTGTGGTTCTATTATATCACAATAAACAAACAATTGAGATGGTAACCCTAATTTTAAATTAGAAGGATAGGTCCCAATTTTATTTACTATAAGATTTTTGTTTGGTTCAAATCCAAGTTGTAAACATAATTTGGTTGACAACCTAAGTGAGTCAATTGAGTTATCCAAAATTGATATTGATACATGTTTGGTTATTTCATCATAATTAAATACTATTTCATCAAAAGTATTTCTATTTAAAGTTGCTATCACATGTTGAATGCTGTCATAGTTTATAGCAGGAATACGTCCTTTATAGTGCACTAATGAATGTTTTTCATCATCAGGCATCAAAACCCACTTAGATGTGTTAATAACATTTTCATTTTCTTGAACAGTAAATACGGTGCAAGGATATTGAATTTCTACAACTCCAACAAACCATTCACCTTCTAATACAAGGGATTTTGGTAACTTCGTTGAAAACATAGTTGTTTTGTTTTCAGGAAAGTATTCCATTGAACTATTACTAAGTAAAGTTAAATAAAAGTTTTCCTTTATCATATTTGATTTAAATTAGATTCTAAAACCCAACTGTTAAATTTATCAGGATAACCTTTCCACTTCACTAACACTTCTTTTCTGTTGCCAGAGTATCGAGAACTAATGATTTTATCTATTTTATAACTTGAGGAGGGATCATAATATACTTTCTGTAATTCTTTTTCATAAAAAGTTCCAACTATGGGTTCGTTTTGTAAATCTTTCAATGTATAAACTATATACGGGGATCTATCTATTATTGAAGATATAATAAATATTTCATCACTCCAGTTAGATTCATAACCCTTTTGAAAGATGTGTTTGTATTTTGAAATTCTTACATTATCACCAACATGAAATTTGGGTAGTGAATTTTGTGATGATGGTTTATTAGTTGCTTTTCTATCGTATAAATTTCTCCAAACAGTCATTATATTGTTAGAACTAACATCACAAGGACTCATCTTAATACTAGAATGAAAACTATGGTTATACGAATATATCAAGTCTTGTAAAATATCTATGTATTTATATGTATTTTTATATGTGAAATAGCGCCACATTTTAGATTTTAGAGTTCTTTGAAACCTTTCTACAATACTTGCTTTTATATCAGGATTATTTGTAGTGTAATAATTTATATTTTTACTTTTAAAATATTTTTTACATCTTTAGAAACAAACTCAGTACCTTTATCAGATTGTATGTGTGTTGGAGTCGCACTAGATTCATTAAATATACTTTCAAAACATTCAATTATTGTTTCAGAATTTTTCTTTTTCATCGACCTAGCATAAGCATATTTACTAAAGACATCAATAACACACAATATATAGTTAAAACCATCATTATATTTCGAATAAGTTCTCATGTCACTAAGATCAGCTTGCCATAATTCATTTAGATTTGATAATATGTATTTGTTTCGAGAAAACTTTCTGTGAACAGGTTTATGTAGAGTGTAAGTTTCTTGTGATTGCAACCATTTCTTTACATCCATTTTAGCCATTTTACCTTTCATGGTCTTTGATAATTTATCAATGCTACTAAAGCCAGCAGGGTGTTTTGGATCATAATATATATTATTAATTTCTAATAAGGGGTCCATTTTTCCCAGTCAATTTTGTTCTTAATTTTTTTTTTATATTTATCACTACTACCTTGTGGGGTATTTAAAGTTCCTTCACTAGAGGTATAGTTCCCTTCGAGTGATTTCATCTGAAGTTGATGAATAAAATCAGACCTCTTAGAATTTCCGATGTAAGTCAGTGGTATTTTAATTGAATGTAATGCCTTGGCAAACTTTCCCAACCTATTGGATCACTTTTTTTTAGTGGTCTCAATGAATCATTAATTAAATCAACAATATTACTTCCAGGAATTTTTTCTTTATTAATTATCACTGTACCATCATCATCATCCCAATAAATTGTGTTTTTGCTTAAAGAAATCAAGTTTAATAACAGCTCACCTTTTTTCAAATATGATTTTGGTATAAGACTTAGTATTGACTTATTGTGTAACGTGATTCATTATTTTATTTAAATTATTATTTTCTTTCACTTCAGTTGTTGATGTCTCTAACGACACTAAGTTTTTATTTTCTATGTCGTTATTTTTATAACTCTTGTTTTCATTTATATTGTCAGTTATAATTGGTAATTCTATAGGTTGACGTTCTCCTTCGGTAAAATGTAGGTATCTTTGTAGAATTTGTAGGTATAAAATACATTTTTTACGATCTTCGATATTACTATTTAAAATCTTCTGCATTTCTGCATCTAATCGGGACATAGGATTTTCAGTATTGGTATGTGTTTTAGTTTTTCTATAAAACTAGACTCACAAGCAACATTTTTTGGCATTTTCCATTTTAAACTAATGCTGATACCAATCCGCTCAAAATAGAACCCAAAATCAAAGGTAAAAATGCTCCTCCTTTTTGGATCAATATCTTTTTTCTTAGTTTATTTTTTCCCTTGCTAACCAAAGTGCGAAGTATACTTTTAAATTTTTTTAATTTTTTCTTTTGTTTGCCTTCCAATGGAACTTTACCTTGTAATACGTTGTGAATGCATTCACAAATGCAATTTATCTCTTCTTCTTCACACGATTTTAATAATGCTTTTTGATATTTAGGTTTAAGTGTATGCAACGCTTGTAGCAGCTCTTTATGTGTCTTTAGGCTTCGAGGCATTATTTGTAAATGATAGGAATTTGATGATTCTTTAAATATTTATAATCTTTTGTTGGAATATATACTACGCAATATTCATCGGAGGGAAATATTTTTGATTTAATTCGACACATGTCATTTGTATCTTGTTTAAGATCAATCATCAAATATCCATGTGCTTGTTTCGTTGCATCCTTATAGGCATCCTCAATGAATTTTGAATTTTCTGGTGACACTTGTCTCGACAAGTATCGTATTTGTGTTTTATCACGAGGGTTTTTAAAATAAATAATGTAACTTGAATTCAAAGACATATCTCTTTGACCTTTTCCCTGATGAAATAAATTTTGAGTAATATAAAAAAACACTTAAGTTTCTGTGATGACTACCTTTAGTGAAAATATCTACAATACGACCATCAGATTCCCTCATAAGATCGTCGATTATAACGAGGTGAGCATCTTTACCATCAAACATTGTAAGATCAGGAATTCCCTGATGATAGTTAACAGTTGGTAAATGTAAAGTGTTGCATTTCATCATAACACCAAGTTATTTGAGTAAAGTCTCTACTGCAAATTTCTTTTGCATATTTTATGAAATTTGTAACAAAATTTGACTTTCCACAACCACTTGGACCAGCTACGATTGCTGTAAATGGATGAATAAAACAGTACATTGTGACGTGTGTTTCTTGAAAGGTTTTAAAATAGAATGAGACATTTCAGTTACTTTATAAGATTTTATTTTACTAATATACA